>NC_047628.2:22783918-23095126 GCF_009650485.2 Drosophila albomicans | reverse complement strand
CCTTTATGTTACTTGATATTCATAGTTTGAATGTGTTTGCAATGAAGTGTAGTCTTTGTTTTAGATCTTTACAAAGATTATATAGTTTATATAGTATTTTTTTTATGAAATATTTGATTTTTTGACAAGAGTCTTTTCTGTAGCTTTTCTTTATGCCCTCATTCAGTACTTAGAAGATAGTTCTTCTTGCTTGATTAATTACGCGTTTTACTTAGTTTGATCATTATTTTCCATTTGCCGGTGACGCGTTGACCTTTCGTAAATGAAATTTTCTCATTTATTTCAATAAAAGTTAATAGCTGGCCAAGAGACTAGGCATCGAACAAACTATGCCATTTTTATACGCTGAACGTGATGGCACCGCAAAGTATGCAACGAAATTTTTCATAAGGTGACGTCAAATGCGAAGCAAATGTGGAAACATTTCTGATGTGATGTCAGCCTGTAGAGCTTGCCAAAAATGCAATTGTCAAATATTCTGACAAATGAAAGAAATGCCTCATGAGGAGAAGAGTGACAAACCTCTCCCAACCCCCCTGATGACGAGCCTAATGCATTGCATTGTATTATTATCAAGTTTACGGTACGGTATGGCAGCGTTAGCATTCTGAGCAACGTCGATGTGGTGAGCAGGTTGCCCAGCAACCCCTTTGGGGAAGCGACGTTGTCGACACTCCATTAATTGAAGCCCTTGGATTACGGTAAATTGCATTGTCTCTGAGTCAAGACACCCCGCGGCGTCGCTAGCGAAGTAAAGGGGTTAGATGGGTGGACGTGGCAGCGCATCAAATTCAGTACAAATCTTTATAATCCTTGATAATTTCATTAATGGCTTTAATCACTTACTCACAGACAGACAGAGAGACAGTCAGGCAGGGCTAAGGATTAGACAGCGAAGGCATTTTGAGTCTTTAGTATTTAAAAATGCGTTTAGCATTTAATGAGAAGTTCAACCAACGCATTTCGAATTTCACATTTCGGCAGCCATTGCAATGCTTAAATTGAAGCTCCTCCTATGGAGTATCCTTGCAAAGGCCACCCACACACACTCACAGATAAAACACACGAGCGTGGGGCGTTATATAGACAGCAGCTGTTTACCTAACACACAGCACATATCATCTCTCTATATACTCGTACACCCAATTAGGCAGCTACAATTGTTGCCTTTTGCGTCCCACAAACTCAACACACGCACACAGCAGAGAGAAACTCAACACACGCTGTTGAGTTGGGGGTGAGTTGAGTTGTGGCTGATAGAGAAAGCTCTGCAGGTTTTGGCGGCAGCTATAAAAGCGTAAGTCGTGCGACTGGCGCCAAACACAAACCACAAACACCAACAGGGGAGTAGACCACGACCACGACTACAATCACCACGATGGCTTGGAACGGGCGCGAACTTTGGCAACAACTTTGCCGACGGAGCAGCTCGACGAGATCTGGCAGGCAGCTGCAGCTGCAGCTTCCAGACGCTTGGAGCGTTGAGCTTGCCTGCTATAGGCGATATCAAAGGATGCTATAAGTGATGGAAGTGGAGAGATTAGCGTCGGTCATCTACTCAATCTGGGATCTGATGACATTGCTATATTTTCTAATTAAATAAATTTGAACCTAAAGAATATCATAGCAACATCATATCAATTCATATCCGAATAATGATAAGCTGAATATAATCGTATATAATTAAGCAAGAAACGTGATTTTAATACAATTAAAATTATAAATTATAAAAATGTACTTATAATATGCAGAAGCGAAATTAATAAAAATTTCAATGTTTTAATCTCAATTGTGTTCTAATGTTTTATTGTGGAATAATAAAATGTATACAATTTTTTAAGTTACCAATTTTATTTTTATTAATTTTATAAACAAATACAGTTTTATTTAATATTGTAATAATTTTTACTTTTATTTAATATTGATTGAATGCTCTTGCGCTTTGTTTTACATTGAATTAAATTTATAGGATAAGTTTTATATTTGCTCTAAGTTTTATATTTTTTGCTATATCACTGATAAGGTTTGGAATTATATCTAATTCAAATCGAAAGTAATTTAGTATTTCAAGTTTTCTTTAATAACAACATTTTAAAGCTTTTGCATTTTATTATTATTTTACACCTTTAGCATGGCCAATCTGTAATATTTTACATATATTTAGGCTTTTAATTATATGCATATATTGGCAATGTTTGTGGGCTGCTGCAATGTAATTGCAATTATCGGGTGTATACTTAATGCTTGTTATATTATGTTACAATAGTTATTTATCGAAGCTGTATATAAACATGCAAACCAGCAATGTGTAAACAATCAAAACCCATTGAACTCCATCTGCAAAATGAGTATAAACGTCAAACTGATCCATAGCTTCCCCTGCCACCACAGGACGAATAGAGAAGGAGTTCCAAAGAGATAGAGAGAATGAGAGAAACGCTTAAAAGCAATCAAAAAACTTTGTTGTGCGCGTGCAGCCAACAGAAATTTGCATATGTCAACAAAAACAGCGGCAGAAATCGTTGTGGAAAACAATTTATTTATTGCCGCAGCGCATTCGCATAAGGAGGAGGATTCTGGAGTAGCAGGATAGCGGGTCAACTTAGAGGCGGAACGTACCGAAGCAGAAGAGATACATTTGCCTGATGATATCGCATGCAAATGGAGTGGGGGAATTTTGGAAGGGGACAAGAAACGCTGAGCACAAAATTGAAATGTTAATTACACGACTGAGCTGAGGCCACATAAGGAGAGTTCTTCTCCGAGGTATCGCAAACAGTTTAAAATACAGTCGAGAGTGCTGTTTAGACACAGGATAAGCAAACAAACTGTCGGCATCTGATTTGTTTGCTCAGCTCTTAATCAGACCAAGTTCTGAGCACTTTTTATTGACTACCCCGGGCAAAGGCAAAGTTTAATATGCCGACGATAACCTGAGGCTAAGCTCAGGGATGCTACTGGTCCTGGATACAAGACGAAGAGAGGTGAGGGGTTAAACTGTGCGGCGTTAAGGCAAACAAACGTGGGCTTTTTAACAATTGGGAACAACGGACAACAGTCAAGAGAGAACGAGAGAGGGAGACTGTGACTATAAGTCACACTGCCTCCCCTCTCTGTCCTTCCTGTTGTTGTGCCCTTGATGTTGATGTTGATGAGGTGTGAATGTGAATGTGAATGTGAATGCCACCGCGTTGAAGCCACAGCGTTTTGTTTTTATGCCTCACAATGCTGCAGCTACCACTCGAGGTTAATTGAATTTCTTGACGTCCTTGGCTTCCATTTGTCGTCTCTTCCCTTGTATTTTGCCCTTGCGAAACTAAATTGAAAACGTTTTTTCCGGGTTTTAAGCTGGTTAGACAAACTCATAATAGACCAGCCACCAAATACCGTCATCATTTACCACGTAATTAATTGAATTCGACTCTAATTGAAATGTTTTCAGCATACATAACTCGATTTCCAGAGCTGAAAGCAAGCTCAGCAGCAAGCAAATGTGTTCTGCCACTTGAATTCAATTTTGATAGTTGCATTATTTCAAAATGAAGTTATTTATTTTGCATATATGAAACCTCTTTTCGCAATTTTTATATGAACTCAATGACTTTATTTCTATAAGGAAATAATGGTGTAAAAATTGTTAGCAAAACTTAATTTAGTTTTAGTTTTATTATTATTTACATAATTTTTATTTGTAATAATTTTTTTTTATTTCTCATTCTGCGAATATTTGTTTGATGCCCTATTCGATTATGTTCATGAATCATCAATTTAGTCAGCGTCCGCCATAATCTACTCAGACTCATAAAAAATGAAAAAATGTTGGATTTCATCGAATTTCGAAGTTGTGCGACACATTAAAAGGATTTGCCTGGCACGTGCTCGCACATTATTATCCTAGACGCTACAAGGAATCGACACTTGGCATTTTCAGTTTTCTTCTTGAAGTGCCAATTGAAGCAAGAAACAAGAGAAAAAGAAATTAGCATTTATTTTCAAAGTGCGTGTTTATTTAGCTATTTATTCAATTTTAATTTTCTTCGTTTTTTTGTTTCTTTCAATTTTCTTTTACTTTCTGCGGCTTCCAATCAGTCATGCCCATATCTATGGCGAACTAAGTAGATGCGATTACATTTAATTGAATTTTCGCATTGCGTTGAGAAAACTGTAGAAAAATTGTATTAAATTACCAAACAGAAAAAGAACTGAGAAAAAAAATCATCAAAAATGCGCAGCGCGATTGGAGAAAATGAAAGAAAAAACGTGACACTACAAAATGTTAGCGTATTCAAATTTCCTTTTGCCGCTAAGCTGCTCAAATTGGCAATTGGGGGAGGATTCCCAATATTATTTACATACAAAAAATAGCTGAAAAGTATAACGGAATACGCATATATGCAATAAGGATAACAAATCTTTTGTGTCAACTTATGACGATTCAGGTTTGAATTTCTTGTGTGAGCTGAAACAAAGCGAATTGATTTTTGAATGGGGTTGAAATTTAAAAACTCATTCTTGAAAGGTATTATATTGTTTACCTACGATTTTTTTATCTAGTATTCTCTACATACATATATTGTATATTTTTCAATCTACACTTAATAATCTTCTCTCTGTAGTTATAATACATGAGAATGTCTAAGACGCAGTCATTATTATAAAAGAAGCATATAAATAGCAAGCAGTTAGTGCTTATTGGCTGAGCTTTGTTACTAATCTTAAAGTCTCATGTCTGATGTTCTTGCTGCAAGAACTCATGAATTATGCAGCGCTAACAAGCCACAAGTTGTCATAAAAATGGCAATCTGAACGGCAATTACCTGTTGATGGGCGCACGCTAGTTTAACCCTCAATTACGTGGCTTCTGGCAGTTGGTCTCTGGGGTGAAATCGAGACGACCACAAATAGAATGAGTGTGTGTGTGTGTGTGTGTGTGTAACTGAGGTGTCAGGGTGTGATTGTATGTGTGTGTACCCAAAGGACGCATAAAAATTTGATTAAGTGAACTGGCGTCTTCTGCTGCGACAAATTAAAAAAGACTTGCACGTTGAATCAATTTGCGATTTTATAAATCTTCATTTGCACCTGAGACGTGATACGGCGAACGCGCTGCCTTGGTGTGTGGTCTCGCCTGCCGAGTCCTGGCATGTCCTGCGCCACAGGTGGTCGAGCTTAAAGCCTAAGCCTCACGGCGAAACGTGACTGCTGTGGCCTGGGAAGGATTTGTCACGTTTATTTCTATTTACTATATATTTGCAAGCTGCTTTCGGTTTCAATTTCTATTTGCATGGCGCAATTTTTGCACTCATTTCAATTAACTAAAATGGCCTTAAGTGTGTTGTGTGTGTCCAGTTCACGCCATTTGGCTGATTGTTTTGGACAATCACACATTTGGGGTTCATTGACCAGTTACCCAGTTGCCAGTTGTCGTCCATTTGGGGCATTTTTAATTTCTCTAATGCCTTTTGTGATCTTTTGCTGCTGCTCTCTGCCTGAGTGCACTCGAGCCCTGGCGACATCTCTACGAGCGTATTCACATCGAGTGGAGCTTTTAAGAAAATTATACAATTGCATTATGACGCCGCATTGACCAGTGAAGTGCTCAACAATATCAATTGATGCGCATTGTCCTCGTCTTCACTTTGAGCACACCATTGCAAAGTTTAAATTTCATCCATATATCAAGCACATCAAACTGTAGGGGGAAGCACCCACTGTGCTCTGCTTACCAAAAGCGCAATTCGAAGAGGCAGAAGAGGGAGACACGGTTGTAGAGTTGTGTATTACAAATCGCTCGACGGGCGGCCAAAACAGTGCGAGGCACGATTGTCAATGTTGCTGCTGTTGCTCCTGCTTTTTAGTCGGTGGGTGGCATAATTTATGGCACTCGTTTCAGCTGGAGTTTGTGAGCTTCACTGCGGTTATTAAAATGCTCAATGCTCTTACCCTAACCAGAACACACGCGCACACACAGACTTCACTTCTAGCTCCAGCTCCAGCTCCAATTCCAACTTCTAGCATCACCTCGAACTCCAACTCAGAGTCCTCTCACTCATTGTCAGACAAGGCAAAAAGTGTAGCATACTTGCCGGCGCCGCGTAATGGCAACTGAAGTAGCGACAACAAGGATGTAGTACAGTGGGAAGTGTGTAAAATAAGGATATATTTTCTAACTTACGAATGTATATAGCTTACTCCATTTTTTCTTTTTACAATTATCATTAATAATTGTAAATGCTTCATTTTATTTTATTCTATATTTAATCTCATTATTTGGAAATTGAATTTGATTATTTTTGCCATAAATATCTTGGATTAAATATTAGATTACCGTTATACTTTTTGTTGTATATAATACATGCAGTTTAAATGTGAACTGAAAGTTGAATGTATTTGAAAATCCAAAAATATATTTCTACTTTTGATTTTTACAGCTTACCCCACTGTGCTTGCAGTACACTTTACGGTCGTTTCAGTTTTCACTCAGGCTGATAATCAATAAAATGTTTTGGCATTTACTTTCATTGTTTGCTGCTGCAACGCCCATTGAGCCACGCCCACGCTGAAGAGCTATTTGCATATCTGAGAGTCGCTCTCTGGAGTGGCGGGGCATATTGCAGGCTTTATGTCCTGCTGTCGTCGCTGTAGTCGTCGTGCTTAAGTCCTTTGCACCGGGCGTGCCTCGTGAATTGTTTTACTGTCGACGTTCATTTGGGTTGATGGCAGATTGCGACGGCGACTGAGGAAGGACAACATGAAAGTCGCTTAATCTACTTAAATGTCTTTGAATTTGCGTCTTCCTCTTAAAAACCATACACACATAGTGACAGAGAGGAGGTGATGGCAAAGGAGACTCGAGCACGATTTTTGCCAGCCTAAGCACATTTTATAGCAGACTGAAAAGGGGCGATCGACTCGGCCTGTCTCGGCGTTATTAACATGGATTTATGGCATATCCTTGGCTGACTTAAAGCCGCTATTAGCGTCCAAAAGATGTAAACAACTTGCCAAGCACGGAGCAAAGATTTCCCTCCATCCTTGGCTACATATCAATCACATTCGAAGTGCTGAATGCAAATGGGAAGGCAACAAAGCAGAAAAACACAAATTTCACTTGCGCCAGAAAAAGGTAGCATCAGATAATTTCAATTAAAAATGCCTTTGAATAAGGGGGCAACGCAACGCATTTTGTCGTTGGCTGGCAACCATGACACAAAGCATCCTCATTGATGTCCTTGTTGCCGTATCAGCAGTTTTAAATCACTTGCACAAGTCTCAATCGGAGAGGATGTCGGATGGCAAGGAGTGAGTGCGGGGAGTTGTGCAGCTTAATTGAGTTTCGCTTTGACGGCAACCGCAT
Organism: Drosophila albomicans; assembly: GCF_009650485.2. NCBI lineage: Eukaryota > Metazoa > Arthropoda > Insecta > Diptera > Drosophilidae > Drosophila > Drosophila albomicans. The sequence continues at coordinate 23,087,769 of NC_047628.2, read as the reverse complement.
AAAAGGCGAATTTTAAGTCTTCACATGCTCGACAATTAAAGGTCCTCGTCCTTAGTATCAAGCTACTGACTTCAAAAGCTTTCCATGAAATTTAATATTTTTCTAATGAGCAAAACTTTGACACAAAAGTGCCGCAAAGGCAACTTTTGTGGTTTCATCACACAGCTGACCACAGTAAGCAAGGGATTTTGCTGGGTCTTAAGAATGATTGTTAAAAGGAACATTGAAATTATTTAAAAATTAATTGTAATTAGAAACATTGAATTAGAGATTTAAAAATCAAAACTATTTCATAATTGGGATTTATCTGCAGTACAATATTTCAAATTTAAATTGGTTGGGATAACTTTTCGCAGTGAAAAGAAACTACATTACATTTTTTATTTATATAATCTTATCTCAGCTATATTTTATCTTTAGTTCTTCCAAATCTGCTCCAAATTATATCACTCTTCATAGATACGCAAAGTTATCCCTCACAATGCCGGGCATCAGCAGTTACAATATCATAAAGTTATCAACTTGATGTTGATGAGCTTGTCGCTGCTGCTGTTGTCGTTTTTGTTGTTGATGATGACGCTGCAAACAAATTTTGTGAGTTAACAATGAATAGATGCGTCGCTTCTGTTGCTCCCTTCGTCCTGTTTGGATTCGCCACGCGCGTCAGGAAGTCAGGGAGTCTCGAAGTCTGAGAGTCAGTGAGTGAGCCCGCCAGTCATTTTGTCTGCCTGTCAGAGTCTGTTGTCTGGCCCACGGTCCGTCTGGTCGCCTGTCTGTCTGTCATCGCCTCATTCAGGCCGTGATGCTTGATGGCAGCATAATTGATGCACTCGAGCGTAAGTGATTAGATTCATTATGATGCCAGGCAGGCACATCAAGCACCCAGGCAACGTAGTTATAGAGAGGACTGTGTATCAGGTGTCCGGTTGGCTTTATTCCGATTTGATTTTTAAATGCTTCAAAATTGTAAATTGCAGTTCTTCGATCTAGAGTCGTAGGCTTACATAATCTACTCACCAAATGATGTGTGACAGCAATTTTATTGCCCACTGTCGGAGAGGTGAGGAGTCGGAGTAGGGGTAAAAGCCAACGTACGCCAACATTAATCAAGACATTCTATAGACCGAGATATACACAAGTATTTATGCATTTTGAGGGTAAAAAAAGCAAAAACTCATAAAGAGCCGACACACGCCGGGGCGCAAAAGCATCGTTTCCGGTGTGTCGCCGTTGTGGCAAGCCCGAAGGGTAGGAGAAGAAGTTAGGTGGCGAGGCGGAGGAGGACAAAACGTGTGTGCATTCTAGCTTAAAATAAAGTTGCAGCTTTGCAGGCGGCCGTCGCTTTGTTGTTGGCACTTTGGCTTTTGTGTCGTTATTCATTGTGTTCACATTTAGAAATATGAATGTATTCATGTTTGTGCCTAATGGATATGTCTGATGGGGTTCACTATTCACAAAATGGGCAAAATGCTAATTAAACAAGCGTAAATACAGAAAGTGTTGAATAGGAAACTCTTTGAAAGAACAATTATAAAAAATGAAGTGAAAAATATTTTAAAATTAAACGAAATGAGTAAAGTAATTTACAAAAATAGAAATTAACTTTGAAATGTATTATATAGACGTCGATTAAATTTACTTTACTAAACATGAATTTATATGTATATTGAAAATGTTCATTGTTTTAATACTTATGTAAATGATTTATTTTATTTAAAATGAATATATTTACAATTTAACTATGATACTTAAATTTCTTACAGCTATGATAACCTTTTACTTCTCTCTACTCTTAGATGCCTTTCAGTTGAATTGAAACCATAAGACGCCCATTTTTATCACAGTCTCAAAACTAATAACAGACAATCCACACACACTCATCCCCGCACCCTCTTTGCCTCATATCTGTGTCGCTTCCAGCTATTTGCACACAACAAAAATAAATATTAAATCTCTGACTGACGAAAGCGAAATCGTTTTGTGCCACTGCGATAGACACGGCAAGAACCACCCCAGGCAAGAGATGCGAACCCAAACCATTTTACCAGGTTTCAGCTTCGACTTCGGTTTCGGTTTACGGTCTTTTGGTGTGAGACTTACGTGGCACGCGCTTATCGAGAGTAGAGCAGCGTTTAGTTTTGTGATTGAGTGGGTGGACGTGTGGATTGACAGCATGAATCTGCTAAATCAACAAGCAGATAGACCGTTGTCCAGTCCGATGTTGATGATGATGATGATGTTGCGAAACTTTTTCTTTTGCCAACCTTGCGATTTATTTTTGCTATAGTCCTTTGCGGTTTAAAGCTGCACAGTGTTGTTAATTAAAAACCGAAAGCCTTTTGCTGTCAGCTAACTCCAACTTCCATCCCCGTCGGCTAAAGCCATACATCATATCCGCCACGGGGAATCCCAACAAAGATGACAACGCTCACAGCAAAAGGCGGCAAAAAGTTATTTTGTAATTAGTGCAGAAGCTACAAGCTACAAAGTAACTGAGTTTGGAGACAACACACAATGATGATTACGATGAAATTGAAGCTGACTTTTGGGCGCCGCTGCACTAATTACCGCTGACGTTCACTCGCTCCCAGACTCCGGCTGTCGTGGCTGTCAACTAAGTTTGACACTTTTTGCGCACAATTTATGAGAGCGGGAAGGCAGCCACGCCTACTCAACACAGTGGGAAGCATAGAAGAAATGTTTATCCTATTATTTGTAATTACAAATTTTGTCTAAAAATATAAAGTATCTATTTTACTTCTATTTCAAAGCTGAAGTTTTTATAGATAATAAAGCGCCAATTTATAATTGCTGTCCCACTGTGCGTGTTTCAGATTGACACTTGAGCCGCATCCAGTAAGAGGAGGAGGCTGTGGAGGCGTGGAAGAGCACTTAGTTTAGAGTTTTATGAGCGCAATTCGATTATTCTTCATTTATGTCAATCAATGTGATTTCTGCTGCATGCTTTTAGCCACAGGATGTGCACCCTTAATCGCTTTGTTTAAATAGTAAAACGACGCACAAGTGGAAAAACTTGGAAATTTAATATGAGATATTATTCGTTGTGGGCGCCACGTTGTCTATGCTGTTGATGACTGTCTGCCCTTCAGTCTGGCAGCCTCTCGCTTCCTGGTGCGTGTATCCTTTTTGTATTGCGGCAAAAAAAAAAAATATGTGAAAATCCTGTGCGACTCTCGTTGATGTTTTTGTTGATTTTCATTTCATTTCCCATTTTCTCGAAGCCTGCCTGCCGCTTGTTGTTTATTTCGCTTTGCTGTTTACTTCCGCAACTTTATTATAGCTTTTGGCTGAGTTGCAACTGTTTGACTATTTGCTCTATGCTTATGAGGGATAGACCAATGCGTCGTATTAGCAACGATGGTCACCATCAACGGAGAAAAACTGAAAACGGGATGAAACCTCTCAGAGCCAAAGGTTTTGTTGTATGGATTATGCTGGGAATAGAGACAGTTGCTGAGTGTTAACTTAGATTATTGGCTACTTTAAGTGGACTGCTGAAGATACGTGCTCAATGACGAAAATATGTGTTGTATAATATTGCTTATTAGTTACATATGTTTTATTGGCATTAAATAAATCAAATATAATTAGAGCTTGCGTTTTTATTTCGCAAGCTGAAACTAAATATTGGTAACTAAAAGATGTAAGATAAGTAAGTGAGGTATTTAAGGTTATAAGTATATTTAATGCTTTTGCATGCTACATTTTTCATTTTAGGAATGCTAAAACTAATACCGACGGTCCTTTCGATACTGACAATTAGGAATTCTTGTCAATTTTACAATAATTTCCCTTAAAATCATTAAACGATAGGTTATCCTGATTAAATTGTGAGATCCTTAAGGATCTTAAGGATCTACGGCTAAAGAACCTAAGTCCTTTATCGAAAGTAAGCTCTTCGTCTAAGCATATTGTGTTGAATTTTCAATGGAGACGAATAAGTACGAATCGAATATAATATAGTAAAAAAAGACTTACTCTGCATAAAATAGAAAATCAGTTGTAAATGATATTTCATACATAGGAAAAAAGTGCGCATTTTAAAAACTGTGGCTCAAAACCTCAATAGGAGGACTGGTCTCGGACATAGGGAAAAGTGCAAAGTCATCCTCTTACTCATGTAATATTTTGCACTATCGTAAGGTTATCCCCCCACCACCCTCCCTCCATCATTATGCACATTTGGTTGAAGGCAAGTTCGCAAAAACAACTACAACAATCTGGACGGGATCCCTTGTAAAATTCCACTTGGAGCAACTGGAGTACCAGGCGAACATAACTGAGTAGCAAGCTGATTAATCTAGAAATGCAGCCAAATATGCTTTGATTTGATTGGTCAATTTCTCTTACAGAAGCATGAGAGTTTGCTGTGATCCTCTCAGAGCAGGAGCAGTTTGTAGAATTGACTTTCTGTATTATTGCTTGCTGCTGATTTATATTCGCCAAACAAAAACTATAATAAACTCAAGATTCCTTGCAAAATACCACGTGGAGGCACTGAAATACCAGGCGAACATAATCGAGAAGTAAGTGGATTGATTTGGATATGCATGTAAACATGCCTTGCTGCCATTGGTCAGTTTTTTAGGAGAGCTTAAATTTGATCCTCTCAGAGCGGGAGCACGTGGTGCCTTTGTACATTATTGTTTGCTGCTGATTTATGTTCGCCTGCTATTTGCCATAATAATTTACAACTTTTCGGCGATTGTAGAGTAGCAAGTGGATTACTTTAAAGCTTAAGCCAAAAACGCTTTGTTTCAATTGGTCAGTTTCTGGTACGGTTTGCTATAGTATGTGAATCTTAAGAGCAGGAGAATGAGAGATAGCTGTGATCCTCTCATAGAGACAGCACTTTATACAGTTAAATTTCTGTATTATTGAATTTTATTACTGCTAGCTGCACTTTTCTGTTCGCCTGGTATTTGCTAAGATGACTTAAGACTTTTTCAGTTGTTAGGCGAAGCAGTTAAAGCTGCTGATTTCTGTTCGCCTAGTATTTCACATATCAAATAGACAAGTTTTAGCAAGCAGCTCGTTACGGCTGAAAGAGCCCAAAATAAAAAGAACCAACAACTTTTTACTTCAGAAGCTTTTTTTTATTGAACATGTTGTTTATGTTAATTTATGTTTTAATTGGGTTATTTATTAATAAATATTTAACCTAATTGGTTATTGTGGTATTGCGAACTAAATGAAACACTTGTTTTGATTTTATTTTGTATTGTTTATAGAACAATATTGTGTATATACTCTTAAATCCCTATTCAAATGTCCACGCTCACTCATTATTTATTTAAAAATTAAACCTTTAACTAATTTATTTCAAAAGCCAATTTAAATATTTTCCCATTCTGTCCTTAGAATTAAACAAAATTGCCTTAATAAAAAATAATTTAATATTAGGTTGATAAATTTCTTCCATTCACAAAGCCAAAATAAAATTTATCTCAGCACATTAATTTAATTCGATTTCTTCATTTAGCGGTTTGAAGAGTTATTTTCGTTTGTCAAATGTCTGGCAATTAATTAAACGGAAGTTGGACTCAAGATTGTTTGCAGCGTAAATCTCACGCTCAAAGCAAATATTTCAAATACTTGATGGAGGAGCGAAGTCTTTGTGATTTAAACTAAAACTGGACATTCCATTCGACTGGGCAATCAATAAGAATGATTTCTAGCCAATGGACAATGTATTGTGCATCATAAATCGTAGCAGCTAAGCGGTCTTCCCCCACAACGCGGCACGCACCCCGAACCACGAGACAGAGATAGGAAAGCGATTGAAAGCAAACAAAGTAAATATTCAAAATGGCCGACACTCGCGTTATATACAAACGGATACAGAGAGAGTCTGAGAGAAATATAATGTTCGGGAATGGGTTCATAATAATCAAGGAATGCCATATAGAAATGGTTACTCCTGGCGCGAAGCGAAACAGTGGAGCATGTCCTGGCAACATGTTAATAGCATTTCATGCACAACTGAGATTTCGCATTGTTGGCATGCCATTCCCATAGCGCCACTTGCCCGACCTGCTCTATGTACCTCTCGAGTCGCTGCTGATTGGTGCAGCCTGCTGGCCAGGTGGCTAACCCCCACTCCTGGCTGCCCCCACACAGCTTGATACAGTTGCCGAAAACAACCCTCGACCTGGCATGTTATAGAAATTCCTGCACAGCGCTCAAGGCTCAAGGCTGAGCGTGCGCAGAACACTTGCTCAAGCTTTTCACCACACTCGCGCCATCTCTTGCGGCAGTGTGTGAGCGAAAGCGAGACGGTGCTATTGATTATGTTACCAGAGCATAATCTGGACCAGGGCATCCACTGGCTGGCTGACAGACAAGAAGGGCACATGCTGCTGGCGTTAGTTTCACTTCGTGCGTTGTCCTGCTGAGGCCAAGCAAGCGCCGCAGCGTTAGTGCCAGTGAGTGTGCCCAGCGACAGTATCTAAAATCTATATTCACACACGCATATATATCTGTGTGTGTGTGTGTCTATATATAACTGTATAATTATTGTTTAAAAAATACTACTGAAATCGAAGTTGTGCTTGTGCAATCGACAAAAATCTAGAAAGAAATAAATCACTTTTGATTTTCATTAATTCAAAAAATTCGCTGCAAAATCTTGTGGCCCACACACATGTTCGCCTTCCAGTTCCAGTAGTCGAAAATTTCCAGTGTATATACCACGCAATACACCCACATACCTCTCTCACTCCCACGCCCGCCCCCACCTCCTTCATGTCCGCCCACATAAACAGCATTTACTTTCCAGCTCAGATTGCGACATGCGACTGAGATAGCTGCTTATGTACTACATATACTTGCCCCTCCAACAGTGGCAACTGTCGCATTCTGGCAGCGTCACCTGGTTACGGCCATTGTGCGATCCTCGCGAGGTCTACGTTCATGCAACGCTCGACCTGACTGCCACACAGTCTTCAGACAGAGTTGAACGCGGATCATCATCATCGTCGTCGTCGTCGTTTCGTGGTCGTCGTCGCCGTTGAGGATTGCCGCCGGGGTCCTCACTCAACTCTGTCTGAATGTTGTCGTGTCGGCTCCACCTTGAGCATAAACCTTTTAGTTTTCAATTAGTTTAGTAATTCAATTTACCAATTTTAATTTTTGGACGGGGCGTGTGTTGCTTAGAAAATATGAGCTAGTTTGTCGACATCGATTACATAACCTTCAAATCTGTGTCTAATCCGATGGAATTACTTATTCATCTCTCTCTCGTCATTTTCGCAGCTTAAAGTGTAATGTGTCGAGCGACTTAAGCTACGTCTATATATCTACAATCTGTGTACCTTATTTGTGATATCATAACCCCAAAAAACCATAAATTAAAAAAATAAAAAAGAAACATATAATATCTAAATAATAATTTAAAGTATTATACATTTTGTTGTATAAATAATCATTTAAATCAATAAATATAATACGTTAATTGGTTTGGGATTACGTTGAGCGATTACATAACTGAGAACAGCGCCAAAATGGATTACGCAATACTTGCGAACAATGTAAGTGAACACAGGCCGAACAAAGGAAGGTCAAATGACAGCCGATTTTATTTTATGTGTACACATATTGAATTATAAATGTAAATGACATGGAAAAATTGCATAAAATGTTAAAAAACTACATTTAAACTTTAGAAGTCATGTTTTAAATTTCTAATAGGTATTAAAAAGAAAGAACGATTTAAAAAAATTTCACAAATTTAAATGCTTAATTCTATTTTATATAAATAATAATCACATTTGTTTGTTTAAAGTTCTAACCATATAAAATTATATGGTTAGTGGTATTTTTAAATTTTGTGTTGCATCCTAAAATTATGCAACGTTTTTAATAGCCTACAAATACATATATGAATCTCTTGATCATTTAAACTTCTTCAATTTGCTTTTGAAATGAATTTACTGCCATAAAATCAAACTTCCGCACTGTCCTATTCCTAGCACTTTGTCCACCCCAATAACAAACGGGCAAACAAATTTATGAACATAAGCCGCTTAAGCAATGTGTTGGCAACGTTGCAACAACAAACCTAACAATAAATGTGGCAAATTATGAAATTTTGTAGGATTTCCTTATCGGCAGCAAAACACAACACACAGCACAAACGGCATAAAGAAAACCATTAATAATGCTGCAAATCTTTTTGGCAGGCACTGTGAGAATGCAACAACCTATGGCTACAGCAACAGCAACCACAGCAACAGCAACAAAACAACAATAAATAAATAGGAAATTGTAATTTAAATGGCAAGCAACTGATAGAGCTCACCTTGCTCCCGTCTTTCCCCACTCTCTGCACTGCAAAGCGGAACGAGCCAATCAAAATTGAGTTATAAAATCTGCTGTGTGCTGCAAATTAGCCTCCTGCTGATTCGACACGCCCAAATTTCAGTGGCAGTGGCACGTTAAGCCACCGTGAAGTAGGCAACAAAATATTTATGCGCACAAGTGATAACAAGAGCAGCCAGCCACAAGAGAACAGCACAACATCATCCACATTCGCATCCAGTGAGGAGCCAGCCGGCGGCCAGTGGAGAAAGTAAAATATCTAACAGTCAACAACCAGCAGCATCATGAAGGGCTTGACGGCGTTTAAGGATAAAGCGGGCGGCGTGTTTGGCGGGTGAGTAGCAATAACATAGCCAGAACGAATCGTATATACGATTGGAATACACTGTGTAACAAAGTAGAGAACAAATTCAAATTTGAGGGGATTCAAAAGTTGCCTTACAATTTATTGCACAGTGCCACTAATATGATGTGCAATATGGCGAGACTGAAATATGATTGCACTCTAAACAAAAAATTTAATTTAACGCAACGCTGGTCAGGTGGTTGTATCCAATCTACCACCACACAGCTTTTTGCTTTGTTGAACTTGACCATGCGAAGGGCACAGTTGGGCATGGGACATGAGAGTTTAAGTGGCAGGGAACTGACAGTTTGTGGCGTCGCGAAAGTTGCGCACGTGTCGCGGCGTAACGCAGCTCGGAGCGTCGCGTCACGGTGGAAAGTTGTAAAATTATTGGCATGCTTAACAAGTCATTTAAGGCGCCACATGAAGTTGCGCCCAATGCGTGGCGCTTTGTCAAGTCAATCTGCCAGTCAGTCAGTTAGTCAAGTAGTCAATCAGTAAGTGGATGCAGCAGTTATAGCATGCCGAGACGTCCAGGATGCTCACCGATGGCTCAGGAATTCCATACACGTTGACAGCCAGAGCAACAAGCAGCTTCAAGAGCAGCACGTGCTTAAACGGAAGCTAGCTGACAGGCAACATACGAGGCAGCTCGTGTGGCAAGCACAACACAATAAAGGCATAAGCATATTGAATGGATGTCCGTGTGTGAATAAATTCCTGGAATGTAATTTTATGGTCACGCCAGGGTGACAATTCACAATTCAATAGAAATGGCCCAACTGATTTCTAGAAGACCTTGATAGCGTAATTTAAAAAAAAGAAAAATTCGCAAATTTAATTGCCAAACTAAATTATTTTTATGGAACAACAATCATAATGAAATTGGCATTTTCGTTTTCTACTATTTTGTATATACTCGCAAATAAGAACAGTTTCATACAAATATTAAGCGCCGGCTATCATACATGTGTTTTGTTTTATTTTTTACAATTCAAGTGTGATTTCACTTTTTTCTTAGAAGAAAATAATTAATAAGTTTAACCTTTACCTACCAACGAAATGAACGCGATTAATGACGGAAATATATAATATATACAAAATACACTGTGAAAGAACTGATAAGACACGAGATAGTTGGAATAGGTTAGGTTAATTGATTGTCAAAAGCTTAGGAATATGTATATACTTATATTTTTGTGATTTAAAAATTATTCGAATATGCTCTTAAAGCGTAATTTTCTAATGTGTATAGATATTCAAATATTTCTGCTGTATCTTATTATTTATTTTGTATTTAACAGAATTCTTTAACAAATCGATAAAAAGTGGTAATAGTCAGGTCATTCTCTCTACTCTCAAAGCTTGTGTGTCAAGTGCGAGTATGTGAATGAATTTCTGGTATGCAATTTTATGAGAACGGACGAGTGAATTGGAAATGGAACAGCAGATTTCTCAAGGTCCTTGAAGGGGCGCAAATTAGAAATTGGAACAATAGGTGAGCGTGGCTGTCATTGAGCTTCGTTTTCATTAAGGAATGTTTAGACGAGTGTTGCATACCAACGTGAAGGCGTGAAGATGAAGATGAAGAAATTGAAAAGGCTGCACGCAAATGAAATTGATTTTTACGAGCTTTCTGTGGTTGCCAGGACACCACACAACGACGAACTCCATTCATTCTCTCAGCCATCCGTTATAGATCTGTAGTTGAAGTCGAGTTGCTTTGCTCAAGTGGCACTCGAAACGCGCGTCGCGATGAAATTGAATTGCGAGCAACTTGAGGGGCAAGGCAAGAGAAAAGAAGAAGAGAGCCTGCCCCACGCACTTTCTCGCTTCCTTTGTTGCTGTTGGTGAAAATGAAATTAGAATTGTCAGCGCTGAGTTAAGTGAAGACGCTGCTCGTGTCGCTGACAAGCCGCCAAGTCAAACATTTGCTCCATTTAAATCTAAATGCTCGACTAATGGGTGTGCCATTGTGGCCAAGTTAAAGTCAAGCAACATTCAACTTGCCATCTCTTTAGCCTCCTTCCTTCATTCCTCTCTTTCCATTCTTTCCCTTGGCAGTCTCAAAACTGCGGCGCCAGTTCGCCATAATCTTTGTGGCGCCTCGAAGTCTGCAAAATTTTTACTGACAATCAAATGCGCCAAACAAGTGGCTGAAAAAAACTTCTGGCAACGCATCGAAAGCTAAAATACTACATCAAACTTAAATATGTCAGCCGAATTGGCAATACTCTGGTTTTTAGTAAGTCAGGGTAACTGTCAAATAACGAAGATAGAAAGGAAAGTGTATTTGATTTACGTAACAAATATACTTTTATTTATGTTATTTTGTTGAAAATGCGAAATTAAAAAGTTGAGAAAGTACATTTTAGTTGTGCCAAAAGAAAACTCCATAATATTTATAAAATATTTGAAATTATTATGTTAATACCAATTCAGATTTTGTTTCAAAATAACCTAGGCTTCCGGATGTGTAAAGTATCGAACTATAATATCTGTAACTGCAAAGTATCATAAATATATAAGAAATATGCTTTAATAATTGTAGTTACAATGGATGTGAATAATTTTGCTTGGCTTTCCATTTCAATGGTTTTGCCAAAATTTGCCACAAAATACACAAACTCATTGGAGACAAAAAAAAAAAAACGAAAAAGAAGAATTGAGTATAAATAGCGCATAAAATTGGCGTCAGACATGCCGGCATTAAAGTCGGTCAAGGCAGAGAAAAAGAAAGCAAGGAAGCAAGAAAGACGTAAGGCGACTTTGAGGAAGCTGCGTGACCAGACGAGGGTAGCTTTGGCGGCAGACATTTGAGTTATGTGACAGTCGGCGACGGCAAAGATGTTAGCGAAGCGGATGAAGCTGGAGTCGGAGTTGGAGTCGGAGTTGGAAAGACAAGCTATAGGATCTACGGTAGTGGCTTGTTTGACTGGTTGGTGGCTGCTTATTAGTTTGTATTGCATACTTTAAGGGTTTTGGGGGAGTCGATTGTCTGGATATTTATGAGGAAAAATGCCAAAGAGCTGGAGAAAGTTATTCTCTCTCTGATGAGGGGTTATCAATGCTGATGTGTCACTTAACCAGGGTTAATGCTGTGGTGTGTATGTGTGTGTATTTGTTCTCTTTTTCCTTCTCGTCTTACGCTGTCATCAATCAGACTTTGACAAGTGCTTTGACTGTGGTATTTAAACGCTGACTTTAAACCACAATCAGTTTAATAAATGAAGAAATCAAATTGATGCCCGTTACCTGCCCGTCATTGACTTTAAATGTCCCCCGAGTTTGCTATCAGCTCTTAATAAAATTGAATTCAATTTCAATTTCTCTCTGTCTCTGTGCGACATTTTGCCACCCCAAGGCGGCATCCGCAAAATGCCTTTGGGAAAACAACGTGCACAACAAGGCAGAATTTGGGGGAGAATTTGTTGCTCTTAACAAGCTGAAAATATTTGTGTATTCACGCCCCCCGAATACCATTGCTGCTCACCTGTTGCTGACCAACCAACTAATTGGCATGAGTTATGCGTCTTCACTCTGTCTCCCTTTGCAGCCTGAAGCCAAATATGGAAAAGTTTGATATCTCCCAGGGCTACCATGGCGGACACGGTGGCTACGAGGAAATGGAGGGCGGCGAACGCGAGGGACGAGGCCCCGGCGGCGGACATGCCTACGACGACGATGGACCCGAATCGCCCGCCTCCTTCGAGGAGATCGAAAGGCCGCCGTTGCGCAAGATCGACAAGTACTGCAAGGCCGAGTGTCCTTGCATGCCGGCCCGTTACACCATCGCCACAATGGCCTGTGTGGGATTCATGATTGCTTTCGGCATGCGCTGCAATATGTCGGCAGCGAAGCTCAAAGGCGAGCACAATGGGGTGAGTAAGCGATAGAATGTCCCCTCTTTGAATATACTTTCATATCTCACTGAAGTGATACTCTAACGCATATGGAGTAGCACATGTCAAAGAGATTTGATCTCTTTGAGAATACACTAGTAGCCAAATATACATAATTATGATCTCAACAGTGTCAAATTTACAGACAAATGGCTTTACTTAGCGTCTAAGTTTAATATCCTTGTTTCTCATCTCATTTAAAGCCATTAGTGAGATATTTATTCCTTATTTTACTATGTACTTTTTTTTCACGCTGACAATTTCGTTTAATTTGCCTCATTTGATAGCAACTGTTGTCAATTAGAGAACACATGTTCATATCACTCAAAAGTCACACCCAATGCCACGCCCACAATCATACACACACATCCACCCATGTGCACATTCTCTAACACACTCCCACACACATTCGCAAATATTCGCATACATCGAAAGTACCACAGAAAATTTCATCCACTCGTTAATAAAGCCTCGCGGCAGTTTTTAATGATGTCGACTCTTGCTTTTCCGCCTCCCCTTTTTCGACTCTTTCCCCCTCTGCTGCACTTGCACAGACTGTCTTTATGAACTGGACGGTGGCGGTGGAGAGCCATGTGGACTCCTCGTTCTTTTGGGGCTATCTGATTACGCAAATACCCGGCGGTTTTATTGCATCCAAATTTCCGGCGAACAAAATCTTCGGCCTGTCGATTGTCAGCTCTGCATCGCTGCATCTGATTGTGCCCTTTGCCATGACATTGATGCATGGCCATGTGGTGATTTGTGTGCGCGTGCTGCAAGGACTCTTTGAGGTATGTAACACACAAGCAAATCATATCGAATTCGATTTCAGATCAAAGCCAAGGATTACACATGCTTTCAAAGAGAGAAAAAAGAGTGGGGAAAAGACTGTTAGTCTCTCCCCCTTTTTGGGGGTGAAAGGATTTCGCTTTATGAAAATGAAATGAAAACATGTCCTAAGCCAGCACAAATAAATAACAAAAGCATTTATTTTAATGCGATTTCTTTGTGTGTGCTATCCGTGCTATCTTTTTGGCAATCTTTCTGAGCCATCTTTACATCTTTACAGGGCGTCACATATCCGGCCTGCCACGGCATCTGGCGCTTCTGGGCGCCGCCCATGGAACGCTCCCGTCTCGCCACCTTGGCCTTCTCGGGCTCGTATGCTGGCGTGGTTGTTGGTCTGCCGCTCTCTGGGCTGCTCGCTGATGCCGTCGGCTATCAGGCACCGTTTTATGCATATGGCTGCTTTGGCATCATTTGGTATTTGTTCTGGATCTGGTTGTGTTTCGAGAATCCACGCAAGCATCCCGCCATCAGCATACCCGAGCTGAAGTACATTGAGAAATCGCTTGGCGAATCAGCGCATCCCACAATGCCATCGATTAAGACGACACCGTGGCGTCAGATGCTGCGTTCCATGCCGGTTTATGCCATTATTGTGGCCAACTTTTGTCGCTCCTGGAACTTTTATTTGCTCGTTCTGTTCCAGTCGTCGTTCCTCAAGCACAAGTTCGGCTTTAAGGTGGAGGAAGCGGGCTTTGTGGGTTCGCTGCCTCACTTGATCATGACTACGATTGTGCCCTTTGGCGGCATGCTGGCGGATCATCTGCGCAAGAATGGCATTCTATCCACGACTAATGTGCGCAAACTGTTCAACTGCGGCGGCTTTGGTATGGAGGGACTCTTCTTTCTGTTCGTGGCACATTCCTCAACAGCGGTGAGTTTAAACTCTAGATTAAACTGTTAGAAAACACTTCATCGTGTTCGCTTTATTCCCTGACAGACAGGTGCCATGTTTGCACTGACTTGTGGCGTCGCTTTCAGTGGCTTTGCCATCTCGGGTTACAATGTGAATCACTTGGACATTGCGCCACGCTATGCCAGTATACTGATGGGTCTCTCCAATGGCATTGGCACACTGGCCGGCATCATAGTGCCCTACGCACTGGACGGTCTCATTCAGAGAAATGTAAGCTAAGCTTGTGAAATATATTTCTCTTTCTGTTTTCTTAAAGCCACTTTCGTTTAGCCCACTGGCTGCTGGACCACAGTCTTCACCTTGGCCGCATGTGTGCATCTGGTTGGCTGCAGTTTTTATGGCATTTTTGCATCGGGCGAACTGCAGCCATGGGCTGAGCCACCGGCAGAAGAGCAGCAGGTGTGGGCACCTCCGATGGGCGCCATTACCAACGATGATCCCAGCCAGGCGGGCATGATGGGCCAGTACATGAAGGAAACGACATTCGTAAGTCATACATCTATCATTATTCCATTAGCCATGATGCTTATCTAGTCGCCACTTTGGCAGGGCGCACCCGAGTACACTGAGCAGAGCCAAATGCAACAATCGAATACGAATGCCATTAGCTATGGCGCCACCGGACACGTGGCCAACAATCCATTTGCCATGGCGGCAACGGCGCCAACGATGGAGATGCCACCGTCAGCACAATACGGCGATGCCGGCAGCGGCTATGACTACACGCAATCACAAGGACAACAACAGCCAGCCACGAATATGTATCCTAATATACCCACTAACGACTATCAGCAGCAACAGTAAATGGATAATCAGAATGTTAAACTAGCTTTTAGTTGTAGTCGAAAACTCGTTTGCCGTTTGCGTTTCTCGTTTATTGTTTGTTCCCGCTGAGTTGGCGTTGAATTGGAATACATATAAGCTAAAGCACATATATCGAATATATATATAGTTGTATTAACTGATTGACCATTAACTGTTCAGCGATAACGAATTTCAATACAACAACAACAACACGACAGACGACACTAACACAATGAAACTATGTACCTAACAGAGCAACTAATACATACACACACAACTAACACACACGGACACTTGGCGCAGCACAAGAAATAAAACTATAGCATACTTTTAAGCGCCGCTTCAGCGAACTTCTATTTACAAGCTCCAACTGCAAAGCACTCACACATACTCTCACAAATACAGATGACAAGTTGATACTTAGGAATATTTGAAAGGAAACATTTGTGTATATCATTAAGACATAATCCAGGCACGCCGCACGTCTCAAACCGTTACGAATATTATTACAAATAATAATAAATGAAATTCTATATATATTACAATAACTATTATTATTATTATTATGATTATTATAGCAAAAGATAAATGAAATTGTTGTTAACTTTGCCAGTTGCACATAAACTGCAAGTTTTATTACCGTTGATGATATTCTACTGTATATGAAAAGAAAACACTTGGCTCTAAATGTCATTCATGTCTAAGTGGATAAATCAATTTTAATCAAAACTACACCAAAAAATTAAAAAAAAACACACATTACTATAATAAGCAATTGTTGATGTTCGGCACGAATGATAAACATTAAAATTCCATTTAAATGATATATAAAATATATATAAATTTACTTATAGGTGTACTTCTTAATCAGATATACATATATAAACTACAATTATGCGTTTTCAGTTGAGTTCAGTTGTTTGGTGATCTTATCTGTATGCATTGGTTTTAGTACAACTTGAGCAAGGCATGATAAAGGTACTCAAACTAGACTAGACTATGACTAAGTAGTTAGATGTAGGCGCCAATAACCTCAGAATTGGTCTTCAGATTTATCATCTACATTTTGCCATTTTAACTAAATAACAAATAACACCAAAGAGTTTATTAAGGGCTTAACTTACCTTTATTTTATTTATGAATTATTAAAAAAATATATATTTTTTCATCTTATCTTACTATTGCACAATTTCCATTAAATAAAGAGCACATTTTATTTAATTACTTTAAATAAATAAAATATTTTTAAAATTATAAATTTGTCTTCTTAAATTCTTTTATTTTACTTATTTGAAATTAAGCTCATACAACTCTTTTGCATAATCAAAACTATTAATAAATTAAAATTAAGGACAATTGTTTACATTGTATAGAATATAGCACAAAATGCAATATTTATTATAAATTATATATTTTGCTGCACCGTCTTTTTTACTATAATTTCTTTTACTGCACACTTTTTCTTTTTTTTTAATTCGCACAAGTTTCTATTATATTATTTACTGCACTGACTACCATATCTTTTTGCACTTTACTATATTGGAACTTATATTTTAAATGCACATCCTTCTTTAACTAATAAAATGATTTTAAATTCCTAAATTCAACTTCTTTTTAGACGCACTTACTTTGTCCAGTAACTATAAAACATTATCTAGGCAAATAGTAATGATAAACAAACTGAATGTATATTTAACTTAAAAGAAATTAGCAAGTATTTTACGTAAATAATATTAATTATAAACAAATTGTTCACAATTAAATCACTATGTATTAAAAATGTGAAAATTTTCTAACTAAAAGAGTCAATTCTTATACCGTAATTTGTACAGAGCAGCGAATATTATATGAATTAATTATAACATTTAAATGCATAACATACATTCATATAAATATTACTATTATCTATAGAGTAATTAATTTAATTGAGAATGTTATCGCCCGAGATACGTTGGTCAGTTGGTTGCAAAATCAGATCACGACCTTCGATAGGCAACACCAATAAAATTACAATTACGAAAACTGCTTGTGAAAGTGACAATACCTAGTTCAATAAGCTTTGTTAATATACAACATAACATAACATGTATTATTTAAATATTTAGGATTCTAAACGTGTTTTGGTTTTACTTATAAGTTAGGCACAAATTTTTGAAGCTTAAAGTAAAAGTTTTGGCCATTGGGGCGTATGTGTAATATTAGCATTATTCAAAACAAACAAAGTCTGTATATATGAAAAGCATTAGCAATAATGCATAAATGCTTATAAACTATATAGTTAATATATATGTATGTATAACTAAATATAATATGCGTGTCTCAAAAACTTAAAAGTTCTCGACAGGAGAGATGAACATTAACGAGGCTCTCGATGCTGTCGTCATTAGATCAACTCAACTTATTTAGTTATTTGATTATTGAGTTATTAATTTTGTTGAGAGGCGCCAAAGCTCTCAAGGCTGTGTGGACAATAATAACAAATATGTTAACCAAAAAGCCACAGTGTTTTTTGTTGTTTAAACAACTTACCACGTACTATTATACATACTATAAATACTAAACTGAACTCTAGCTAAAACTGAAATACGAATGAAATAGTTAAAGATTAGACAAGACAGTCTGTATATACATAATTAAATATGGAAACCTTAACATAGCTAAATATGCCATCATTAAATGCTTTTGTGAGTAATCTAAGTGTACATAAACAAAGTAACAACAAAAAATAATACCATAAACTGGATTCAAGTGTATATCATTTCAAGCATATATTAAAAGAGCATAAAACAAGAAACCGGTTACAACTGGGGTAATACAACTTATAAAACTAATGTATGAGTAACTTACCTACGATAATAAATATATGTACTTACTCGTACTTGGGTGCTGAGTCCTTCAGCTCCATAGTTAAACTCATCTAAGTATTGTCAGATATATAGACGCACAAGAATATACACAAACACACACACACTAATTGGAATTATTCATTATAAATGTTAAACGAGCTAAGTAAACAAAGAGATTCTCTATAAGACTTCATTACATTGGTGGAATCTTGCGATTTATTCAAGCTTTGTATATACTCGTATACATAAATATATAAATATTTTTATTGCAATTTCACAAACAAAAATTCTTTGTGTTTCCTGTGAGTTTGGTTTTTTTTTAACATTTATTAAATGTATAAAATTTAATGACAACAAAAATCAAACTATATAAATATACATATAATAAATATAATAATTACAAGCAAGCTCCCTTTTCTGGCAACACCCGCCCAATGTTGTATAATTTAAATGATCTAGTCTAAAAGGTATTCAACAAGTATTCATATTACCGAATTCAAATCGAATATACATATTGCAAAAACATAGCAATAAATATAAAATTAAAGCATTCACCTTAAGTTACAATCTGCAGAAATATTAGAGCCGATTTGTGTTTAAAATCAACCTGTTTATTTCATGAATGAAGACTATAAAATCCGACTATACGATCAACAAAAAAAATATATGAGTACCCGTATCCGTAAATATAAAGGCTTATCAAATTATACCCGATGAAATGTATTTGGAATTCAATAAAAGAACATGTTAAAAAATTATGCCAAAAAAAAAAAAAAAAACAAACACATTGAAGCGTTTTTCTCTATTTTGTTCTACCTTTTATTATCCAGCAAAACTTCAGCTTACAACTTAATGATTAGATATAGATTTGTACAAGGCGCGGACAATTGGAACTGGGAGACATGGAGAAATGATTTTGATTCTCAGCGTCTCCCAGCGACGATGGCGGCAATAAAACTAACAGAAACAATTCAAATAAATACAGGATCATAATTAGGAAACAAACTACTAAAATCACAAGAGTGCTACAATATGAAATATGGTATATTCCCTCCTCGCTCGATTAACGTCGTACTCCTTGATACTCGCCATTCGCTCGCCCCTTGCCTGGAAATCCTCGAGCAAAGGGCGCCTTCGCATTAGTCGTTACATAATAGTTGCCGCGTGCTCTGCCGAGGAGAAAAAGACCGAAAGTGATTGAGTTATAATATTACGTATACGTTAGTGTGTGTTTGGAATACATACTTGTGAGAACAGTGTTCCCCCATCAGCACATACTCTGAGTCCTTGGGCTCACACCAGCCTATCAAATAGGTGAATAGATTGGGACAGGGACCAGCATAGAAGCCGCGTGTTGATGTTATGGATTCAATAAAGTATGGCGTAACCTTAGTGTGATCGCAAGCCAGCGTTTCTAAAGGAACATATTAAGAAAAATATATTAGTATCTTCATTGAACATAAGTCGAAAGTTTTTGTTCGAATTTTATTTCTGTTGTATTCGCCTAAACATTCAATAATGTTTCTTTGGACATACTTTAGACTTCATTTTAAAGCCTTTAAACTTTTTTATTTTTGAAATAAAAAAATGACTTATTAGTTTCTAAACTTTAATAATTTTTCTGACCGACTTAAGCTTTAACTTTGACAATATTTTCATTCAAAATAAGTATTTAAACCTTTTATTTATTTACTTAAAAATTGAGTTTTTCGAATTCAAGCTTGACTCGAAATCTATTTTAATTTGATTTGAAGAGAGTTTTAGTAAAGTTTCAATGTAACTTTAGATTTCAATTTAAGTTCTTAACATTTAATATTTTATTTTTCAAATAAGTTCAATTTCCGAACGCATTAAATATAGGTCTGTAGATTTGTTTTAGAATAACGTCAAAGTAGTACTTATAATTTTGTACACATTTTTTTTTTATATTTTGTAGATAGAAAGGTACTATATATGTATAGGTATAATAGTATCATAGCCTAACTACTGTAGTGTTTGACTTTGTTGAGTTCAAATAAAAATTCATTTAATTTCTAATCGACTTTTGCGCAAGTTCTTTAAAAATAATTTACTAAATTTAATTGAATACTTCTTCCCCTTTCTCCTTCAAATACTTACGAAACAAGGTGGCTGATCCGACACAAGCTGGCTGTCTGGTGCCTCCATTCACATAGAAATCCGCGTGTCCACTGGAGTGCCATTGACCCAGAATGCCGGCACCTGTGTGCATCACATCCACAAAGTGCGCATCGCTGGTGTCCAAGTCGCGTGAATTGTTCGCACCCGCATAAAAGAATATGGTGGGATCCAGCGCTGTGATGCGACCAATCTTGCCCTCATCGGGCTTCAGATAGTTGGCCACCAATCCGGCAATGTGCGCACCCACACTGTAGCCAATGAAGTGCAGATCATCGGGCTGAACGCCGCGTGGATGCCGCGCGAGATACTTGACCAGCTGCGAGATGCAAAGACTGCCAAAGCGAGGTGCCCATTCCATTTGGCTGAGACACGGCTCCTTCACTGCATCGCTGTAGTCCACAATGATGATGTTGTAGTCGCCCACAGCGAAGTAGGCTTCCCGCAGATCCGGACTGGGACTCAGCAGACGGCCGCCACCAAAGCCATGGATGATGATCTTGGTGGCATGACGAGGATTAAAGTGTGTGTAGTACAAGGCATTCGCATCGAGCACGTCGATGAACTCGGGCTGCTCCTGGGTGCGTCGTGTGTAGAGATAGAACTGTATCTTGGGATGCGGACAGCGATACGGTTTCTCTAGGCAAGATTCTGTCACATAGACGTTCGATTGATTTTGGCCAGCGGCCACAGCAGCGGCCACAACAGCCGGATTTTGTGCAGCTGCAAAGAGGAGATTGAATTATTGGATCATTTAGTTGAGCTCAACAATAATGATGAGGCTGCTGTTGCCTCCATCTCTGCAACACTCCTACTCTGGACAAACAAGTTTTGTTTGTGGCTTCGAGCTGCGTTACATAAGCTGCGGGCGACATTGAATGTTCGCCGATTTACTGCAAATGTCATGCAACATGCATTTGCAACATTTGAGTGTGACTTCGAGTTCGAGTGGATGTTGCAACTAGCAACTGGCAACTCTGTTGCTCTGTTGCATTTCTGCAATTGTGCGAAAAGTAAAAGTCTTTCAAATGCGCCTCACAACAAAAACGGAAGCAATCTCACCGCACAACTTGCGCTCGCTTTGTTGTCGCTTATCGATTGTTGTTGGCAGTTTGTGGGTTTTATTTTGTTGTATTTTTTGTTGGCTATTTAACAGAGATCGTACTGCGCACCGTGACATAACTGGGCTGCTAAACGGGTACTCGCCTCCATTCGTTTAACATTCATATGCATGATTCATAGCCACAACCATAAGGAAAACCACCCATACACAATGAGCTCAGCTGGTGACGTCTTAAGTTGGCTGTGCGAACAGTTCACACCTCGGTTCATTTGAGTTTAATTACTTGCATACAATTTTTAATTAGTTGTAATCATTTTGAATTAGTTATAATTCATTACTAAAGCAAATGTGTTTAATTCAATTATTAAGAAAATTGTGTGTCAATTGAAAATTTAATTTCTTTGCATTGCAACTGAGTTAAACAAATTAAATTATTTAGAAGAGTGTGCCTAATTGTAAAATTAAAATTAATTGCTTTATATAAATTGTTAATTTTTGTGAATTAGACAGCTATCATATAGTTGAATGGGTTTGAGTGTGAGATACCCGCTACCCATTTTCAATTTCAAACAAAATTTAAAACAATCTTGATCTGTGAGCAAAATATTGAGGTAAATATAAGCAATTAAAATGTAAGATTTCTTCCTTAATTCTGTTGAAATAAGTTTTCCATTTTTGGTACCCTTAAAGTACATAAAGAGATTACATTTTATTGCTTAATTCTAAGAATAGATAATTAGTTGAAGATGGAGAATTGGAAGAAAGGGAATTGAATAATGAGTAAGACTCTTAAAATGATGAGAAGCCCTGTAATATTATGAGAATTGATGTAATAATGAATCGAAACTAGTTTTATGATGGTGTATATAAAATATTTATTTATATAGGAAATAAACTCTTAAAGTTGTTGGATTATTCAGTATGTATAAACGCATTTGAAAGACAGTTGAACAACGCCCTGGTAGCCAAAAGCCTCAGCTTGTGAACGAATCGCTTAGAACTCTTCACTGCGCTGTGTGCATATTAATTGTTAAATTAAATAACTCAGTATTACTTCAGAGAATCGACCTTCGTCGCACAACGTTTGCCCGATAATTGGCCCAGTTGCCATAGAGCAAAAGCATATGTATATAGCTAAAGTTTGGCCTGGCCAAGATGCTGAACCAGCTGACTGATTTCGCAAGGCAACCGGTCAGCAAATTGGTTGCACTTGTTGGTTGCAGTTGCACAGCAAGTTGCAGTTGCAACGACAGTTGCGGCATTGACTAAGCGCTCACTTGTTAACTTGGGGATTACTGTGCCTTTTAGGGCATCCGGCACAAAACTAAAACTGCTCACCTCATGGCACAGTGAACACTCGTGTGTCACAAGTTGGATTTCTCTATATAGCCAGAGACTTGTCATAATGCTGATATCGTTTGTAAAAATTAAACATGCAACATGCGATTGTTTTACACAATACTGAACTCTTTTTCCTCAGCATAATTCGAGTACAGCATGATTATCAGCTGAGTGAAGCTTCCCTCTCTCTCTCTCTCGCTATTTCTCTCCTCACTCCCCCGCATGCAATTAGCAATGGGTTGAGTCGTGTTTATGCTTCAATTGCGACGAGTTTCAGTTACTTTTCACAATCGCCAAGCAGCTGTCTTCATGTCCGTGGGTCGTGTTTATATAATCCGACCAACTGGACAGCTGGACAACTGTGACTTGGCTTTTGGACATGTACTTGCTCTGTTAACATTACGCAGATCTTTTGCTTTACTTATTATTTTTCGGGGTTTTTTCGGCCAAACTCGGACTGGAAATCTTATAGCTGCTTTGCCAGTAAACTGCCGGAAAACTCAAATGAAAATCTCGCAGTTGACCGCCAAAAAAATACGTAAATAAAAATAAAAACCTTAGTTCAAAAAGCCCAAAACGGAAGCGCTGCCAAATGCGGAAGACACTTGCAAGCAACAACAACAACAACTTCAACTAAAACAACAACATCAACAACCCACAACTGCAAGTTGTGCTCATCATTTTGTCTGCTTCGTTTCGCTGTTTGTTGCTTTGCAAGTGAAAGATGTTTTTTTGTTGTTGTTGTTGTTTATTGTTTTTATTGCTTTCATGCTGTTACTATTATTTTGGTTTCTTTTGTTAACGCCATCTCTTTCATTTATTGGGTTGGTTTTCATTTCGATTGTAATAGCAGTTTTATAGGTTTTTATGTTGCGGCTTTCCATCAAATCGTTTTGCCATGAGACCATTTTCATCAGTGGTTTTGTGGCACGAAATTGATATCATATTCAACAAATTCATACGTCATGTGGTACACGGCGATCATAGACTTAAAACCCAAATTAAAACATTGAATTACAAAGTTGTTTGAATCTTAAGCAGATCTCTGCAGTTGAACATTTCGCTTACGGCAATGAGTTGTAATTGCTGCACAGATTTTTGTCTCATATATCAAACGCCCAACAATCAATTGCTCAACTATGCATTTCATTGGAGCAGTTATTTCTTTCAAAACTCTTGGCTAACCGACAGCTATTAAGCTTGTTTGGCTTTACAATTACCACTTTAAATACCAAATGTGTTTAGAAATTAAATTTTAAACGAGCCTACCATTAACTTGAAATATTGAAATATTCTTGATGTGCGTGTGTTTAAAGTGATGCTTTAGAATCTAGAATTATGATTTGTTCTAAAGAAAATTACACGCTATAAAAATTCTACTTCTAACCTCTGATTTCTAGACATGATTAACAGCAATTTATTATTGCCATGGGGTATAATTATTACTACTCTACACTAATGCAATTTTATTTTTTTGTGGGTTTTTAGAATGTGCCGAATTGTTTAGCTCAAAGTTGAACTGCGAGTTGCGAAGGCCAACAGAAGTAATAGCAACTGCTCATTAACGGCTAATTTTCTATATCAAATAATTCAAAACCGTGTCATATAAGCAAAGAAACGGAAATTCTTGCAAGGTAACAAAAAATGAATCGAAAATGGTTTTAGATATAATTTTGAAGGAATTTCAAAAGTTGAGACCATAAATAAAAGTACATTATTCTTGCCAAACTTTTTTTTTATATAAAAATTGATTTATTTCTTTGAAACTGGCAAGAAATAAATAATCTTTTACACAATCATAAAAATTCGCTTATGCCCCAGCAACGAAATCAAATTAATTGACTTGATTAACAACTGGAAAGTTGGTGACACGCTGCGTGAAATGAGCGGAAGAAACGACATAAATTAAAAGCAATTTTAGTGTTATCCAAAAAAGTGTTGAGCTGCGATATCATCGCACAATCGGTTATACAATGTGTAGCCTCCATGAGTTCCCGCCACTACCTCCAGTACACTTTAATTAAATCCGAGCAGCAACCTCTCTGCCTTAGCACTTGACTTTGGCCGTCACATTCGCCCGTCTGCCATGACACGCACTTTTATATTGCGCATACGCCCCATTGGCTAGACAGAACTGCTCATACGCCAAATGATTGTTGATGACACCTTTGACAGCAAAAATACCCCAACAACAACATTCAAATGGCAAGTTGAGCCGCAATTATTGCGAAATACTGCAAAAGAGCAGCTGAGCAGCGAAGGGTGTCAAGGTGCATTATGTGAATAAAACCACAATAAAAATTGAGATATGAAAAATATGAAATATAGTATGTTGCCTCTATGTGATACTATAATTAAAATAGATGGCGAGTAATTAAGAGTGCAGTTGAACGGTAGCTACAGCTGGTTAAGCAGACATCAGCCAGCCAATTTATTAACTGGGCCACAAAAAAAAAACCAAAAAAAAAAAAACAAAAAAAAAACTGTCTGAGTGCTGACACCACACAAGGCAACTTGCCAATGATGAGGCACTTTATTAATGCCTCTTTGCTTTTCTTCTTCACTTTGTGGATGAGCCAAAAATACGCGTAACATATTTGTAAAAACGTCAGCCGAAATAACATGCGTTGACAATCGTAACAACAACAACAATGGTCACGATGAGTGGTCAAAGAAATATTATTGTGTTCGGATTAATCGAATGACACAACTTACAGTGGTTATAAATATAAAAGAAGACTTTTTGGGGAATACCAATTTAATTGGATAAGTGATACAAACGAAATTTATACAATTTTTGTGTGTGACTTAGAAAATTTAAATATTTAGAAGTCAATAGCATTTAGTAATCATTTAAATCCAAAAGAAAATAGATAAAAGTGGCTATATTCCATTTAAATTAATTTATAAATGGAAAAGAAAAAAATTGTTGTTGGGAATACCAATTGAATGTATGCAAAATATGAAATTTATAGAATTATTATGTTTATTCTTCAAAATTGTAATATTTAATTAATTATTTGCTTTGCAATTTTATAGTTTTCTCAATAACAAAGAATGTAAAAAAGAAAACTATCTCTGTCTAAATAAAATTAGTTTGTAAGTCAAATTTAATTTTATTTAAAATAAATTAAAAGGATATACTAATATATCAATTATTTAAAGAAATTAAATACACAACATCTTAAACACTGCATAAATAATCAATATGTAAATCGATTTCTCGAAACAATATGCAAATTCAGTAATTAACACCAATGACCAAGTTATTTCTTGAGAAATAGATAATGCTCGTAACATGTGTGAATTATTTCAAATTTGCCAAAGTTTCTCCTGCACTTTGGACACTGTGCGGGGCCAGAGTTTGAGGCTAAGCTACGATATAGTATTTCTACTTGAACGGTGGCAAGTGCCTATTCATTGCTGCCGTTGGACAAACATGCATATAAATAATTATAAGAAGGCAGTTTTTATATCCGCTACCCATAGGGTAGAAGGGTATTATAACTTTGTGCCGGCAGGAAATGTATGTAACAGGTAGAAGGAGGCATCTCCGACCCTATAAAGTATATATATTCTTGATCAGCGTCAACAGCCGAGACGATATAGCCATATCCGTCTGTCCGTCTGTGTGTCTGTCCGTCTGTCCGTATGAAACACTGGATCTCAGAGACTATAAGAGATAGAGCTATAATTTTTTTTCGACAGCATTTGTTATGTTTGCACGCAGATCAAGTTTGTTTCAAATTTTTGCCACGCCCACTTCCGCCCCGCAAATCAAAAAAAACGAATAACAAGCTTTAGAGCTAGAGCTGCGAATTTTGGTATATACAATAATAACAATGGTATTTGTGATATCTGAAAATTTGGTTGCGATCAGATAAAAATTGTCGAAGTTATTAAAGAAATAATTTTGTATGGGCAAAAACGCCTACTTACTAGGGGTCTTAGTTGCTTTGGCTGACAATCTGGTATATTGTGCCGTCTATGGTATATTTTGAATACGGTACTATGTCGATATACCAAATATACCATTCGGTATATTTTTTAGTATTTTTGCATTATATTTGGTATATTTTGAGAAAATACCGCAAAATATATTTCTTTTATTCAAAATGGGTAGCGGGTATCTCACAGTCGAGTGCACTCGACTGTAGCTTTCTTACTTGTTATTACTGTGAATTGTACGTGCTATGGAGAGCATCAACCTTAAACAAACTGTTCAATGCTCAGGCCATAAACAAAATCAATTTCAAAATATGCCACCGTTGTTTGCTGGCTGGCAAAAATATATGTGAAGCAAGGTCGCCTCATAGAAATGGAAATTTTGTGCTGTGTTGTTGGTAGACTAACGCAACAATGAAATTGTGCAACTATTTATGCAGTTGACGCAAATTTCATGTGTCAACAACCAACGACGGCCGGCACGCCCCAACGAGAAGACAACAACAACAATGGCCACGGACAGACAGCATCAAACAGCGATGACAACGTCAATTCAGAAGAAAGTCAAAAGGCAAAGATAAAAAAGGTGCAAAGCTGCCAGGGCGAAAGTAAAAGCTTAAAACTTAAATGCTATTTTGGTAATATATTTCTTTTTGATTTTACGTCTGCGGCGGAATTTCTTTTTAGCACAGAAACTTAAATGAAAAAAGAAAAAAATAAACTGGAAACAAACCGGCAAAATCAGCATTGAAAACGATGCAGGTGAAGAGCAGCAGCAAAAGCCGCCAACTTGACGATGAAGATGATTCAATTCCACTGCGGCAACAGTTCAACGGCATGTTTAGTCGACAAAGTTCAAGACAAAATGGGTCAATTGTAAGGTAATTAACTCGTTGTTGTTGTTTGTTTTTGTTGTGTAACAAACAATAGCAAACACACACACACTTTTCACGCGCCTCTTTCTCTTTCTATTTATCAGTTTTTGTTTTGTTTGTTTTTACAATCTTTTCGATTTTCTTTGGGTCAAGGTTTATGTAGAAGCAAATGCAATTCGCGTAGGTTTTCTTGATTTTTATTATCTTTGTTACAGTTGTTGTCGTTGTTGTTATTGTTTTTCTCAGTTGCCAGTTTGGCGCGCGTCAACTGTGGTCATTGGACTCGGAAACACTCTCGATTTCGAGACTGACGAAGCTGGCGCGGCATAATTCCGCACGAAATGTTAGACAACAATTTGCGGGCCACGCGCGAAACGCCCCAAAAACCGACGTCAACTCAACGACAATCAACAACAACAAGAGCAAACCACTTGATCTTGGCTTTCACGGGAGCGCACGTGTCTTATACCCGAACAGAGTGAGCGAAGAGAGCGCGAGAGAAAGACAGAAGAGAGAGCACCCGCAATACGAAAGTTAAAATTGCAGCTGGAGACGTGCGCAACGTTTGCGCGTTGACGAGCAACTGAAGCTCAAGTTCGTGGCTTAAGTCTTTCGTTTGCGCGACGCGTTCGCCCAAAAAACTTTTTTGTGTAGCAGAGCGCAAAAAAGCTCTGCGAGCAGCTAAAAAAGCTTTGGGGTGTTCCGAAATTCAGTAAACATTTTTGAGTTTGACTATTTGAAATGAGATTCGTAGAAGAGAATTGAATTTTATTATTTTTGAACGCTACTACATTGTCAAAAGCAAAAAATTAAAAATTTAAATATAAATAAAATTATAAAATTGAAAAATCTAGACAGAATTAAAAAATATTTAAAAAATTTAAAAATGTAAAAATAAAAATATGAAATTGAAAATCTAGACAGAATTAAAAAATATTAACTTCAATACAATACCGAAGTGTAAAAATATTATTTTAAATATGAACAAATTGTATATTTAGCATTATTTTTAATTTGTACTCGTTTTCTTTAGTTAAATTAAATCACTAATAAAATATTTAAAATTTTAAATTCGTTCATTTTCATGCGAGTTTTTGCTCTTAATTCAAATTGCACACTATAAATAATTATAGGCTATAAATCATTGCTATCAGCTACCTCGATGACTACATCCACCAAAGGTCCTTTGGCAAAAGGATGCTTCTCGTGCGTGCTGAGAAAATAGGAGCCAGTAGCACTGCAAAATATTAAAATTTAAATAAATCAATTTAAATAACTTATCAACAATAAATGCCACTCACTTCTCGGATACAAAGTAACCCATTTGAGTGTTCGGCATGTGGGAATAAAGTCCGCAACGTTGTGTGAAAAACTGCAGCCAGCCGCCGCATTGTTGCGCCCAAAAGCCACGATCGCTGACAATTGACTCGCCGTAATAGACAGCGGCGCGATAGTGATTGCAATTGTAGAAACGCCATTGGTTCACATAGCTACAGCCACGTTGATTCAAGTGCTCGAGATTGGGATAGAAATCCGCATGTCCCATTGGCGGCAGCATGGAGAAGACAAAGGGATCCGTGTGTATGACATCCACAAAGTCCGCATCGCTGGCATCGAGTTTCTCGTGTCGCCACTTGGTCATGAAACCAGGACCAGCTGGATCCAGACCCGTAATCCTCGCCAGCGGCTGTTGCACATAATTCGCCGACATGCCAGCGATCTGAGCGCCCAAACTGAAGCCAATCAAGTGAATATCTTCGCGCCTATAGATGCCTGCCTCAAGCAGACTGTCGATGA
This sequence comes from Drosophila albomicans, assembly GCF_009650485.2. Taxonomy (NCBI): domain Eukaryota; kingdom Metazoa; phylum Arthropoda; class Insecta; order Diptera; family Drosophilidae; genus Drosophila; species Drosophila albomicans. The sequence goes on along the minus strand of NC_047628.2, from coordinate 23,058,612 downwards.
ACTGAGCCAGGCACTTGGACACCACACGTGCATTCTGCACAGCCCAAGGATAGTAACAAGGCCATTTCACAAGGCTGCCATAGTCCACGGAGATCACATGCACCGCTTGCGTCTGCAGCAGCACATCGCGCACTTCGAGATTGGGCGTCAGACTGCGATTGCCAACGAAGCCATGAATGAGTATTTTAAGTGGCAAACGTGGCTCAAAGAGTTGCTCAAGCGGATTGAGTGGGTTGAGCAAAGTGGGCGAGTCTCGAGTGGAGCTGGTTAAAGGAATGATATAATAGACTTGCTAAAGAGTTGCTCTAATAATGTCACTCACTTGGTGTAAAGCCAGAAATTGATGCGAGAATTGGGACATTGCTGCTGGGCTGCCACGCATAACTCGCTGGGTATCAACTGAGAGTCGCCATTCCTTGCAAGCAACAGCAGCAGGAGTAGCGGAAGAAGCATCCAATATTCGCACATTACGAGAGTCTGCAATACTTTGGCCAGCTAACTCTAATTGATATGCTATTTAATTAGTTCAAGTCGTCATTGAGGTATGCATCGGAAATGAGCTGCACCCTTATGGCGTTGCTGATAACGCGTCGCGCGACGAGGTTCCAATTATTGCTCTAGGTCAGGTTTGAACATGTGCGGGCTCGACTTGGCTTCAAACTTGACAATGGAAATGCGCCCGCAAAGTCACACTTTATTGCGAAGTATAATATAATAGATATTCCCACACAACTTAATTAGCACTGTCAATATTGGCAATACTTCCGGTTAGTCTTGGTCTAATTAGATGTTCTGGTCGTTCGACTATCAATACTTAATCAAAACTATAACTGTATTTGATTCAGCGCTTCTTTATATACCCTGTAGCCAAAGCGGAAGCACAGTTTGGCTGATTAGAACAATAATGTAAAGGAAACACTATTGATTAGAGAGTCTATTGATAGCCTTTAGTAATAAGCTAGCGCCATCTAGTGCAGAAGAGCGCATATTGTAATGATTGACATGTGAGAATAATAATTTTGTGAGAGCGCCATCTGGCGACGAAGGGACAGCAAATCAATTGTGATGAATAAAAAACGTCAAAAAGAAAATGTTTTTAAGTTAAATTATTGTCCTTTTTGTTATCAACACTTCGTGAAAACGTGATCCCCTTTAAATTAAATTACACATTTAGCTAAACTATCTAATATGTAATGTAATGAGTATTGCTAGCGATAAATTTTAAGAGAAACTAATTATAGATGTAGGCGTGTTTTTTGCAATCAATAAAGCTAAACACAAAACACGAAGTTGATTACAAAATTCAGTATATAAAAATGAAATCACTGCAACCCGACAAAAGCAAGGTGAAAACATAAACACTGCCAATAATAAAACTTCTGTTATGAAAGTAATAAATTCTCTACTGGCGCCATCTAACGATATGCAGCGCACCTCAATGCAAATATTAATAAATTGCAGTTGACAAGTTGCAGATGGAATTATTAATCAAGATAAATATATAAATTAACTTTATTAGATCCGTTAGTAGGCAGTATAAATGTTTATTAAATACTATCACAATTTAGCTCAAGTTAGCGGCTCATCAAGCGCCTCCTGCTCTTTATAGACCAACTGCTTTTCCAGTTCGTTGATCTCGACATCATTGGACTCCAGTTCTGGAATTGTTTCGCCCCATTCCGGCTCGTAATCATCTTCTATTTCATTATGCTTCGAATGGAAATGGAATTTTGCAACGTATTTGGTGTTATCCGCCTCCTCCTGCATGCCCAATGCAAAAGGCGGCTTGCTGTCCGTCTTGAGGAAATAGACACCTTTTACTTCCTCAGACACACGATAGCCCATCAGTGCTTGGGGTGCACGTGTGGAGCAAAGACCAAAGAGATAGACTAACCAGCTGGCGCATTGACGACCCCAAAAACCCAGCGTCGAATTAATGGACTCGCCATAGAAGCGAGGAGCACGCTCATGATTGCAGCTACCCGGATCATCGGGATTCTCCTCCATGCAGCCGGGTTGCAGTGGCCCAAAGTTGGGATAAAAATCGACATGCCCCATGGGACGCAGCATGCCACGACCCAGAGTATCTGTGTGTATCACATCCACAAAGTCCGCATCACTTGGATCCAAGCGTCGCATATCGCTGCCCAGGATAAAAAGTGGCTTTGCGGGATCCAAGCCCGTGATGCGTGTCAACTTGCGCTGCACATAGTTGGCTGTTTGTCCAGCCACCTGGCCACCCAAGCTAAAGCCAATGATGTGGATCTGATCGTGTTGCACAATGCCGTGATTCACCAGATTATTGATGAGTTGGGCGAGACATTTGCTGACCAATGGGAGATTTTGCACCGCCTGAACATAGCAGGGATATCGGACCAGAGGAGCATAATCAATGGAGATCACATAGACATCCTCGTTGTCCAGGAGGACGGGACGTATATGATTATTGGGTGCAAAGTCGCGATGCCCTGTGTAGCCATGCAGCAGTATTTTGAGTGGACGCGGCGGCTGAAAGTCCCAGGGGTTGAGATCAAGGGGATTTAGCTGGACGGGAGCATCGCGAGTGGCGCTAATAATAATGAATAATTATTAATTATTTAAGTATACAATTATACTCACTTGCTGTAGAGCCAGAAGGTAACATTCTTATTTGGACAGTCGTTGTTCTTGACCACAAAGCAGGCGGCATCAAAAAGACCCACTAAAGGATTTCCAAAAGAAAAATCCACGGCAGCTAAAGCTAAAATTAAACATTAATAAATGTGGCTGGATCGTAAATATATTGAATAGTTACCAAATAGCAAGAGCAGCAGTGTGGACTTCATGCTGCGAAACTTCTAAGCCAACTGTGTGGCAAGTAGCGAAAGTGCGCGCTATTTAAACTGCCAATTTGTAGGCTTATCAATGGCAGCGATCTGTCTGCTGCCTGGTGTCGGCGCAGCTGCGAGACACATATAAGCACCCACACGAGAGAGCTAACACTCTCTGACACTACCGCATTGTGAGGCACTCAGACTCTAATTCGCGCGTTTTTGTGTGTGGTTGCTAATTGGGTTAAAAAAGAACGAAAGTGTCATTGGTCGTATTTCGAATTTTCAATTTTAAATATTGCGCCAGTAAAAGCGCCATCTATGTGCCATGCGCAGCAACGAAAAAGTTAATGCGGCTGTCATAGCAGGCATCTTTTAATAGATGACAAACATATCGACGCATTTTCGAGAAAATATCGAATATAATTATTTTTAAAAATTCATTTTTTAATTTGTTCGTTATGAATTGGAAAAAGTATGCAACTCAATTGAATTCAATAAAGTCAAAAACTACAAAATAAAATATTTTATTAAAAAAAAGAGGCTTAAGTTATAGATGCTTGAAGAAGCGACCCGCTCCACTTGCAATTTATTAAATTAAAATACAATTTTTGAAAATAGAAATATCCGACTGTTGAATATCCGGTATTGCTGTAAAAACGTAAACAATGAATTTTAATAGCAACACAAATGGCAAAATTTTCTTGAGTTGAGAATTTTTCAGCGCCATCTAGTGTTGAATTTTAAGCGAAATATTGTATGGGAAATTCAATATTTTGTAACAAATGTTAAAAAGAAAATGGCTTTAAGCAAATTATAGTGCATAATTTTATCAACAAATTCGTGAAAACGTAAAACTAAACCTTAAATTTATTAAAGCATATTTATGTTTGCGATAAGTAGGAAGAAAGACTAATTAAAATATGGTCGTGCTTTTTGTAATGAGATAACCACTGAAAACCAAAAAGATTACACTATACACCTTTTTAGAAAATGCAGTTTAAATAGCGCGTAGTTTCGCTATTTGCCACACATCTGACTTAGAAGTTTAGCAACATGAAGCTATTATCTGCAGTCCTCCTCTTGCTGTTTGGTAACTATTCAATATATACATTAACTATATGACTACTTACATTTGTTAATGTTTAATTCGAATTTTAGCTGCCATAGGATTTCCTTCTGGCGAAGCCATCATCGGTCGCCATCGTTGCATTTTTGTTAAAAACCACAATTGCCCAAATAAGAATGTCAATTTCTGGCTATATAGCAAGTAAGTCCATTTGTATACTCAAACAAATTATTATTAACTCAATATTTTCAGAACCACTCGCGATGCTCCCGTTAAGCTAGATCCACTCAAACTTAATCCTAAGGACTTTAATCCGCCACGTCCACTCAAAATACTGCTACATGGCTTCACAGGAAGTCGCGACTCTGCGCCCAATGATTATATACGACCCGTGCTTCTGAACAACGAGGATGTCTATGTTATCTCCGTTGATTATGCTTCTTTAGTGAATTCTCCATGCTATATAACTTCCGTAAGGAATCTCCCATTGTTCAGCAAATGTCTCGCCCAGCTCATCAATAATCTGGTGAAGCAGGGCCTTGTGCAACACGATCAGATCCACATCATTGGCTTTAGCTTGGGTGCCCATGTGGCTGGACAAACAGCTAACTATGTGCAGCCCAAGCTGAAACGCATCACGGGCTTGGATCCCGCCTTCCCTCTTATCTCCAAAGAAAAGCAAAAACGTTTGGATACAAGCGATGCAGACTTTGTGGATGTTATACACACGGATAGATTCTTTGGCATGGGAGACCCCGTGGGCCATGTGGATTTTTATCCGAACTATGGGTCACATCAACCCGGCTGCAAGAAGGAGGAGCCCTGGACTCCGCGTTCATGCAGTCACAATCGTGCTGCTCGCTACTATGGAGAGTCCATTAATTCGACGCTGGGTTTTTGGGGTCGTAGATGTACCAGCCGGAGAGTATATGTTAAGCGTCGTTGCCCCAAAAATAGCCCGCAAGCTCTGATGGGTTACCATGCCACAAAGAAATTGGAGGGCTCCTTCTTTCTCGTGACTGACAGCAAAGCACCTTTCGCGCTGGGCAAGGATAAGCAGGCGGATAGCACCACAAACGAGGAGGACTTCGAAGATGATTATGACCCAAAATGGGATGAAATATATCCAGAACTGGACTCCAATGATGTCGAGATCATAGAAGAGTAGAATTGATCAATATTGAGCTATATTGTAATGAAACATTTACATGATATACTAATCTATCTACCTAATAAAGTTGCATGCAATTATTTCTCTTGATGTATTACAAAACAAGTAAGAAAGCTACCGACGAGTGTACTCGACTGTGAGATACCCGCTACCCATTTTGAATAAGAGCAATATATTTTGCGGTATTATTCTCAAAATATACCAAATATACTGCAAAAATACTAAAAATATACCAAATGGTATATGTAGTATATCGATATAGTACCGCATTCAAAATATACCATTGACGGCACAATATACCAGATTGTCAGCCAAAGCAACTACGACCATCAGTAAGTAGACGTTTTTGCCCATACAAAAGTATTTCTTTAATAACTTCGACAATTTTTATCTGATCGCAACCAAATTTTCAGGGATCATAACTACTATAGTTATTACTGAATATACCAAAATTCTCTAGCTTTAAAATTACACTTGTTATTCGATTTTTTTGATTTGCAGGGGCGGAAGGGGGCGTGCAAACATAACAAATGCTGTCGAAAAAAATTATAGCTCTATCTCTTATAGTCTCTGAGATCTAGGTGTTCATACGGACAGACGGACAGACACACAGACGGATAGACGGACAGACGGACATGGCTAGATCGTCTCGGCTGTTGATGCTGATCAAGAATATATATACTTTATAGGGTCGGAGATGCCTCCTTCTACCTGTTACATACATTTCCTGCCGGCACAAAGTTATAATACCCTTCTACCCTATGGGTAGCGGGTATAAAAAGAACGAAAGTGTCATCGGTCGTATTTCGAATTCAATTTTAAATATTGCTTAAGGCGCTCAGTAAAAGCACCATCTATGTGCCATGTGCAGCAACAGAAAAGTTAATGCGGCTGTCATAGCAGGTAGCTTTTAATAGAGGACAAACATATCGACGCATTTTCGAGAAAATATCGAATATAATTTTTGAAAATGAATTTTTTAATGTGTTCGTTATGAATTGGAAAAAAAGTACGCAACTCAATTGAATTCAATAAAGTTAAAAGCTACCAAATACAATATTTTATTAAAAAAAAGACTTAAGTTATAAATGCTCGAAGCAGCGACCCGCTCCACTTGCATTTTATTAAATTAAAATACAAATAATAAAAATTGAAATATCCGACTGCTGAATATCCGGCATTGTAGAGGAAAATGGCGTTAAGCTTAATTTTATCAACAAATTCGTGAAAACGTAATAAAGTAAATTTCCCTTTTTTTTTACCAAACTAAACATTAAATTTATTAAAGCATATTTATGTTTGCGATAAGTAGAAAGAAAGACTAATTAAAATATGGTCGTGCTTTTTGTAATGAGAAAACAACTAAAAACGAAAAAGATTACACTATACACCTTTTAAAAAATTCAGTTTAAATAGCGCGTAGTTTCACTACTTTTCACACATCTGACTTAGAAGTTTAGCAACATGAAGCTATTATCTGCAGTCCTCCTCTTGCTGTTTAGTAACTATTCAATAACTATATGACTACTTACATTTGTTAATGTTTAATTCGAATTTTAGCTGCCGTAGGATTTCCTTCTGGCGAAGCCATCATCGGTCCCCATCGTTGCATTGTAGTTAAAAACCACAATTGCCCAAATCAGAATGTTAAATTCTGGCTATATAGCAAGTAAGTCCATTTGTATACTCAAACAAATTATTATTAACTCAATATTTTCAGAACCACTCGCGATGCTCCCGTTAAGCTAGATCCACTCAAACTTAATCCCAAGGACTTTAATCCGCCACGTCCACTCAAAATACTGCTACATGGCTTCACAGGAAATAGCGACTCTGCGCCCAATAATTATATACGTCCCGCGCTCCTGAATAACGAGGATGTCTATGTTATCTCGGTTGATTATGCTCGTTTGGTGAATGCTCCATGCTATATAACCTCCATAAGGAATCTCCCATTGGTCAGCAAATGTCTCGCCCAGCTCATAAATAATCTGGTGAAACAGGGCCTTGTACAGCATGATCAGATCCACATCATTGGCTTTAGCTTGGGTGCCCATGTGGCTGGGCAAACAGCCAACCATGTGCAACGCAAGCTGAAACGCATCACGGGCTTGGATCCCGCCAAGCCTTTCATCAATGGCAATAGTTATAAACGTTTGGATATCACCGATGCAGACTTTGTGGATGTTATACACACGGATAGAATCTTAGGCTTGGGGGAGCCCGTGGGCCATGTGGATTTTTATCCGAACTATGGGTCACATCAACCCGGCTGCAGGAAGGAGAACCCCTTAACTCCGCAAGTATGCAATCACGATCGTGCTCCTCGTTACTATGGAGAGTCCATTAATTCGACGCTGGGTTTTTGGGGTAGTAGATGCACCAGGAAAGAATATGCTAAGCGTCGTTGCCCCAAAAATAGCCCGCAAGTTCTGATGGGTTACCATGCCACAAAGAAATTGGAGGGCTCCTTCTTTCCCGTGACTGACAGCAAAGCGCCTTTCGCGCTGGGCAAGGATAAGCAGGCGGATAGCACCACAGACGAGGAGGACTTCGATTCCGAATTCGATTTGGAATCGATGCCTACTGAATTCAAAGATGATTATGAAATATGTCCAGAACTGGACTCCAATGAAGTCGAGATCAAAGAAGAGCAGAATTGATCAATATTGATCTATATTTTGTAATGAAACATTTACATGATTTATATCTATCTAATAAAGTTGCATGCAATTATTTCTCTGATGTTTTACTATTTTCATGGAGATCACGCATTTTATTTTTTCAATTCGCAGATTTGAATATCGCTCTTGGCGCTCAGCAGGAGCGCCATCTGTGGGCCATGCACAACAACAGTAAAGTTAATGCGGCAATCATAGCATTTAGCTTTTAGCAGATTGAAAGTATCGTATTAACATTTTAAAAGCTAATATTATCTTATTTTGCAATCATTATGAAAAAACATTAAATTAGTTAAATATAAATTCGACATACTAATTAATGTTGACAAGAAAATTGTCATTACTTTATATTTGCGCATTTTGCGTGAGCAGTAACCGATAGTTGCCTGCACAGTGACTCGCGCTACGATAGTGTCCAGCACTAGCACGACTTGCAGTAAACAACAAAACATGTATTTTTTTCACCTACAAATTTGACCCGGCAGCTGATTGCTAAAATGATAAGTAAATAGAGAATTTTCATTCTCAACGCGCAACATTAGAAGGTAACTGCACAAATTAGGCGTTAATTAACTTTGCTTGCATTACATAAAATTAAATTATAGTTATTTAAAACAGTAATATCCTGCATAATTATCGTTATCGTGCGTTTAAAGAAAAACATATCGTTATCGTTATAACCGGCAGCTGAAGATAACGTTAAGTTGCTGTGATGAAATTATAATTCTTGCGAAATCTGGACTACAAATTTGATTAGCAAACAACATGGCTAAGCGACAGATGTGGGATCACATGCGTCAGGTCTTCCATCAGGCTGTGAACGCAGTGCATCCCGAAAAAATCTTTGTGGACTACAACAGCTTCGATCTGCGGCCGCAGGTGAAGGAGGATCAGCGTGTTTACATCAAGCTCAATGGCCAGCAACACGACATTACCGACAAGACCTGCCATGTGGTGGGCTTTGGCAAGGCGGTGCTGGGCATGGCCAACACAGTGCAGCGGGATCTGGGCCAGTGGTCAGCTGGCGGAGTGCTCAGCGTGCCGGTGAACACGCTTCAGCAGTTCAAGTTGCCTGTCAGCGACAAGCTGACAGTGCACGAAGGTGCACCCAACAATTTACCCGATGAGACGGCTCTGAAGTCTGCTCAGTCGATTAAGACGCTAGCCGAGAGCATGACCGCCAAAGATGTGCTGTTTGTGTTTATCTCTGGCGGGGGTTCGGCGTTGTTGCCGCTGCCCCGAGCACCGCTAACGCTGTTGGACAAGCGCAGGATTGCCGATGAGCTGATGAAACGCGGCGCCAGCATCCAGGAGATCAACACGGTGCGCATTGCTTGCTCGGACATTAAAGGCGGACGCTTGGCGCTGGCGGCACAAAAAGCGAGCTTGTTGGTCACCTTTGTGCTGAGCGACATCATCGGTGATCCCCTCGAGCTGATTGCCTGTGGTCCCACCATACAGTCTAAAGACAACAATCAGTCTGCGGCAGCAATCCTCAAGAAGTTCCAACTATGGGAGGAGCTGTCAGTTCCACTGCAACAAGTGTTCGAATCTCCCGAGGGGCAACAGCAACAGACGGCCTTTGATAACAGCAAAGTGTTTGTGGTGGGCAGCAATGTTATAGCCACCGCAACAGCTGCCCAGGAAGCCCACAGGCTGGGCTTTGTTCCTAGCGTTTTGAGCTGCGCGGTGCAGGGCGACGTCAGCAGCGTGGCTGCGGATTATCAGCGCTTGCTGCAGAGTATTCAAGAGTACAAACAACGCTCGATTAATCCACAGCAGCTACGGGAACGTTTTCCATTTGCGGAGAAAAGCTTTGAGGATTTCCTCAAGGCACTGGAGCAGCACATCAACACCAAGACGCCGCTGTTTCTCATTTGTGGTGGCGAGCCCGTCATCAAGGTAGCTAGCAAAGTACAGAATGCAGTTAAATAATAACTAATGAAGTATGTTTTCATTTAGGTCACTGGTCAGGGTCTTGGAGGACGCAGTCAGCACTTGGCGTTGCTCATGTCGCAGATGCTGCATCGCGATGAATCGCTTGCTGGATGCACATTTCTAAGCGCCGGTACCGATGGCATCGATGGACCCACAGACGCAGCAGGCGCTATTGGCGATAGCTGCGTTATAGATGAGTATTTGGCCAATCATACGCTCGACGAACTGGCCGAAGTGTTGCGCAATTGTGATAGCTACAATTTCTACAAGCAATTGGCGGCGGGGGAGCATCATCTGATCACTGGACACACGGGCACCAATGTGATGGATTTGCACTTCCTTGTGGTGCCTTAATAATACCTTTGACACGGTTTCGTCACCATTTGGATGATGGCTGATGGGGATGGTTAATGAAGTTGCTCTTGAAAAACCCGCAGCGAGCGATGAAATAGTTTCAATTTGTTTAATAAGTGTTCAGACAGTTTTTACGATTTTCCTGCTTAATGTTCCTCTAAATTTTTTACGACTCGTTTCATTAACATTTTTAATATGCATTTAAATGCGAGTATTCCGTATTCATATTCGTCGTATTCGTATTCGTATTCGTATTCCGTATTCATTCTCTTTACGGAATGCTCTTCTTATGCTTCGTGCTTCAAGTGACAAACATAAAATGGCAATTAGCTTTTTCCTCTTCATAAAACTGAAACAAAAACGAAAATGAAAAAGAATTCTGCCTTATGAAATCAGCAATCAGTAAAATATTTTACTTTTTTTGTTTGTTGTTCACGCAGCTTCCAGATGAATTGTGATGATTTTATGGTTGTGTGATAAATCAAATGATATATCTATCTAACTAGCTATCTATCTATACGATTATTATGAAGCATAAATATTTGTCATACATTTGTTTTCTTCGTATTTGTTATTGTTTTTTTTTGTCTTTTTTTTGGTTGTCGTGCTTTGCGTCTCATAAAAATGCGCTGCTAATAAATCATCTTAATTGTTTAAGACCCCAAAGGCAAACAGTAGCAGCAACAGCAGAAACAACAACAATGGCCAGCGATAATTGCAATTAAAAATGTAAATTTATTTGTTTAGTTTTATTTTTAGCAACAACAATACAACCACAAATACAACAAAAGAAAATATAATAAAATTTACTAGAAAAACTAAAACGCGACGCGCGCCCAGTTGCAATTTACAATTTACAATTTTACAACTGACACTTCGCCTGCATATTTTTCTAATTGCGCTTTTTTTATTTTGCCTTCCTTTTTGCAATACCCTAACAAGGGGTATAATACCATTTTAATTAATTTAACACTAGATCAGTTATAACGAGGAAAAGAATTAAGTTCAAATAGAAATAATCTTGTTAAAAATTACACTTTTTGAAAAAATGTACACTTCATTTTATATCTTTACTATTAATATTTTTATAATTTTTGATGTATTCTTATATATACATTTTTAACTAAACCTTGTTTATAAACAAAAAAGATTGTTAATAAAATATTTTTTTATATTCCTGATTTCTACAGCACCTTAAATTCACAATCCGGTATATTATTGTGTACTCTATGGTGTGTTTTGAATGTTATAGTATATGAATATACCAAATATTGCTTTTTGTATATTTTGGCTTTTTTTTGTTTTCAACAACACTTGTTACATATGTATATTTTCAGATAAATTTGAACAACTCACTTAACCAAGAAAATGTTCGTCCATATATTTGTTAAAAATCAATAAAAATTAAATTAATTACTGTCGATTTTTAGGTTTTTAACCTAATCTCAATAAAGTAGCCAGCTGAAACGATTTGGGAATTATTGTCAATAATGTTCCCTAAATATATTAAAACTACTGAATATTACTCGTCTATAGAACACTACGAAAGTCACTGAGAAGCCTCACAAAGAAATGCATTAACAATTAGCTAGCTCAACACCTTTAGTCACCATCTATGAATAATAATAAACGCCTCAATTATATTTCTTTTGATCTGTAGAATATAAATCGATTTAATGCACAAGTGTATTTAATCGTCGACAGTCTGTTTTCCATATTATTTTTTATTGTTTAATGCACAATAGACACTTTTGTTTGCTATTGTTGTAGTGATTGTTGTTATTGTTGTTGTCTGCTCTATGGAATAATTATTGTTGCCGCGCATTTGGCACAATTATTAAATAATCACATTCGCTTATATTGGCGAGTATCTTGAGTCTGTGCTATTTTTGCTTGATTAACTTTGTTATTAACTAAGTATATATGTTAGTAAGCGAGTGCACATATGTTAAATGTGCATATAAAAAAAAAAATAAACAACAAATTGCAGCTGCGGTCGCCGCACTTGCAACCAGCGACAAACATGACATGACTAAGACCTCAATTCTGATGAAAAATATGACTTGATAAATCACAATATATCTAATTACGATCCATTCAACAACATAGTATTCTACTACTATATAGTAGTAGTAGGAAATCTTTCCGGCATACGAATAAACAAATGTGCATCCACTAATCAATTCCGAGGAAAATGAGAATTAAAAACAGATTAAGGACAAAGTTCTTAAGTGATTTAAGCGCAGATATTACATTACATTACTATTGAATAAAACAGTGAGAGCTTATAAATTCTAATTATAGAATTTCATGAAAAATTGATTAGAGATTTCAATACAAAAGCTTCGCTCTATTTCGCTGACAGTTGTCGGTTGTGAATAAGCAAACTCTTTTACTGTTTCGCAACTATTACGTAATCTAGAACAAAATAAAAATACAATTGAAAATGAAGCTAGTATGAAGATATAGTAAAAATAATTGAACAAGGTCAGATTGCATTTAATTTAAATTATTTTTTTTAAATATTAAGTAGCAATGAAATTCTGAATGAACTGCGTTTGTAAATTCTTGAATTAAAGTATATTATATAAAATATTTTCGTTCATACTTCGTAAGATTAATTTAATGTGTTGATGAAAATCTATTAATATATTAAATAGATAATGGACTGTAGAAATTTATTTTTCAAAAAATAATCAATATAAAATAATCAAGATTAAATAAGATCAACGATCTTGAATATTTTAAAAATATAAATTTCAATTCATTTAGCTAAATGTTTTCCCCTTAAAATAAGATCAACGATCTTGATGCAATTGAATGCTAATAAAGAAATATAGCTTAAGATTGCCTTATATTGAATTAAATATAATTGTTCGCCCAAAGTTTAAACTGCAACATAATTTTCAATGATAATTCCTTGATCTCTAATTGGTTTTCATTTTATTTGAAGAAAATAAAAATAATGATTTGGGAATATAAGTTGTTGCACATCTAGTTGAATGATTTCCCTGCTTACAAGGAAATGTAGCTTAAGATTACATTATTCTAATTAATGTACTCTCTGTACATGTAATTAAGCTGGATCTCTCTCGATTCCCATCTATCCAGATCTGCCCACTGCTCAGGGCTGCTCATCCCACGCTGAGATCGTTGAGCTGCGATTAGAAACATTTCCGTTTCCGCAGCGGAGTCTGCAAAGTGTCAAAGTGCTGCTGGTCAGCAGCTATATTTAACACTTATTGCTAATGTGCGTGTACTTACAACAATGATGGGGCAGCTGGGGCAGGCAGGCAGGCAGCCACCCCCCAAAGCAGTAAAGTTTTGTCTTTAGCAGCATCTGAGGCAGCTGTGGAATGTCGCGTCAATTTGTCTGCCTCGTTTGCCGCTGGCGTAGCAACAACAATCTCAGAACATCTGCTGCCGCTTCTGCTTGATGATGATTATGAGCATGTTCATCATCTCTGCCAGCTACATGGTCATTACGAAGATGCTGCTGTTGTTGCTGCGGCCATTGAGTGCAAGTGTCGCGTTGATTTATTAATTAAGCATTGGAGAGCTGCGCGTGGCAACTGCGTGGCAGCATCAGCGAAGCTAATGAAGTACTCTGACTTGGACTCGCACTCGCACTGGCAATTTTAATTAACGATCCGATCCGATCCAAAGCGATACGATCGAGTGTGTGAGTGTGATTGTGATTGTGATGTGAGCACATATCAAATAGACTTTTGGGGCAGCTGAGATGTTGACTTATGACATCACACCCATTTGGACAGCAGCTGCTTGCCTCTGGCATTGCCCAGACAAGCTGACGACGCTTATCACGAATTCACACACACACACACACACACACACACACACAGAAGACAGACAGAGAGAGAGAGAGAGAGAGAGAGAAGCACGCATTGCGCATACGACGCGTGGCCCCATGGACGAAAGTCAGCAAACAAATTGAATATTTTGTGCTCGCCTCTCGTCGCATTAGCGACATCAATTTGCCTGCTCTTAATTTGTCTAGACAATGGCAAAGTTCATCCCAAGTGTCAAGCTAACAAACATTCATATGATATATGTATACTTTATATATCTACTATAACTATACATATACTTTGTGTATACTCTATGAGCACATGCCTAAGCAGCAAGTTCAATTAATGCTTTTTGTCACATGCTAACTGGAATTGTGCTTCACACCAATTTGCATGCGATTGGATACTCGAATTCGCATTCACACTCAGTTTGTCAGCCTGTGAGTAGCTTGGCCATGATTCATTCTTCTCTTCAATGGAATGTCTTAATTTGAAGCATCTGTCTTTATGCTAAAGGGGGAGGACGTGACAGCTGGATCTTCAATCCCAACCCCCAGCAGAGGGAGGAAACGCATCAAATAAAGTGCACTGAACTGGTTCAAATACTTGACAAAGGCAACCAGATTTGGTCATCAAAATCATTCCGACTTCTCCTGAAAATCTTTCTGTTTAAGCTTTACTTTCTGAGTTGCCTAGAATAAACAGATTTAAGATGATTTTTCGAAAGCTATAAGTATTAATAGTATGATATCTTAAACAGTATGTTGTTGTATGCCATTCTAAATCTCATTTTCCCAAACAATTTTCCAAGACAAACTTTTTATAAAGAGCTTGATTTAAAAAAGTTTTGTTTTTTAAACTAATATTTTCAACCAGAAAGTGCGATCTTTTTTTAAATCTATTTTAATTTCTTATAATTGTCAGCAAGAATACATGAATATTTAGATTGCGTTGCACTTTGACATTAATAATAAATATTTTAATTTATTTTAACAAATATGTATTTGACTTTCAATTTTGTTTACTTATTATTATTATTATTTTTTTTTATTTAATTTTTAAATTCTATTTTTTTTTCCAATTATATTTTTATACTTTTTAATATTATTATTTCTAGATTTCCCATTAGATTTTACGTAATAATAAATATGAAATATTAATATGAAATATTTAATATTTAATTTCTTGCATTAATCACCTAATTAGAAGATTTTATTTGATTTATGAATGTATCGATTAAATTATGGTTTGAAGCTTATCTAAAATTTTCGATCGCTTAGCCTGAAAAAGGTTCAAGCTTAAGCTAAACGCAAAGCAGACATTTTTCAATAAATATATTTAATTTTTAAAATCAATTAATTTAAATAATTAAAGTCGTTCATTAACTTTCTTTTATACCCGATTTTATTCAACAAGTAAAATCTCTGCTTATCGTAAGATTTAAAGGTGAAACTTTTAAGTGCCAAAGGCAGCTTTCAGTCGATCATCCTTAAAAGGTTCAAGCTTAAGCTAAATCCACAAAGCAAAGAGAATGACAATTAAAGCATAAGCTCTTCAAGAACGTGCGCCAATTATCAATTATTAAGCAGATCCAGATCCACATCCAGATCCAGATGGAGTCTTGAGTACTTGGCCAGACTCTGATGAGGCGAGTGTTAATGCTGAGCTTGCCATTTATCAAATGCATCATCTTCATCGAAGCGGCTGCCCCTTGTGTTCACGGCCAACGCCACGGGGCAGGCAGGCTTAATGTCAATCTGTAGCGTTGAGCTGAGTTGTGGTTGTTGTTGCGGCTTCGGCTGCGGCTGCTGCTGCCTCTTGGCTGGCTATTAATGCATTACAAATAGGTGCGCCAGACCACAACAAGCACAACTGGTAACATGGCCATAGACGCGTCGGTGCCGTTGACCAATCTGACTGAGACTGCGACTGAGAAGCAAAGGCAGAGGTGGGGGATAAGGCTGAGACTGAGACTGAGACTGAGACTAAGATTGAGCCTCAGCAGACGACCTCAAGTGTTGGCAACAATCGCCCTGTTGCCTGCTGCACGCTTGGCCGCAATACCCGCACTTAACTGCAGCGGCAGCAACAACAGGCAACACAGGCTGCAAGTGCAACTGCAACTGCAGCAAAAGACGATGTCGAAGCCGAAGTCGAAGCAGAAGCAGTTCAAGTTTGCGCTGAGGAATTCCTTGCCGCTGAAATAATTAAGCATTGCAACATTGTTTATTGTTGTTGTGCTTGTTTTTTGTTGTTGTTGTTCTTGTTTTTGTGGTTGTTGGGGTGTTGCAGGCTCGTTTAACAAGGCAGTCATCTTAACAAGTGCCTCGCCAAGCGAGCAGTTCTACAAGTTTTTTTTGTTGCCTCCTTTTTGCCAAGGAATTTCCATTTTATTTACATTTAGAATGTGACGCGACAGGCTTCGACTCGCAGGCAGTTGCCACAGCAGCAACAACAGCAGCAGATGAACCACATGCCACATGCCAGAGCGGGCCAAATCGAAAGCTATTTGCCCCATTTGCATACAGTCCATGTTGCTAGCAACAATGTTGCCAAGCTTCCAGCAACATTGAGGCTGCGTTTATTATCGAAAATCAAATTGGTTAACACATTCAAAATCGCTTTTGTTGTCCGCTGATTATGAAAACGCACGCAGCTTATAAGCCGGGCATAAAATATAAACCAAAAACAAAACGAAATTGTATAAAAAAAAGCAAAATTATAATGCCAGCATAATAATTTAATTAAAGCAAAAAGTTGTTTTTCCGCTTTGTTTGTTTGTTGTCTTCTGCCGAGTGTGGAAGGCAAAGCAGCTCATAAAAAAAGCACAGCAAAAAAAATCAAAATGTGTTTCCAGCTATGAGATTGTTGCCTTTAAAATATATATATACATATGTGGTTATAGTTGCTTAAAGTTGGCGTGCCGTTTTATTGCATAATTATCGTGTCAGCGGCCCAAGTTGAAGTCTCTCCAGTTCCTTCCTTCCTTCCTTGCTTCCCCCCCGGAAGAGTTGTTGCGGAAATGCAAGTTTGCCAATGCGTGAAAGTGTTGCAAATGTTGTCGCCGAATCGATATTGTTGTTGCTGTTGTTGCAGCTGCAATCACGCTTTGTGGCTGCTGTCAACAACTTGGTAACAACAACAACAACTTTGCCATAACCTCAAAAATAATAAAGCGACGTCTATTTTTATAATGCGCAATCTTTGGTGCGTGCGTCGCAGTCGCAGTCGCAGTCGACGTCGCTGCTTGCCGCCAGCTGTGTGCCATGCACTCATTCTCCGACTCCCCCCGCTGAAGCTCCTCGCCTTGCAACCCACCTGCTTCCCCAACCCATAAACAGCATCTTCAACCACCCAACCACCCGCCCCCTTTAGCTCTGCACCACCAACCACACACACACACACACACACTCAGCTCAGCACACCACTCACAATGTGTTGCCTGCGTTTATTGATTTATTAGAAAATTCCAATGAACAAGTTTTAATACATGACGACGACGCTCGCAGCAATTGCTGGTGTTGTTGCTGCTGCTGTTGTTGCTGCTGCTGATGCTGTGGCAAAAACAATATCAGCAAGAGCAGCAACAACAACAACAACACGTAGAACTGGCAAAAAAGTAGCAAGTGCAATATTTTAATTACGCTACCAGCGGCAAATAGCAAACTACACGTAGTAGCATTCAACGAACGACAACTGGCAACATGCCGCATGCATTTGGCCAACAGCGTTGCCAGTGCACGCAAGAAATGTTGCCAGCTGCAGAGCGGCAAACGCTGCGTATGCGCAATGCGCAAAGTGGATAGTGAATTTAAGTTGAGGGTTTAAGAACGAAAAGCTTGGAAACATTTTTTTAAATATTTATTTTACTAATCAATACTATATTATTATTATTTTTATTAAGTATAGAATATTTTTATTAATTGGTATTCATAATATTGACATTAAACATTATTAATATTGTGTATAGACTAATAAAATCCATTTCATTTGAGTTGTAAACTACAAAGTTACACTTCACATTCAAAGCTTTTGTTAGTTATCCACAACAAGTATTGACAAGTTTGGCACGCTCTCTTAGCGTCTGATTGGTTTGTCTGTCTGACAGTCTGGCAACGCTGTGCGGTCAGTTCACATGGTGTCGTATAATGAATACGCTCAGCCTTAAACATTTTGCAATCAATTTAAATTTACATTTGCTGCACTTCGCTCCGCTCCACTATGCGCTTCAACTGCCTAGCACCGAATTCGAATTTCGAACTCGAATTCGAATTCGACGCTGATTTGAACTGCAACCAGTTGAGATGGTGATTTGGGTAAGCGGCGGCGAAACAAGACGATAGATCTGTAACAGCTTGCAGCGGGAGAGCAGCAAAGAAAGTCGCGCATATCAAGCAGCTGAGTTTGGAGTGTAGAGTGAAGTAGTAAGGGGAGGGGGAGTAGGGTGTGGGAAGGGGAAGGGGGAGTAGAGCAGCGCAGCACAGCACAGAGCGAAGCAAAAGCAAAACGAAGCTGAAGCTGAGAGAGTTGAATATTTGTAATTGTCTCTGAGGCTGACAGACGGACTTGTTTGTTTGTTTGTTGCCGTTACTGTGACTGTTGTTGTTGTTGTTGCTGCTGATGTTGTTGTTGTTTTTGGGGCTTGATTAATAATTAATCGCAGTCACATACACGCACACACACACACTCATACAAGCACAGAAATACACACATGCAAATCGCTGCCTGCTTTAATTACTCAACTTAAATGGCGCTTGAGCTTGAGCGACTTAAGCAACTTGATATGTGAGCCAGTGTGTGTGACGCTGTTGATGTCTGTGTGTTTGTGTGTGTGTGTGTCGATCGACTCTCACTACTACGCGCTCAAACTAAGTAACTAACTAGCTCGCCACTGCTGCTGCGTCTGCGACTGCGTCTGCTCTGCTGCTGCGACTGTGTCTGTAGCTGTCGCTGTCGCTCTGTCGCTGTGGCTTTGACTCTGTGTGTGCGTGTGTGTGTGCGTGTGTGTGTGGTTGTGGTTTCAATGGTGTTGGTGGCTGCTGCTGCTGCCGCCTGTTTGCCTTGCCCGGCCGCTTTGGCCGCTCATTCAGTTTTTTGCGCTCAGCGCTCGTTGTACGGAACCGAAAGATTCGTCGTTGTCGCCAACAACGGTTAGCTCGACTTTTGCCTGTCCAAAAATAATACCAAAAAAAAAGAAACACAACAACAAAAATAGCAGCAGTGACGGCAGCAAATCATTTACAACAACTTGTCATAACTTGATCTAACTCGGGCCCAGTAAATCTGCATATCTATCCAAAAATATCCAATACTTGTGCATATATTTAATGTTCTGTTTTCGAGCTTTTTGTAATAATTCGCGGTTTTTGCGTGCGTATAAAAACGAAGAAGCAGAAGAAGAACACTCAGTTGAAGCTGTGCATCAGCAACAACAAAATAACCACAACAACAACAACATCTAGCCGAGATAGCAGCTAAGCTCAAGAACAGTAAACAGCTTCAACTCTCGCTTCGTCTCGTCTTCGTCTTCGTTTTCGCTGTCGCCGTCGCCGTCGGCGTCGCTGTCGTCGTCGCCTTCGCCCTCGCCAACGTTCTCGCTCTCGCCGCGATTGTTCCGCCATTGCGATACCGATAGCCCATTTCGATAGCTATAGCGATATCGATAGCACGCCATGTGTGTTGCTGTGAAGCAATTGTGAAGTCATTGCCCAAAAGCCATTCAAAGCCAAATAGGCCAAATTACATGTGTTATTTATTGGCCGACATGTGAAGTGCAAGTGATTTGTTCCGCCTTTCTATGCAAATTTTGTAGTAAATAGAATACGAGTATGCATCGATACAATTGTTATGCATCCACTCATATATACACACACATATGTATATAGAGCAGCAGTTGGCCCCCAAACGGATCCCCAACAACAACAACAACACTACACACAAGCATATGCACGCGTCTGTCCACAAATATAATGTATGCTACGTTCGCGAACTCCCAGAATTGGTTGTTGTTGCACTTGCAGCCAAAGGATTTGTGGATTTTACAACAATCTTGAGCTGTGCAACAGGTGCACAAGGTAAGCGATTTTCTGAATATTATTATATAGTACTATATATAGTTGTCGTTATACTTTATCACGAACTATTCGCTTAAATTAAATAATACGCATACGACATGGTGTTTGCGTGTCCAATTCCTCTTCATTCGGTTAACAAGCTAAATTAAGATTTGTATTATATGTATTAAAAGGTCAGAATATTTATTATTGAGTTTGAATTAGGTCAGAATAATTCAACAACTAATGTTGCTCCCACATATTTGTTGATGATTAATGATAAGACTTGAGACTTGGCTATGAATAAATATATCTATATTGAGTCAGCTAATCACCCTGATGAAGCATATCTTTTTACTTAAATTGATCATTTCATAGATGAACACTTGCAGTAATTTATGGTTAATATGTATAATAATTAGTTTTAAATTAACTGAGTTCATTCTATCGAAATCACTAATTAAATTCTTTAATTTTTCCTAGAAATTATATTTATTTTTTTTAATTGGTTATTCCCTAACTATTTTGTTTACTTCTAAATGAAATCCTCCATGGAATACCTTGAATTCATTAAGCACTAAAGATATTGGCAGTTATTTAGGTGTTTCCCCTTTAGTCAAGCGGAAATGTTGAAATATATTATTATTACTTTAGAATCCATAAACACAAAGAGAAATAACTAGAAGAGGCCTAAATGGAGTGCATATTCATAAGACAGCTGAAATGACGAACTAAATCGAACGGCATTCCACCATTAGCAATTGACACTGACATCGATGAAGTAGTGTGGAGAGAGAGGGAAAGTGAAGAGGGCGGACTGGGGTGTAAGTAATGAAGGGCTCAACAGATATGTCATACGGTCGTAGACTTGATAATTTATGACGCCATTTGGTTAATTGAATAATTGCATGTGACTGGTTGGCTTTGGCTTTGGGCGTGTTATGATTATCGTTATAGTTATAGTTAAAGTTATAGTTATGGATTTGCCATCGCCTCGAGGCCGTTTCGCATTGCATAAGCAATAAGCCAATGGTTTGCTCACTCTACCAGCTAGCTAGCTGGCTATAAACTTCAAGCCATAAGACATGCTCCACATTTGTCGAGTCACTCAGTGTGTGTGAATCTATGGCCCTATCATGTTACCCCAGCCCGGCATTTGGTTTGCTAATCAATGACCGCCTTTTGACATTTATTAACTGTGTCGCTTGGAATGAGAATATGTTTTTGCTATATCCTGAAGGGGGCTCCGAATGTTTGTTTTATTGTCTTTAGCGAGATCTGAGCTAATGATATGCTCCTCATCGCATCGCATCGTATCGCCACTCATCTCACACGCTTGATTTAGAAACTCGTTGGCTTAGGTGTGAAATTGATAGCCGCAAATGAAGCGGGGCCCCCAAACCTGATAACAAACTAAGCAGCAACAACGATAACAACATCAACAACAACAACAACAAGTGGCAAGCCGCAACAACAGCAACAACATCGCAGAGCAGTAGCTACAATGAAGGTCTTCCACTTTCTGAAATTCGACAAAAAGCAAAACACGAAGTGGTTGCTGTTGCTGTTGCTGCTGCTGCTGCCGCTTGTGATGTGGCTGGCCTGGCAAATCACAAGGCCTGCTTGCTGCCGCTTCTGATAACAACAAGCCGCAGCAGCAATGCGGCAATAATTTGCTGCTTGCAACAGTTGCAGCTGGCTACTGGCTACTGGTCATCAGCAGCAGCAGCAGCAGCAGCATTGGCAACAGGCTTAGGCCAGGCCAACATTTTATCAAAAGTGGTGGCATTAGCCTCCTCCACCTCCTACTCCTCCTCCCCCTCGCTGTACAACACAAACTGGTCACACTGGGTGAAGAGGCTGGCGCACAGGCGGCAGCAACTTCCCAATAGTTTCACTTATTTTACACACATTTTCTTAACGATAAATAAATTCCACAAGCAGATGCGGCTGCTGCTGTGGCTGCTGTGGCTTGATGCAGAGCAGCAACAACTTTTGCTATCACGTTTCCATGCAAGAAATTTCAGTGGTATTCCGCATGTACTTGAATTATACGTACTCAATCTTTGTTTGCCAACTGGTGAGGGGTAAAAACCAAAGGCGATTCTCTTGGCTGCAACTTGGTCAGGTGTTTTGTGGTAATATAGATTTGCAGTCATGGACTTTGCACTCTTCGACTGGCAATTGAAATATTTTCATCGCTCTTCTTTGCTAGAGAAAGAGAGAGATTGCACTATCAATGATCGATAAAGCCAAGGCCAGAGACTAGATAATCTCTTGAATGCAATGCTGCAATTGGGTCAGTGTTGATAGGATTAGTGCGTAAACTGTGAAAGAGTTGACAACAAAAGTGATTCACACTCATGACTCACGCATCAAACATAACTCATCTTATTCATAAGCGACCTTCTCTTCAAGTTAATAAATATACTAATTTACTTGCCATCTTAGAGATGCATATCTATCTAAGATTAACAATTTATATCTTTGATGAAATTTTATATGAATTCCGTTTGGCATTCTTGTGTTATCTGCTGTTGATCGACGTAATAGATTTTATCTGCCGAGCACTATCATTTCTCAAAGATGATAATCTTTTGAGTTCGCTGATTTATTGCCATATGCACTAAGTAGAGATATTATTCTCTATCTTTTCGAAAAAAACAACAAACTGCGGTCAATGAACCCGGAACGGATTCATCGCTGCTTATTGAAAATATCAGTTTCTTATTTATTTCCCAGTTGTATGGTATAATTGATCTGTCTAAAACTTAAACGTATGCTGACAACGATTTGCTTTAACTATGTCATTCTTCTTATAAGTTTTCTCAGATTTCAAGCCTCAACCTTAAATATATATAGATTCTTATATGGCCTTCGACTGTTGTTGTTTTCCTGTCGTTCAGTTATCGCTTTATATATTATATAATATGTTTAGAACAACGAACTAAGCTAAATCAAAAGTAAATAAATGTGAGAGAAGGAGGAGAAGTCTGTACTTAGTTTAGTATGGATGCTGATTAAATGTCGCCTTCTTTTGGCTTGACTAAAAATATAAAAATATATAAGATTTGCTTTTATCGTTTTGCTTTTGTTTTCATAAGCGAATTTCAAGTTCGTTATACGAAATCGCAGTCAACAGCTGATTTCGTAGTTCTTGTTGTTGTTGTTGTTAAACAAAGTCGTGCAGCTGCCATTCAGTCGACTTATAGACTATATATCTACAACATATATACGTACATCGCTTATACGTATATTCGTTTAACTGTAAATGTAAATTGTGTGTCCATTTGAAGCTTATCGAAATGAACGCGCGCAAAAATAACGCATAAATAAATAATTAATATAAAATACACACACATTAAAATATTCAGAAAGAGAGAGAAAGAAGCGTGTGTGAGTGCCAAGTGATTTGAACTTTGAAGGCAAGACAACTTGTGTTTGAGTTATGAATTTATCTAAAATCACAGCATGTTGTCGCTATCGTCGTTATTGTTGTTGTTGTTGTTTTTGGTGTTGTTGTATTGTTCTCGTTTGCCTGGCCATTTGACAAGTGGTTTGGCCCAAGTGTCAGACATGATAAATCATATAAATAATAATAAATACATCTACATATACGATACTTTATGCATACTTTATTAAAAGAGAAATGGCACAAGAAATGCAAACGCCAACTGACCCAAAACTGACATCAAGCATACGCTGTGTGGGCCAACAGAAAGTTATTTGTCATGAACACTCTACATAGCTTATAACTGTTTTTTAGTAATTTACTGTATATTTTAATAATCTATTTAATACACTATGAATTCAATATTAAATAAATAAAGCATTACACAACTAATAAAATTATTATTACGATTTGTGTAATTATAGGTGATAAATATAATTTTACGCTTATGTTTTTATTAACCATAAAAATTAGTTTCAATTATTAGAAAAAGTTTTACTGCTTTAAGCTAAACTGAAACTAATTTTTATGGGTGTTAAAAATAATACAATAATTAGACTGGTTGTATTTTATGGCTTGGTTTTACATTTAATTCAATATGTATATTAAAAAAAGTTTATTATTTTTATTTCCATTACCCAAATAAATGTTTTGCACCCCATTAAAAATATATTTTAATGTAGTAATATATCAATATACCAAATACAACCTTTGATTTATTCTTAGTATTTTTGTGGTGCATTAATTTGGTATCTTTCAGTCGAGCATATTATCGAGCAAAATAATAATCAATTATAATGCAATCAGTTGAAAATTGTAGAAGTTATTTAGGAAATACTTTTGTATGGACAAAAACACCTTAGTTGGCTGACAATCTGGGATATTTGGCACTCTATGGTATATTTTGAATTGTCATATATCAGTATACCAAAAACGTAGCCTTTGGTATATTATTTAGGTATATTTGTTGATTATTTTGAAGCGAATATTCGGTATTTATTTAAAATAAAAATAATCTTAATAATATAGCAGAAGTTAATATCTTGTCTGTTGATAATCTGCCACATGACTAACAATTTTGTTCCTCACGTATAATATTATTATTTAACAACTATCCACGCACAAAAAAAATTAGCACATAGCCCGAAAGAATCCATGAAAAAATAGAAAAATCAAACAAAATACGACGCGTATATTAGATTACAAGAAATCGACAGCGTTTGACATTGAAAACTCGTTTCGCAGCAACTTTGTTTCCATTTGATGTTGTTTGTTGTTGTTTGCTGTAAGAGACAGTATCGACTTGGCATCGGCGTCGGCATCGCAGTCACAAGCCCGTAACCCTCACAGTTAGTTAGATGCGCCAGTTTGAACCACTTTCGGTTGGATTAAAAGAGTTGAAAAATGAAAATCAGAAGCGCATTTGCCTCCACCTCAAATGCCAATGTTATCAAGTGCGTCTCTATAAATATGATGTATTCATTTTCAATGCAACCACAGACACTGAAAACTTAAAACTGAAAACTGCCAACTGCAAAATAAAAGTGAATTTTGCAATTCTCAAGGAAGCAGCTGGAAGCAGTTGAGGAAAACAAACAAAACATTAACAAATATGACCATAAATAGCTATAATTAATGGGAATATGCAGTAAATTTGCATACTTGTGCTGTGTTGTAACAACTAAGTTCAACTTATAATATGCCACTTTAATTTTATTGTTGTAATTATCATAATTACAATGAACAGCACAGTTATTCAGCGCTGAGTATGTGTGTCTGTGTGTGTGTGCGAGTGTGTGCGTGACAACAAGTCAACATCCTTTGGTGCATTCACATGCCACAGCGAGCTCTCTGCACAGTGCTCTAAAAACGTTCCATTTTCGTTGATGCAAATCGCTTATCAAGACAAGAAAGTGCCACGCAGCAGACGAGTGTAACAGTGTGTGTGTGTGTGTGTGCGAGTGTGTGTGTGTGTGTGAGAGTGACTAAGTTTGTGACACACGTTGCAGCTACAGCTGGCTATCACTGCAGTTGACTTCAGCTCAGTTCAGCGCCGACAGCAGCCTCACAGTCTCCAGAGTCTCCTCTGCCAAGAAACTGCAACTCTGCCCCTGATAAGATGCCGATGTTGCAGTCGCAGTTGCAGTCGACGGCGCAGTCGACGTCGACGTCGTTGCAAAAGGTCTTCTTTGTTGGAGCAGTGAGAAGAAAAAGCAGCACGAGGTTTGCCGAGGCGGCGCCGATTGCTACAGCAATTTACAATAACAACAGCAACTGTTGCTGCTGCTGTTGCTACTATGCATATAACAGCAACAACAGCAACAACAATAACAACAACAAGCATCATCGACAACGAGCGACGACTACTCCACAACAGTGGAGCGACGTTGATTGCCCCGGAATGCCGTCAAACAGGTTAAAAATGTAGGTAGAAATTCAATTAAAAATTGGTTATTTATTTATTTAGCTTGCACCGAGCGCAACAACTTGCTCACAGTCCCTCACCCTTCTACCTCCCCAAAAATCCCATCCTAGTTAACAACTGTCTTTCTCCTCCGTCCCCCTCATTAGTCCACCCAATGCAGCAGCAACAGCAGCATAATCTAACTAATTTAATTAAGTTTCATTTATGTGTCGCCTGTCAGACAAAACTCGAAACTCACGACTGTCAATCAAAGTCGCCTGCTGCTGCTGCTGCTGCTGCAGTTGCTCTTGCCTTCCTGCCTAGTTGCCTGCTTAGCTGCTTAGCTGCCCCAGTGCGAATTTGAAAGTGAAAACTTTGCCAAGTGCTTGTCCGCTCAGCATGTGACCAACAATGCGAGTACGAGTGCTTGCTGCCTACAAATATGAATATGAATATGAATATGAATATGAATACGAATATGAATACCAATATGAATATGAATATGCAGACGGTCGTTAAGGTGCAACAGCAGCTCAGTTCAGCTCAGCGCAGCGATTGTGCCAAAGAAATTGCAATAAATACTAATGTGGCAGCAAATTTGCATGGAAATCAATCAAAATAAGCAACGAGTCAAAAATAGTACACGCAGAAATACCCTGCACTAGAAAATAGAAAGAAAAAGATAAATTTAATATATTGTAGCTAAAAGATTAACACAAAAGAGTCGAGAAACTTAGCATCGCAATTTAAAAAAAAAAAAAAAACATACAAACAATTAATATATTATAATTAATTTTAATTTGAAGTTGAAAATAAACAGAGGAAAAACATAATAGGCATCATATTATCTTCCACCTTTCTAGTAGAGTTTACATTTGTTCAATATATTCAATTTACTTCTTTCTTTTATTATTATTTCTTCTATATTTAATAAATATTTATAATAAGAATCTTATAATAATCCAAATGATGACATCGTTCTAAAAATTACAAAAATTGAATCTAATGTAATAACATATTATTCAGATATGTACATAAAGTGTTGAAAACCACGAAATTAAATATTTATAAATTAAAATTTTGAATACACTTTTACTTGTAACATACTAAGCGAAGCTTATAAAAATCCATTTCTAATTTCATCTGCCATTATTTGAAATTTACTATACCCCTTTGCTACTATTGCCTGCTGGGTATGAAAAACTTGCACCAGTTAAATCCGATTGCATTTGCTTTTATTTATGCACATTTGCTGGTGAACCGCAAAAGTTAATTTTAGCATTGCTATTTATAAATACCTTAGCGGCCCACTAACAAATGATCGAGCCAAAGCCAAAGCCAAAGCCAACGAGCCTTATACGATATACATACGATATGAAATGATACGTAAGCCCGAGCCAGATATAGTTACTACCACCCAGAGCCAAGTAGCGAGCTGCCCGTAACTGGTTGCATTTCTAGTCTCCCCTCCCTCTCTCTCACACACTCACTCATTCACTCACTCACTCTCTCTGTATCTTTCTCCCTACAACTCGGGTTGTCGCTCAGAAATTTATTTGATGGATCGTTGCAATTTGTGGCCGTGACATGCGTGATAAAGATACTAATGCGATCGATTTGAAGAAGATCAACCAAAGCTGCTACTTCTGTAGCTACAACTGATCCTCATTCCTGCCACTGAAACTGGCACAGAAAAAAGAGAATTCCTCCAGCAAATTCTGTTGAAGCAAAATGTGTGTTTACTTATGCGATTCGATTATTATTATGGCTCACATTGAAAGAGAATTTCGCTTTCCAGGAAGTGACTGGGTGATCTTCCAACAGACGATCACTCGTTCCGTTTGATATACTTATAGTATTTTGGTGTTACCTTTTACGAGTATGATGGAAAAGTTTCGATTATGGCCTTGCATGAAAATTTGTGAAAATTTTTGCTGTGGGTGTGTGTGAGTGTGTGGAAATGATTGGTATGTCTTGTCCGTCCAACGTCCTTCTATTCAAATAACATACTCGAGGAACATATCGAAGCAAAGTGCGAGCTATGCGAATATTTACGAGTGTTTGTTCTTCGACGTATCTTGGGGGTTTTTTGGCCTAATAAAATTCTTACTAAATATGTGGAATAGTTCATTTCAATGAACCGCATGATGACAGGCATTTTTCCTATACTCTCTCGATAGTTGTGGCATAACTTTGCAATCGATGGTGAAATCAAAGTGGCTGCGCGTAAATTAGATAGGCAATGGGAAAATTTGGGATTTGAGCAAATCATCATCATTACTCGCTGAAAGATTCAATGGGTTTGCGCACATTTCAAACATAATCCAATAAATATGTCGAATGATCATTTAAACAATACATAAAGCATAAAACTGTCGGAATCATTGGAAAATTGAGCTGTTATTAAATAAAACTTACGTCAAGTACTAAATTAATAGTAATTTGGACAAGAACATAAATATAGAAATTTATTTTATTCTATTAAATGTATTTTTTTAGTTGATACTGTCATAAGTTTGTCAATAAGTTTGTGTCATGTTCTTTATAAATAGTATGGTCAATTTATTTCATTCGAAGAAGAACTTCAGGAATGAAATTATATTTAAGTTATTTAATTATTTATTAAATGGGGCTTGAAATACTTTTAATAGTCTTTATATTTCTCTAATCAAATTTTATAACATTAAAAAGACTTTTTTTTTATATTTATATATAATTATTATTATTCTTGATACTATACAAATTTGGCATATAACTTTTCATGCTCTTTCCCTCTTAAATAACCCTACCTTTGTTATTAAATTAAATTATTTCTTGCCCAGCATTGCTCATTAATTAAATTACTATACAACTTAATTATCGACACCATAGGGAAATGCCCCTCAACTTGGTTGAAAGTTTCATCAGGTAAATGAACTCTCTGACCAGCTGTTTGTTTTCAGTTCTAACCATGACCACTAACTAGGCCTTTATCGCTGAATTTTACCTTGGAATTTTCATACAACTTTCATGTGTAAATAATAGAGCCATAAAAGTAAATTTCGAGTCAAACCAACAATAGATACTCTTTAAAAATATAAGCTATTTAAAGTTCTTTAAAGTAAAAATATTTATTTGTTTGTTCTATTTTATTAACCGTATTTAATGTATTTATTTTGTTGCCAGGCAACTATTTAGATCACATAGTTGATGGGATCCATTTGGGGCTAGTGTATGGCGAAATATTGAGAATCATTTATGGCCATATAACTGGCGGTAGCTCTGGCCATTAAAAGATCTTATGGATGGCCAAATTCACGGATAAATTATAATAATTGAAATATGTACTTTGAAAAGTTAATTGCGCTATGCGAGGCGCGCTTGTTGATGCTAATGGCCAAACATAAATTCAGGGGCAACTGACTGAGGCAGCAGCGAACTGGCAATAAAAACACAGCTACACATCGATCTATAGCTGCCATATTTATATATATATACAGATTCCTCGCATTCCCCCCTTTTCTATAAGCTTCTGCTGTTGCTTCGCCGGCCGGCGAGGCGCGCATATGTATGCAATATGTTTTTGCTTTTTGCGCTTTTGGTCAAGGTTGCGAAATGAGAACGCGAATTGTTTGCCAACTCAGTGAGAGAGAGAGAGAGAGAGCAGGTTAGAGAGTGAGAGAGAGAATTGAATTTCCATGAACGCATTTCAGCGCGGCAACAAATCAAAAATTCGCTTTACGCGCTTACTAAATATTTAGACAGAGCCCGTTTACAGGTGGCTGCTGTCTGCCTGGCGAAAATCAACTTGGCCAAGTTTGCAGCCAGCTTGTGAACGTGCCACTTGCCAGCAACTGGCAAACTGGCAAACTTGCAACATCATCATTATCGAGCGACGCCTTATGCGCCTTTTGTGGCCGTCCAGCTGGGCGTCAGCGCAGTGGTCAAGGTTAAACAAACGAGATACTGTATCTATATCTCTAGATATTCAGCTGTATCTGTGCATCTGTTTGCGCTGCATTTGTATCTGTAGCTGTTGCTGTATCTGTATCTGTGTTTTTGTGCGCCGCGCCGCAGGACATCATCATCATGGACATCATCGACGAGAGGCGCGCGCACTTTTAACGATTTCGACAAAAATGATTTCTTTCTGCGCTTTTCTCCCTTCCGCACCGCCACCGCCACGGCCGTCGCTCATTAATTCGTTTCGATTAAAAATTGTTTTTTGCATCATTTGCAACCGCTTGTTGTGCATAAAAATCACAGCAAGAGATCTCGACTCGACTCTGCTGCTTAGCTGCTAGCGCCAATTGGAGTTCACACACAACTGTTTACCATACGCAACAGTATATATCTTATATATACCATCTACTAGCAGACTACTATATATACATTATAATATTATATATAGTATTTCGATATTTTGGCGTTGGAGATTCTGGCATGTTGTCTAGCGGTGGAAAAACAAGTTGCTGTTCATTTCATCGAGTGCTGCTCTGAAATTTTATGGCCACCCTCTGTCCACTTCAGTGCCTTCATCTTCTTCTTCTTGTTCTTCTCGGCTACCATCTGCCTCCCTTTAGCAATTTGCTTTTGTTTTGTTTATGTTTAAAGTGAACGCTATGTGCAATTCTTTGGCAGATCATTTGTTTATTATAAAGATCGCCGCAGACTTTCCTGGTTGCCACTTGTTCAGCATTCGACAGCTGCTTCAACGTTCTTGTTTGCCGTTTTCCTTCACCATTAATATATACATATATATAAGTTTTGTATATATACTTGTACTGGATTATATTAGCCACTTAATATAGCCATATAGCTTACATTAATTCGGCTCCCTTTTTTTCGAGCATGGTGTCAGGAAATGTGCGTTGTTGAGCAGGTTAAGAGTCTGCGTATTTCCGATGCGATGCCAACAAGTGTGCTAAAGCAAATGTTATATTTATTTGGCAGCCAAAACAGTTTACACTAATTAAAACATTAATGAAACTGGATTGTTGACTCTTCGTTTACTCTTTAATCTTTAATTTGACAACATTGGCGCTTAGAGTATTTCAGCTTCGACCTCATTCTGGGTTGCCCCCACTCATTTCGCGTTACTTTTTATTTTGATGTTTGTTTGCTATTTCTTTTTTGTGTGTTTTTTATTTAAACAGCAATTGTGCGAGCAAATAGCACACGCCCCTGTGCAAACTACACGTAGTCAAACTTTGTGCAAAAATTTAGCGATGATGCTTTTTGAGTTCATTTGCTTTTCTTATATTATTCGCATTCGCATCGCATTCTCGTTCGCGTTATTTGTGCTTTCGTTTTTTTTTTGGAGGAAATAAATTTCACAAGTATCTGCGAGTATTTTCTGTTGTGGGTGGTTGTTGGGTGCTTTTCGGTATGTTTAGTGGGAAACCTGGCAATGCATTGATATAATTAATAATGTCTATTCTTAGAATCTAATCTAAACAATCCCCGAATATATCCATGTCTCTATCTCCCTCTATCGCGTTCTCTAAGTATCGGAAAATATGAGTGCCTCAAACGTAACTGTTTCAATAGAAGTTGTGTTGCGTAGCAAATGGTTTGTTTTTACCTCAGATTGGCATTGATAAATATTCTGCAGAAATTGATCAATCAACAAATTTCATTTTTTGGTATCTAATGAAGCATTTAAATGCTAATTTAAATGTTTTCAAAACAGCATAGCACAATCTTCACATAAATTACAAGAAGTGAGTCTGATTAGTCAGCAAATTTCTTATTAAATTCTCGAATAGATTTTTAGCTTACTTTAAATATTATCTTGATTTCACATCGAGCCTAATTCAATAATAAATATCTCAAACCAGTCACAGCTCTTTCTCTAATCTAACATGATCTATGACTGGAAAAGTACGCTTGTTTTCATTACGAAAAGAAAGTCAAAGCCAAAGCCGGCCACTTACTTAGGCCTACACTTCACATCGAGAGTGCAGAGCCGAGCCGCAGATCCGAAGATCCAAAGATCCGTGGACCCAATCGAATGGCATAACAAATATCACGCATACGCCGCGTTTGACAGATCTTTGAAACGCTTTCGACAAACACGCAAACCGAAATGCATTTAAAAGCTCATTACCAATGCTAATTGATGCCAAATGATATGTGGCGGATAAGAGGGCTCCGCATGAAAAGCGTAAAAACGAAAAATGAGAAATGGGAAATACAGTTGAGATTCACAATTTGGTATTTCTCTGACTCTCTCTCCCTCTCTGTCATCTCTGTCATTGCTAATCGTATTGAAGCTGCGATCGATGCAATGCCGTACAATGTGTTTGTTATTCTCCAAGTGCCCACACGCTTTGGCGCAGCTTCTTACATAAATTATTAACAGCTAAAGGCAAATAAATAAACAAACAGAGTCGAAGCGGCAGCTCGCGCTTCTGCTGCTGCTGCTGCTTCTGCCTATCGATCGTTGATCGTTGATCATCGCCAACGCTAAAGCTGTCATCATTCATACATCGACTTGGCCCTGGCATTGGCCAGAATGCCTGCCTAGCACAAACTTGCAGCCAAACAATTAATTTGTCTCTTCCCCTCTCTCCCTCCTTCTCGGACCCATCAGGCGATCGGGCGCACTCAGAACTCGCAGTGAGAGTATGCATTACCAGCTACTTAACAGCAAATCACTAAACATGTTCAAATATTTTGCCTACAGCTTCGGTAGCTCAATTGTCGCCTCTCTCTCTGTCTCTCGCTGTCTCTGTTTCTCCTCTGCGACTGTGACTTCAACTCCGGCTTCAACTGCTGTTTGTCTGCGACATTTGCCAAGCGGCAAAACTAAAAAGACACAACAACACCGAAAGCCTTGACAAAAGAAATGAACTGTTTTAAAGTGCTCCCAGAGCAGCAGCTACGACAACAACCGAAACAACAACAACACGAACAACAACAACAGCAGCAGCTACAACAACAGCAGCATTCAGCGGAAAACTACAAAACCCAAATTGAAAAATCATCAACTTCGTCAGCCTTCTGGTTTCTGGCCTCAGCTTCAGCTTCAGTTCAGCTACGACTTCGGCTTCTGCGCCTGGTCAATATTTGACTAAGAAATTTTTCACATTACCAGCAAGGCGAGAGGAGCTGAGCGTCTTGTTGAAAATACACTGCACTGGCCGAAGAGGTATTGCAATTTCTATAAAGAAAATGCTACCCATGATGAGAGTCTTAATATTGAATATTAAATTTGATGGAGATCTCCGAAATATTTGCAGAAGACTATGCTTTTTGATATTGAGCATTTTTGTAAAAAGGATAATTCAATAATATAAATAAAATATTTTCAATTATTAATTAAATAAATTAAAAAATTATGTAAAGTAAACAATAAAAAATGTTAATTTTTGTGGAAAAATTGTCAGAAAACGTTGATACGAATTAAAGTAAATTTTGTAAAGTAATCTTCAACAATACAATTTATTTTGAAGTGATTTAAAAACTCTTTTAGTTCTTACAATCAAAGTGACTTGGAATTTTACTTGAATTCATTATATAATATTTTAGTGATTATATAATAAGTTTTGATAGATATAGATAACATTAATTTAAAAATGTAATACTGAATTAAAAGATGTTCTCTATTATTCAATCTTCTAATTCAATCAGAAAGAGTATTTGCGCTTCAGCATTGCACGCTAAGAATTTGGTTCTCTTGTTAGGCTGCGCCTTGGAGTGCCTCGCATGTTGAGTGAAATGTTAGCAATACAGCTACACACACATACACACACATGCAAGCAGCACACACACACATGCATCTAGCATTGTTTGCATAGCAGAGTCGAGCTGACTTTGGGCTCGATCTTGGACAGCCTCTGGTCAACGTTTTGTTTGATGTCGGCCTCGTTAAGAGCCAACGAAGCCAACGAGTTGTGGCCATGTTCCATGTTGTTCTTATTGTAGTAGTTGTTGTTAGTCTTCTCGTTGCTGTTGTTGTTGTTACCTACGATGTTTGCTCATGAACAGTTGAACAGTTGAATGTTGTCGTTGTTGTTGTTGTTGTTGCTGAGTTGCTGTGTTGCCGTTGCAGTTGTAGTTGTTGTAGTTGTTGCCTCTGCCGCTTACTTTGCATTAAGTTATTTTCATTTTCAATAGGCCGTGCCTAGCTCAAGGGATTCAGAAGAGAGTCTTCTCCTACTCATTCTACTCCTGATGCCGCTGCCAATGTTGCTGCTGTTGCTGCTGCTGCAACGTTATCTCCTTGCTGGAGTGTTTTCTTTCGACGGCGCATTCGAGTGCTCTCCAAACTGTTGAACTTCACTTGTTTTCTCCAGCTATTAAGCCACTTGAGCTTACCCATCTTTTCCCTCCACATACAGTTTCACATACTATCTACGCATTTTCGGCACGACGTCGACGACGACGATTGACTTCCAGGAATTATGCAAATTTTCAACGTTGTAATGTTGCGTTGAGCCTGAGCTCGATGAGCGTGTGATTTATGCCTATAAATCGCTCTATCTGCTACTTCTGATTGCATAATTAATGATCTGCTCAAGAGGTAGAGATGCTTATGACGACTCTTCATCTCTCATCTCTCGCTCTCTTGTGACTTTGTAACAATCTTTTGCTGGCACTCTTTTCTTCCTTGATTCGGTGGGAAAAATCTGTGAAGCACTCTTGCATTGCAATGTGAATGCATCTAAAGATGCAGATACAAATGCGTATCTCGTAGATACTAGAAGAAGCGCGCGCAGATCGATCGATGTTTATTTATCTGTTTTCCCCCAAAATGTGCTACGTGCAGCAAAGTTGCAAAATTGATTTGGCAGACACACAAAAGCGCTCAACAAATCAGCGCAATTATCAAAATTTCACCTCAACTACGAGTAGTTCTTCTCCCTTCTCTCTGTTCCCTACCTCCCTCCTACCCTGTGTGTGCTGTGTCCCGCTGCCAATACTTAGGTCCAAGCCATAAATTACCAATTAAATGAGCTTGTGCGAAAAAAACATTCACACAGAAACACAGAAACACACACAGATTTTCTAACTAAATATTGAAACGCAAAAAGCCAAATCTACCAAAAGAATACAAATGCGTTTTGATCAGAGAGCCAGCCCATCGAGCATCGACTATCGACCATCGACACAGGTGTGGCTGGCTGGCTGGCTGGCCACTTACTACAGTGGGTCAAAAATCATCCATATCCATATTAATAAATGCGCATTTTATTCGACATTTCGAAAGACACAGAAAGTGTGCGAAAGAGATGCTGTTTGGAGAATGATAGCGAGAGTGAGCGAGATGGAGGAAGAATGCGAGAGTTAGAGAGATTTTAATTTGCATCGGTTTTATGAGTCGGGTTTTATGAGGCATAGCATATGAATCGATATAAAGTTGTTTACTTCTCGACTCTGTGATATGCGCAATATTATAGCGATAGGCTATTGTTCAAGCCCAAGTCGTTATCACAGCTTCCCACAAACTAGAACTTGCGGCAAATAAACGAAAGCAACACTTTCATGGTGATAATAAGTGAATATTTTAATAAATTAACTTTTTAGATAATCTATAGAACTTAATGTCCTTCAATGTAATGTAATGTAATGCATGCAAATGTAAAAGTTGAATAATATAGTAAGGGAAAGAGTATGTTTTATCTTATATATTTTTAAAGAACTTATTTGATAATATAGTACGGAAAATTATAAACATACTTTTTCTCTCTCTTCTCCACGGTCTCAAGCACTTACTAACTTGTGAGTAATTAGTTTTCTGTCATTCCCCTTTGTCCGACATTCGGAAACGTTATGCTAACTTCCTTGCTCAAATTTCTCCCTCTACAATTCACAAGTCGACACCACTATGCAGCACTTTGATAGCTCTATGAAGATAGCACCAGAAGTCAGCACGAAATTAGTGGAAAACCTTCGGCCGTCCGTCAGATCTCTCGCTGATATTGAGGAAAAGTTTCGTTATAGCTCACAGAAATTGATCTGCGCGCATGATGAGGAGAAGAGTGAGGCTCGGGTTGTTTAATGGGGTGGTGCACATTGATTGCTAAAACGACTGAGGTTGCAGTAGCACCAGCAAGAGAGGGACGGCCCCAGGGGAAAGGAGGTTGGGGCGTTTGGCTAAGCGGCGGGGGCCATTGGCAATTGCGCGGCTCGTTTTTGGCGCGTTTGCGCTTTGCGATTAATGCGCTTGTGTAAATAAACAATAAATATTAAGTGCGCTACATGCCACGGCGCAAAGATTCCCAGAACACACAAGAGATGGGGGGGAAAAGAGGAGAACAAGCAGTAGAGGAGGCAATAGCTGGCTGCCTTTTGAGGCACGCAATTAAATGTAGCAGTTTATGCTGGGCACGGACGCGCCTTAATTCCCCATCCTCCTCGCTCCCTCTCTCTGCTCTGCTCACCCTTTGACTTGTGGGTGGCATGCGTGTACTATCACCAGCGACCTTAGCTTCTGCTGTTAGGCTGTTGTCCCCTGAACTATTATAGCAGCTGTTTTGCCCCTTGCTGCCCCTTGGATACGATCGCGATCATCGATCTCCAAACATGTGCTGTAATGGCGAGTTAGCTGCCCATTCTGTCTGTCCGTCTGTCCGTCTGTCTGTCTGTCTGTCCGTCTGGCCTTTCTGGTCTAGTGTCTGTCTGGGGCTGATGAGGGAGATGATCGTCATTCTGCGACGGTGTCTGGACCATCGCCCATTCAGGCGTAACGCACAAATTGTATTGATTATGCCGTTGCCTTTCTTTCTGCTTTCTGCTTGTTGCTGCCTTCTGCCACTTGCAGTTTTGTATCTTTTTTATGCACCGTAAATTTCATTGATTTGCGTGGCAATCTGTTTGTTGTGTAATAAATTAATGCACTTGCTTGGTTTGGTTTGATTTCAACGCTTGGCCACCTCTGACCATCAGACATATTTGATGAGAGAGGTGTTCGATCATCAAAGCAGCGAAACATGCTTCCGACTTTACAGTTCAACTAATCCCAGAAACGCTAGAAGTACACTTGCATGAAGTGACCTTTAAATTAACTTGATTATAAAATTATGGCAGCCCAACCGTGGCGCATTCAAGTGAAAATAAAATTAATTCAATGGGAAATCAGCAGTGTATATTTATTTAACTTTTAGTATGTGAAATGTCAAAGGTTGGTATTATAAATTTTAAAAGATTTGAACATTCTGTTTTCACTTGTATGAAGTGACCTTTAAATTACACATTTAGGTGAAAATCAAAATAAATGTATTTATTTATTTAAGAAATACAGCATTAATCTGCACTTTTGATATAAATGTCAAGGAGTCGTAAAGAAATTGTAGAAAGTAAACATTTCTTCGATTTATATTAAGAGCCAATAGTTACTTCTTAGTTATTCATAAAGAGAATCTGTAATTTTAAGTGACAATTTTTCTGTAATGAAATTTATAATAAACTATGCTAATACTTAACATTTTATTCAGACGTGTAATCACCTAATTTAATTTTTGATCGACCATCTTTAACTGTGATGAGCCTTCACTTATCATACGCAATAAATAAATTACGATGTACTAATTCGATCCTTAAATACATCAACAAAAGAGAGCATTTTGAATTGTTGTTATTGTTGTTGTTAGTGCAATCCTTAACCTTGATCCATTGGTAATGCAATAAATAATCGGAGT
This sequence comes from Drosophila albomicans, assembly GCF_009650485.2. Classification (NCBI taxonomy): domain Eukaryota; kingdom Metazoa; phylum Arthropoda; class Insecta; order Diptera; family Drosophilidae; genus Drosophila; species Drosophila albomicans. Next base: position 23,021,248 of record NC_047628.2, on the reverse strand, counting down.
GAAAATAAACAACAGCCTTTTGCAACCATAATTCAGTTTCGTACATTGTATAATCTTTGGCAAGGTTGGCTAAGTACTCACACTCGTATTCGTATTCGTATTCGCACTCGTATTCGTTTTCATACTCGTAAATTGAGTGAATCCTCCTCAAAAGAAAACGAAAGAACGAATGAGCGAATGAATCTTCCGTGTATTCACAATTCTTTCGAATTGCTGGCAAGTCAAACAAAATCAATAAGACAATAATTTAAATGTACTTAATAGCCAATAGACATTACCTGGAAGCTAAAGTAAAGTCAGAGCCAAAAATGAGCAAAAACTTTGTATCAAAGGTCGAAAACGAAAATGAAAATGAACTACAAACGATTTTCGCTGGAAAAGTGCCGAAAGCGGGCAACGCGTGGCAGCAACTTGTTGTGAATATTTAAATGTTGTTGCTGATTTAGGCGCATGTATGTATATATACTACTATATACTATAGATACTGACTGTCTGTATTTCGATGTAGAGCTAAAACAACATTGTATTTAGCCTGGAGGTCTATTTGGGGCCTCTTTGCCGCCTTTTGATGTTGATTAATTGCGAATGCTGTTGATTGATTTTTATTGCAAATATTGATAAAAAGTTTTGTATTAATTAACGTGAAAAACACGCGTTTGTTGTTAATTGGAAAATGGTTATTGAAACTAAACAGACCCCCGCGGCCAGGCCAACTGAGCGTACAAACAAACATTGGCTACTGTGAGTACGAATAGAAGCTGCAATACCAACAACAACAACAACAAACAAACAAACAGACCGTGAGATTCAAGATACAAGATACATGTTGCATTTTGTGGAGCGTACAAATTAACGCAGCCGAAAAAATGGAAAAAAATCAAAAGTTTCCAATACAACAAGAACACGAATAAGAACAAGAACATGGACATCAACTGAATAGTATTAGCTATAGCTATAATTGTATCTGTATCTGTATCTGAATCTATTGCCAGTGCGATATGTAGAAGCCAACATTTGATTTATGCTCAACTTTGATATTTACCGCCTAATAAACAAAAAATTAACGCAAACGCAGACACACACACACACACAATCAGAAGTATCTGCAGCTTGTAGCTACAGTTGTATCTGTATGTGTATCTGTATCTGTAGCTGCTGCCTGCAATTTTCGCTTTGATTTGAAGCACTCGCAAAGCGCCTCTGACTGACATGCGTGCGTCTGTCAGAGGGGCAATTAAACAACATCACCAAAGTGCCACAGCACAGTCTCAACCTCAACCTCAGCCACTGCCCCCCAACCTTCAAAACTCAAAAAGCCAACAGATCAATACCAACCCGACCCGACCCGACCGAAATGCCGACAAGGTAGCAAGAGCACGAGTCCCAGCGATCTCGGAGATCAACTGGGAGATGAGATCTGTGACGAGACTTAGCGCCGGGACATGCGCGTTGAAATACCGAACGTTAATATTTGGTATTTGTTTGGGAGTCCAGTTCCAAAACTTCTCGACTTGTGTGTGTTTGCCCCGGTGGCAGCCCACCGACGTTGCAACAATCGACACATGAACAGTGGAAGTCACAGACTGAGATTGCTGTTAGAATTATTGCAGAGTTGAGCTAGCTGTTTATTACGGAAATACATATATATGAAATGTAAACCTATTATTTATTATAAATATCATCAATAGTAAGTGACTTCTTTCAGATAATGTATATAATGATTTAAAATAATTTGCTTGGATTTGCTTTGAATCAATATTTAAAAGATATCAAAAATGTAAACCTATTATTTAATATAAATATCATCAATAGTAAGTGTCTATATTCAGATAAGTTGCATAATGAATTAAATTAATTTAATGTTAAGTAATATAAATATTTATTTTTATGTTTGAACACTTTATTACAATTAATATTTCCATTTCACAAGTTGTCGAAGTATCAAAGTACTAAATAAAAATTGGAAGTCAATTTAACATTTTCTATTTAAGCATATTAGTATTGAGACTAAACCAAATCTTTATAAGAGTGTATTTACTGAATAAATTATAAAAAAAAATTAAAATTATATTTAAAATAAACTATTGAAATTACTTATTACTTGGAAGTAGTTGAAATTCTTAGAAATTTACAATAAATTTACATATAATCAAATATTTACTAGCCTATTGATATTAAAAAAATAGCAAACTTTAAAAAAAGGAGTTTGATTTAGTGGCATTTAAGCAATTGATTTTCCTACACCTTAAACATTTATTTTGCGGTCAAGTTTCCCCTAAAATATTTGCAACTTAACCTTCTATATTTTGTGCTCAACAAAAAGTGTTTTTGTGCCATGGTAGAGTTGGTAATTAGTCAACTGAAGTGGCCAAAGGGCACATCACTCGTCGCTGGCAAGCGGCGCTCCTTGAAGTTGTCATTCGTTCAGTGTTTGCGTGTGTGTGTGTGTGTGTGAGCTAGTAAGTGAGTGTGTGTAAGCGCCAGGACCCAAAGCCAGCACAGAGCCAGTCAGGGTATGCTGTAGTGAAGCTGGAGAGACGCCTGACAGTCTCAACGGAGTCGCTTGAGCCTGAATCTGAGACTGAGCCTGTAGCTTGAAGCTGCCAGAGTCATAAATCAATGGCCGTTGTGGCAGCTTTGTTGTGGCATTGCGGCATTGTGGCATTGCTGCAGTTGTTGGCCACTCAATTGGCATGGCTAATGCGATGGCAACTCATAAATTTATTAATTTTTAATTAAACCTACAACGATTTGTAATTCCAAAGCATAAGAAAAGAAGAATCGAGCGAGCGAGCGCCTTTGCTGCCAAAGCGTCAGCCTTTTATGGCCTGTGGCACTGTGGCAAGGTAACTAACTGGTCAAGTGAATGAAGTGAAGAGCTGCCCGGACTGGCTGCTGCCCGGAAACAACTCATTATCCTAATTAAAACGTGCGCCATGCGCGCCCGTTGCCATATATGTCCAATGCACGCGATCTGGCAATGAGGCTGAAGTTGTAGTTGTGGTTGTTGTTGCAGTTGTAGTTGTAGTTGCAACAGTTGAAGCTGAGGCTGCGCATGCGAAATTAGACGCACGACGCATGATGAGCGGAGCCAGGCTGTCGTTCATTCATACGCACTGTGGCACCAGCCATTCACTCGCATCGCCTCGCCTCGTTCATTGTCATGCGTTGCATTACAAGATGCCAGCTGGCAACATGACGACATTGCAACAGCAGCCGGAGCAACAATTGCCTAGAAGAACAGCATCGCATTGTTGCTGCAACATTGCGGCTGCTCAAGCATGTTGCATACTGATCAATCAGCGGCTTCTTTAGCTGCCACCATTTCCCCTGCTTCACTCTCTCTTCGAGCCTTTGGTTGCCTCATGAATGACTTTAACCATTTTTGGTCTACAGTTAAATGCTGTAGCTGTGGCAGTCAACATCTGCGACGCAGTTGCAATTGCAATTGCATTCATAATGAGCCGCAGAATGGGAATCAATCCAGGGCGATGAATGAATGCCAATACTGCAGACTGCCGATCGAGCAGAGTTTATAAATTGTGCTGCAAAAGTTTATAATTTATTTTCAATGTCAAACATGCACTTATAAATAAACAACAACAACACCAACAGCAAGAGCAGCGCAAGTACATCAACTTTTGCCGATATTGCGCCTATAAAATAATAACAAATCGTAAACTGATGTAACTATAAATAGGCAAGAGTCTCGACTACGCGCAGCACTTGCCACACTCAATTTCTATGCCTCCAACAACATCAACAGTCAGTTAAACAAACAAACAGTTTGTAATTTTCGCAAATTGAATTTCAGTTTTGCGGTTTTCAGTTGCACTTAATTTGGCAATCGCTGCAATAATTTTGTTTACAATTTACGACTACGCGTTCTATGTAAACTTTAATGCGTTCCAACAACCCAATCTTCCCTCTCCTTCTCACTCACTCTCCCCCTCTCTCTCTCTCTATCTCTCTCTCTGTGGTTAAATTTATGAGCGACAAGGTGACAGATTCTCAAGTGATTTTATCATCTTGGCAACAGGCAACAATGTGTTCACCTCAATCTCAATTTGAGATTTGTTTGGATTGGCAAGAGTTGCAACTGCAACACACACCCAACACACGCACACACTTGCACATTTTATGTGTAAGGCCGTAAAGTGAGTGGAGCTATCGCATATGTCCCTAACATCGATCGATAACATCGCCAAGTTTATCACCCAGCAAATCAAAGACCAATGACAGTTGATTGCTGCTGCTTCCGTGCTAAAAACTAAACTGAGAACTTCAGTAGCTTTTGCAACACTTGAATGCCATTTTACAACACTGCTGCAGAAGATTTATGCTTTTCAAAACATGAATATTAAAAGTCTAAGGTGATCAAAGCAGGGAGAAGAAAGAGATGACTTTATGTGTTAATAAACTTTATCGATGCTGGAAATGCTTCTATGTTAAAAATGAAACTAGGAACTTCATTACATTGTGCAACACTGCTGTTGAAGATTTATGACATTCTCAGCATGAATAACATATTATAATGATGATCAAAGCTGGGAATAGAGAAGATCACTTTGCGCTTGACCATTAAATTAATCAACTTTAATCGATATTGGAGTTGCTTACGTATTAAAAATGAAACTAGAATCTTCAATGACTTCTGCAACACTTGAATGGCATTCTGCAACACTGCTGTTCTGGATTTATTCAAAGTATGAATATTACGAGTCAATAATGATCAAAGCTTGGGAAAAAGTGGAGATTTTTTTGTGCTTGGCCATTGAATTAATAAACTTTAATCGATGCTGTCGAAACCATAAAAATGGTGCAACATTTATGTAAGTGGCGATTATTGCGCCATTTAAATTAGTTTATTACACAGTTCACTCTCCATAACCCTATAAAATTGAGTGTGCGAGTGTGTTTCTGTGTGTGTGTATTGCTCTGTGTATTTACATCAAGTGCAACACATAGTGAAAGAGTGTGTGTTTACAGCAAAGACAAAGTAAATTAATGTGTTGTGTGTTTGAAAGTTTGTATAAACAAGATTGCAACATTTTCGTTTTTTTTTTCTTTTTTTTTGTGTTTGGGGTATTCAAATGATGTGGCATGCCACAATGCTTCTTCTATGCTGCGACGACTGCCAAATATTTATGAAATCATAAAATTTGATGTTTCCTCTGTGGCACTTGACACTTGTGCCCCATGCAGCATGTAGCATGCAACGCATGCAATTGCAGTCGCGGTGTTAATGATGATTTTGATGTGCAGTTAACGGATTGGTAACAGCTCCTAACTATCCAGCGAGCCCATTTACAGGCCGATTACATAAAGTGCTTTCTCAAGACACTCGATTGAGGCCTCACATTCAAATTCAGATTGAGATTCAGTTTCTGTCTGTGTCTTTGTTTGTTTTATGCACGATTTGTTGTTGCCGTACAATTGCTGTAAATAAATAGTGGTGGCAAGTACGTGAACTGGCCTCAGATCAAAGGCCTATCAATTAGCACCCGTTTCGATTATGTTGCATGCTGCACTCAACCCAAAAACCATTTGCCGCCAATTCACACCCAATTAGTAATAAATTTGAATGCTGTGTTGCCGATGTTGCTGCTGCTGTTGCATGCTACATACTACATACTAGTACATGCTGCAATTCCCAATTGAAATACCAATCACAATTTCAATCTGCAATCAAATCTCTTAAAGCTACACTCAACAAAATAATGCAAGTGAATTTTAAAGTCTTGAGCTTAGAGAAAGTTTGGCAATCAGAAAATAAAGTTTATTGGCTCGACTTTTATAATTCTACATTTATTTTTTTTTAGGTCTGTCTAAAATATCTTTTCAAAATAAAAGTTTAGAATCATTTTTTTTGTGGGATTCATTTTAGCATTAAAGAAAAGAAAAGATTTGTAACTACTATATTACAATATTTTACAGTCGCAACACATTAAGTCATCCTATATTTATTTTTACATTTTTCTTAGGATAATTTTAATTCCACTTTCAATTTAAATAAACAAAGAAAAAGTTCCACGTATTAAAATTAAAGTTCAACAGAAATTCACGAGACAAAAGTAGAATATATAATATTTAATTTTAAAAAATAAATAAATAAATAGAAAATATTATGAGCGTTTAAAAAAAAGAAAGATAATTGCTTAGACAAATTAAGTTCTCTTTTACTTAAAAGCTATCTGAAAGGACTTTAAAATTTCGCTGAGTGTAGCCGCATCTAACTTCACTCCATTAGAACTAACAGTTATGGCGGCCATTAAGTTTTATCGATGGCGCTACATGGCCAACGATTTGATTTGTAACCACTTGAGCAGGAAGGCAGCTAATATCCACCTTTGATATTTTCACACATAACAACTCGAAGCTGGCTGCTGCCAACAAAGTGAAGTCGACTCCGACTCCGAGTTGAGTTGAATTGAATTGAGAAGAGAAGAGAGAAGAACTTGGTGCCGAAATAAAACTTAATTGCAATTGACTTTTAATGCTTATGCGGGCTGCCTGCTGTGTTAATTTGAATTCAAACTGTTTTCATAAGTGAAGTGGCCCTGGCCACATGGCCAAAGAGAGAGAGATGACGAAGAGTACTTATCGTCTTGGTCTAGGATCGTGGCAGGAGCCACCCGCAGGCAGCTGAAGAGGCAGAGACTCATACAACAATTGCCAAGTGGCGCTAATAAAAAAAAAGGAATCAATTTGGTTATTGATATTGATATTGAACTTATCGAGACGAGATCTATGGTCATCTATTTGAGGGGCAATATCGGGTTACTTGGGAGACAAAATCGAATAAATCAAGAAGCGCATTGCATGCTTGGTCTCTAATGGCTGTTGGGCTGCGATATAAACAAACGAAACAAAACAAAACAAAACTGTTTTGTGAGAGACAGACGACGACGACGACGCATCGAACAACAAAGAGAACAATGACAATGACAATGACAACTACAACGGCAATAATAACAACTGCAGCAGCGGGACAACGGGCAGCGGGTAAAACGAGCAACGGATCGCATCAAATTACCACAGAAGAAGATCTGAAAACTGGCTCGAAGCGGGCTTACAAAACGTTTTTCCAGCCATCCAACCATCCAGCCAGCTAGCTAGCTGGCCAGACAAACAGACAGATAGCCAGCTAGCCAGCTAGCCAGGATCAGCTTTCACAAAACGCAACTTAGACTTTGAGTCCCCAGTCGAAGTCGCTTTGCCACTGCTTTGTCAATCTGTCAATGCGTCAATCAGTCAGTCGGGCAGTCATTGAGGTACACAATAATAACGTTTTAATTGAACAAAAGTCCAACAGCAACAACAGTAACAACAATCGACCCAGTCGAGCAACAATTCATGCTCAAACTCAACCACAACAACCTCAACTTCATCCTCATCCGCAACTTCATCCTCATCCTCAACTTCATCCTCATCCTCATCTTCAACCTCAACTTCATCTTCATCTCAGCTGCCCTCCCCTTTGGCTTGACAATTGCCCTCCTTCTGATTCCTTTGTGATGTGCATTATCTTCTCTCTCCTTGCCTCAACAATGAATGACTGACTGCCTGCCTAACTGACTGACTGACTAGCTGACTGACTGACTGACTGTCACCTTTCCATCAAAGTGGCAGTGAAAGGCGCTCGCTCAATGATGTCCACGTGCCGAGGCGAGGATTGTTTACCAACTTTTGTTGTGTTCCCTCCAATAATTGATTAGCTGACTATATTACAGCGAACCGAAACAGAAAACAGAGAAACAGATACAGATACAGTTGCACTCGCAGATACAGATACATCTTGTGTTCCATTTGCTGCAAACGAGAACAAAGCGCTTTGTGAAATTCTAGATGCGTCGTGGACTCTAATGAGGTTCCATTGATGCAGTTGCAGTTGCAGGTGGACAGGTGAAATTTGTTGAATTGATAATTAATAGATATAATGATGTATTAAGGGTAGGTAAATATACACTTTAATATTATTTTGTTAATTCAGTATTGGAAATTGATTAGGATTCAAGTATTGACAATCGAATTATCATTAGCATTAGCATTATTTGTTTTATTCAACATTAGGATAGTTTAAGCGTGAACATTTTGTGGAGTTCGCTTATCATTGTTATAGACACATTAGAAATATCATTAGCATTAGTATTAGACTTAGCATTAGTATTAGAATTGTCATTAGCATTAGTATTAGGTTTAGAGTATTATTATTATAATTGTCATTAGCATTAGTATTAGGTTTAGCATTAGTATTAGAATTGTCATTAGCATTAGTATTAGGTTTAGCATTAGTATTAGAATTGTCATTAGCATTAGCATTAGGTTTAGCATTAGTATTAGAATTGTCATTACCATTAGTATTAGGTTTAGCTTTAGTATTAGAATTGTCATTAGCATTAGTATTAGGTTTAGCATTAGTATTAGAATTGTCATTAGCATTAGCATTAAAATTCACTAATAGCAATGAAAGCAATATTGCCATTAATATTAGTATTAGCGTTGGTATTATCATTAACGTTTTCATTACATATTAATAATAATATCATAGGAATTTCTTTTATAGTACTTTTTTTGTCGTTTTTCATGTATTAAAAGTTAATACAAAAATATAATTTCACACTTAACATGAAGAATAAAGCTGATGAAACTTAGAACAACTTTTACTCTTCTGTTTAGTGCATCACTTTTCTCAAATTGAGAGAAGACACTTCCTCCTTAACTAATAGCCTCGCTGTAGTCTTGTTTTCATCCCGTGTCGCCCATCTCGGCTCACTTCTCTCATTTCTCTCGTCTGGACATTTACCCGCCCGCCCCCGTTGAGCTGAGTCTGTCTCACAAAAAGGATCGACATGATCGTCCTGCTGTGCCGGATTGGAATGCTCTCGACCTGAACCTGAACCATGTGGATGTGGTCAAGGCACAAGAATTCAATTCAACTGTCTCAAGCAGTTTTTCGCAGTGCTGCAAATAGGTAACAAACAATCTGTGCAGTGTTTTTCCTGGACTGGACTGGACTGCCCAAGGATTTTATAAATGACACACGCGTCCGGGACGCAGTTGATAAATGAAGCTGCCACTGCAAGACGCCGGACCAAAACAGACTTGCAACTGATAATGAATTCTTTTAGTTTAGCCGCTGTTGCTGTGTTTTTAGCAGTGAAAGTAGCGCCGGCGCTACAGGGCTGGCAAATATTGATGGTGCCTGCAGATTGCAGATAGGTACAAGGATATCCATACGAAAAAAGGGCAGAAAAAAGTATCCTGGCAAATGAGAATTTTGTGCAACGTTTTCTGGTGGTCCAACAGAAATGCCACATAAGGGCGTGAGATAAGCCAGCCCGTGCGAAGGGCAATTAAATGCCATTAAGAATTGAGCAGCTCTCTGCAGCGCCATCAAAGTGAGACAGAGACATACACACACACACACAGACAGATACTGAGAAGACTGAAGACAGCAGAGGGCAGAAGTCTGAAGTCGAAAAGTATCTGTTTATCTGCAGAGAATGCAGTGAGAGTGGAACACAACAAGTTGAAAAGAATAAGCAGCACACAACGAGGAGGAGGAGCAGACAGCAGAAGACCCAAACATACAGATAGAGAGAGAAAGATACACAGAGAGAGAGAAAGAGAGAGAGGGAGGGAGACAGGCATGGCCCCGGGGCCAACAGCGTGTCTACGTGTTGCGGCTGCGATTAACATACAAAAGGATCTGGGCTCTCGTTTTTGGAGCCCGCCTTCTTCATCGCTCTGTCTGCTCTCATCCGCCAATCGCAGCATGAATCACCCGCCACACCACAGCACACAACACAGCACAGCACACACAGCAGAGTCAGTCAGGCAGTCATTCAAACATTCAGCCAAGTCTGTTCGTTGGCGCAGCCGCAGCAGCCACAGCGACGACATTCTTAATGCGCCGCCGAATAGAGTTTTCTTTTCTTTTCTTCTATTTTTTGTTTCCCTTTCCATCTTTTCTTCATACTTGTCTTCCGGTTGTTCTTAGTTTTTCTCCATAGATCTGTCTGAGAAATATGATGCTATTGATGCAAGCAGACGGCGTCAAGTGAGCGCTGACCAGCAGCAGGATATAGACTGAGACTGCGACTGCGACTGCAATTGCGGCTACTTAAGCAGCCTTTGGCGCCGCAGAGACAGCGGCAACAATGTGGCAAGCAAAGCCACAATGTCTGGCAACGCTTAAGTTGCAGACGTCGCGACCATTGATGTCGCCAAGTGCCACACTGTGGACAGTCGACAGTCAGCTTTGCTCGGCACCAAAAAAAATTCAGAGAACAAAAAGATACTTGCCACAAGATTTATAATAGGAGCTGAACAGCATTCCACATTACACGTGGAAAACTACTAGGAAAAATAATACAAATTTGTATTTGCAATTTTACAATATTATTTTTCTATACTACAGAACAAATGTTATTTGAAGGAAATTATAATTATTAAATTCAATTATGATAAACATTCTTATACTTTAACTCAACTGAAACTAGCATAAGAAATAAGAACATTGGAACGAAAAAATTAAATAAAAAGATACTCTTTAGTATTTTTCTTTTAAAAATTCTTTTGGAGATATGAACTTTTTTTTACTTTTTATAATTCTATACTCCATATATTTATGGAAAAGTCACGTATAGCTAATAACTTAGTATCTTTTTTATTTAAAAAAGAACTATTAAATGTTAATGTGATATTATTCAAAATAGCTATGCAAAAATACAATTTAAAGTATATTTCTGATGTTACTTAAAGTATACCCAAATTCCCAGCTTATATGTGTTAATTTAGTTCAATGTTTTTATTATTTCTTATGCAAGTTAATGTAAGAGAATTTTTATCATAATTGAATTTAATGAATGGAATTTCCTTCAATCTTTTTTTCTAATATAATTGTTCTTTCTTTATGAGCTTTTTGTGTACATTTTATAAGTTTTGAAATTCTTGTGAATACTAAATTGAAGCTCACTTAATTTAGCTTCCTCCTAAAACAGTCACTTGAACTCTACTATATGAAGTCTGGTTAAAATGTATTAAAAATAGTCAGAAATAAAGAGGAGAAAATAAGCAGAGCTCAAATTGACTTTATGTATAGTTCAAGGCAAAGGCAGAAGAATGAAGACAACACCTAAGATAGACGGCTCCACCTACTCTTAGCCAAAGTGGCCAAGAAGAAGGCAGCGTCGTTGTGGCTGGCTTGCAGCACCTGCTTGCAACTTGGCAACAACTACAACTGCAACAACTACAACAGAGATGAAGAGGCAGACGAGGGCGAAGACAACAAGGTCTGTTGGCCAACCTTTGTGGCAGTCACGTTGGCTGCCTTGGGCCGAGACTCGGACTCTGATGCTGAGTCTGAGTCTGAGTCTGACTCTGACTGTGGCTGCAACTTGGCAACTTGGGCGCGGGTGTGTCAAGTCATCTCCACAAACAGAGAAAGAGAGAGAGAGGCAAAAGGCAGTTGAAAATGCATTTCTTAGCTCTTTGCATTTGTATTGGTATTCTCGATGTTCTTCCCCTTCGTCTGTCCCCCTTGTCCACTGACTGTTCGTTGACTGTGCGAGTGTGAAAGAGTCGGCGAGTGTCATTCTTATGGCTGACAAGGCGTCTCTGACTTCTTCTCGCTGCGCTGCTCTGCTCTTCGCTTCGCTTGGCTTCTCTGCTCTGCTCTGCTCTTCTCTTTCTTCGCCTTTGCTTTTACCTCTTGCCAACCAATAAAATTATACTAATTCTTGACTTTTTGATTTCATTTTGTGTGTTGTGTTAAGGATTTCGTTACCTAAACACACACACACACACACACACACTCACACCGAGATACTGTAAAAAACGTGAGATAAAAGAGTGGGAGGGAAAGAGACAGGGATAGCGATTCGGTGTCTCGCTCGTTCCGGGCCCTCGCTGGCTGCCACAGCCCCAGGAATGCAAGCGTTGTGGCAAGACGAGACAGTTTGGTTTTATACTTGGCTCATTGCGCGCGTGCAACTCCCTGAGCAAAGAAGAGTTCCAACTCGATGCCAACTGATTGAACTTGGCAAAGGCAACGGAACCCCTTGAAACATATAATAATACTGTAAGTTGACATTAACATTAATTAATCAAACATGTCCCAAAATATTTAAGCAATATATTCACCGAAAAAAATAGTTAAATTATTTATAAATCTTGAAAAGTTCAAGTAAACCCTTGGCAAAGTTCTATGGTCACTTCCATTTTCTTATAAGCCACCCAGAGAGACAGACAGAGAGAGAGAGAGAGAGAGAGAGAGAGATAGAGAGAGCGCGCATTTAAGTTTGTTGGAAACACTCAGCACTCAATTCGTAAGCGACTCAATTAGCTTTTTGCAACTATCACTCAAAGTGTCACTCAATTTGGCGTGAGCGTCGCGACTCGCGAGTGCGGAGAAGAAAGAAGCACACACAACTGACGACGCGCTGGCTGCCAGTGGCAAAGGGAACTTCGAACGAGATGGATGCGTGATCATCATATAATGATGATTATCAACAACAGTTAAACTTTCAGCCAGACAACAACAGCAGAAGCAGAGTGTGAGTGGCAGAGAGAGAGCGCCAAAAAAGAGTGTGAGAGCGCTGAGAGTGACAGAGCGAGCGAGACACTCGTGTGTTCGTGTGTTTCCACTCACTGCACGAAGACGTCGATCCGAAGGCTGTTCGGCTGCTCGGCTCGTGTACTCGGTGCTGTCGGTGTTCGTCGGTCGGGTCGTGTGTCGTTACCTGTAACTCGAATCAGGTAGAGGCAGACATGAAGGCGTTAGTCGTTCTACAGCGCTGATCGAGTTGAAATCTATTTGCTGGGCATCGAGTCGAAGATCGAGAGCCGCATAACAAACAACGACGACGACGACGACGCCAAGTGCCAAATTCAAGTTAATACAAAAGTGAGCACACACAAAATTGGCGTAAGAAACTAAACTTGACAACAACAACAACAACAAAGAAACAAAAGATTAACTCGGCAACAAAATAAAACGCGTGTGTTACAACAACAAATGTATGATCAATCTATATAATGCAATAGTAGTTGATGTGCGTGTGTGTGAGTGAGTGTGCGTGTATGTGTGTGTGAGTGTGTGTGTATCGCTGGAATGTCAACTGACAAGTTGTAAAGGGAAACCCTGAAACACGAACTACAATTTTGTACATAAACATAAAACAAATCAAAAGCAACAACCAAAACACCAAAATCACACAAAAAAATGCAAAGCAAATCAAATCAAACAAAAGATACAACTACAAGCTCGGGATTTGCATAGCAACAACAACAATAACAACAACAACTCGAACAACAACAAATAGAAATCGTCGAAATTAAACGTTTCGTGCGCCTCACTTTGCATTTTGATTTTTATTTTGGCATTTGGTTTGTTGTCACCTGGAAAATATGTGGATTACTGTGCCGTCAGCAGAAACACCAACAACAACAACAGCAACAGCAGCACCAACCACACTCACAGCAGCAGCAACAACAACAACAACAACATCAAGTACAGCAACAATACAAACAACGACACGAGCGCGATGCAGAGACGAGCGCGTGAATAAATCGCAAATTGAATGTAAAGTGTTGTCGGTGAATTGAACAGCAAACAAACAAAAAACAAGAAAGCAACAAGACACAAAGTGCCAATGCTTAGTGTATCTGCCAGATACGTATCTGCAACTGCAACACAACTTGTGACAACAGCAACAGCAACGAGGAGGCAACAACGATTGCGCCTCGAATGCGGCAATAAAATATTCAACAAGAACTTCATCTATTTCCTATACAATTATCGCAAGCGAAAACTGATCAAACTTCTCAAACTGAGGCACTGAGATTACTCGATCGGACTGAAAGATACTTGCTATATTGACAAAGCGTGATTTATTTGTTAAACCTTCGTTTCGACGGTAGCTACAAAAAAAACAGAAAACAATATCGAAAACAGCTGTAAATTGTGCAAATATCTAAACCAAAGCAACACAGCAACAAACAACTGCAACAACAACAACTGCAACTGCAGATAACACACTCAAAGCCAAACATCGTAAATTCGTTATAAATCGGAGAGTGCGCACCCAAGTGTCAGTCAATCGATCAATATACGCGGCTTACAATATCAAAAATCAAAAAAAAAGAAGAAAGCAAAACGTAAATGGTAAATAAATAAATAAATAACGATACATGTTTTAAGCATAAACTACAAGCAAAGTCTAGATCCCGAGATACGACAACATAGGAAACTTTATAAGACTGAGGTGAGTTTCGTCTCTCTGTGTGTGTGTATCTCTCTCTCTCTCTCCCACTTGTGCATTCTTCATCTCTCTCTAAATGCACTATCAAATAAAGTGGGGCCCCCGCCAAAAAGTCTCACTTGTCGCTAAGCTTATGTAAATTGAGTTTGTAAGAAAAAACGTGAACTTATGAGAACCGCACACACAAAAAACCAACCGAAGTGAACCACCGCAATCACCGCACCGCACCACAGCACAGCTCACCATCGAAGACCCAGACAAGACCCTGATCCAATGCCAATATGCATAATCAGTCGCTAGCATTTGATACCATTTCTTCAACTGTTTGTCTGAGTTCAGTTTTTCTTTTTTTTTTGGGTATTGGAAAATTTCGGGTTTTTGTTTTAATAGAAACAGGAGAATTGAAGGCATTATATAACTGAATTATTCTCGAATTTTTAAAAGTTTAAACAGAATATATTCGAAAAAAATAATATTTGTATAAGTTATTTAAATTTAGAATAATTATTCGATATATAACTTGATATTAGACAATACATGACCTAATTTTAATTCCTTGCCTAACGATTTTTATTATTATATAAAAATAATAAATACATTCATCAAGAGAAAAGTTTAGTAATTAAGTTGTATTAAAAGGACTATTAACTCAATAGGGATTATAAATTAGATTTAGAAGTTCTTTAAAAATGATTTATAACTTGGTAATTATGTTAACTCTAAAAAATATAATAGCAAGTTCCCATATTACTCTTTATTTTATTACTATTACTATTTTATTTTTGTTCACTGAACTTCCCCAATTTATTGGTTTATTTCTCACCTGCTAGAATCTTTTATATAATAATCTCCAATAAGTATTCCCATCATAAAAATAGGCGTGAGTTTTTCAGTTCTGTTTTTCCAATGTTCCCACATATCACATAGCAACTAAATTCACTGCTTGGCAATCAAAATATTTTCACGCGAGAATCTGTCTCATAATATATCATAATCGTAACAAGTCGTTGGTCAGAGGGAGTTCGATTCTGGGAATCGACATTGTTGGCTTACAATAAAGTACCGTTCGCATTATAGAGGCCAGATCTTCGTCTGCTGTGTATTTGTGTATTTTCAAGTGTCGGCAAGAGGACAAAGCCACAAAGGATGTCAATGTCCTGGCACATAAATTACAGGCAACATAATATGGATTGCAGTCGTATTAGAGCCATTGTATCTGTATCTTCAACGTTGTATCTATGGGTGCGTATGAGCGTGTGAGTGTTTTGTGTGTGTGTGTGTGTGTATGTGAGAGTGAGACAAAAGTGCTGACGATGTTGGTGACACACATCATAATGGCAATAGTATATCATATCTATTGGGCAACCGGAATCAAACTATAAACAAAATGTGTCAATTTGCGAAACATTTTTGCGTTTGCATTTTACGCTTACAAAAAAAACAAAAACCTATAAACTTGGCTGAAATTTGAACTTTAGCGAGAGCTTGCGGAATTTCACAACTCACTAGGGGAAGTAAAGTGAGGAAGGGGTTGGGTTGATTTTGGTTATTTTGCGGAGGTAACTCGTCACTCTGGTGAATGGCAGCACGCCTGGAAATTCCCAATTGAGCCTGGCATTCATTTGGACGCAGGGGAAACCCCCGGAACCAGAGATATATAGCATAGGAACACATATAGAGAACCACACACAGGTAGTTGAGACACAGCCTGGTTGAAATTCGATTATGTTTCGGGGAATATATTAAAAACAACAAATAAAACAAATTATGAAAATGCATAAAAACCCCAGAATCTAATAAACCAAAAATCCAATGCATATTTATGAAAATCAAAATTTTCATTCACCCTTCTCTTATGTTTTTTGGGAAAATATTCATTGTGTTCTTATCAGAGGCGAAAGATCTCTACTCACTTGAGAGCAAGGGAAAGGGAAGAGAGAGCGAGAGCGAGAGAGAGAGAGAGAAACCCCCGTCGCTGGATGGGTTATGTTCTATGGACACCCCCCAGCGTGTGCCATCTTTTCCATTTCCATTTCGATCTCTAGATCTAGCTCTAGCTCTCTCTCTTGTCGATTATAACGAAATTCCGAATTCCTTTGCGCCTAGCGCCTTGTCATATAACAAATTTTTAGTGCAAGATAAGATGTTAATCTTTATGTGAAAAACAACATGTAATTTGTTGTGCCGCAGCACACCAAGTCAATGCGTGTGTGCGTGCAAGAGTGTGTGTGTGTGTGTGTGTGTGTGTGTGTGTGTGTGAGGGGCACGTAGACCTGCTTAAGGTGCCTGCTGCTGACTCTAATTTTCCACCATGCTCGTTTTCGGGCTCATCTTGAGATAGCATCTCACAAATTTATTGCCTATAACAAGCAACAAACAAAAATATATAGAATACTTCTAATAATTTTCATAAATTTTCACCCCACCCTCCAACTCCAACTCTCCACCTACCAAGATAAGTTCGAGTCACAAATTTTGTAGATTTTCGTTTTCCCAAATTTTGATTTTCTTTGTGCAACGAGTGAAAATGCCGCCAAGTGTATAAATCAAAGCTAAAGCGATAAGTTCGTCTTACATGGGGAATATATACGTCTATATATTGAATTATTGTATTATTGATAAATGACAATAAAATTATGACGGCTCTGCGCTTGAGCTTCTCTAATTTCCTCTCCCTCTCCCGCCCCTTTAGCTTTAGCTTTTGTATCTTTGGCTGTGTATTTGTGTATTTTGTATTGAATTTCTAAGCGTAGACACAAATCGCTGCTGCATACCACAGATCGTGTGTCAGCGCCGAAAAGGTGCAATGTCCGCGATTGCAACAGAAGCGTCGAATTGAGCTCAACACTGAACTCCACTGAACTGTGGGCTTGGGCTCTTCATTTGGCAGTTAGCGGTGGGGTCGCGGGAGGGCAAGTGTTAAGCTTACTACTTACATTTCGATTGCCGTTTTTTGTCGCCCTCTTTTGTTGGTTGAGCCATTTGCCAGACAGACAGACAGATAGACAGACAGACGCACCTTTCGTTGGCCATTAAACGCTGGGCTAAAATGGGCCAGGCGCTTAAGGAAGCTGCTGCTTCACAGAGCTACCTGAGAGCGCAAAAATAGCTCAATGCTCTTCCTCGCTCGCGCTAATGCTCAGACGCGCGCTCTCTCGCTGAGCAGAGCGCCGCTGCCTGGGGCCAGACAGAGAGACGCAGTACTGATGACTGGGCAACGCAGACGCATTGGGCAGCCGACAGCACACTGGTTGTCTCGCTCTGGCACACGCGCATGCCCAATGCGACACACGCTCATTGAGCGAGTGAGTGCAAAGAGAGTGAGAGAGAGAGCGAGCTCGCTCTCTTTGAGTGGAATTGTTTGGCCACTCACACGTGTAAGTGTGAGTGTGGTGTGTGCAGGCGACAGCGACTGCGACGTCGGCATCAGCAACGACGTCGATGTCTTTTAACCCTATCGAAATGCTAAAATATTTTCCTATGTTTTTGTATCGTTTCAGAGTTGCAAGCGACCATGCGCGCATGGCTTCTACTCCTCGCAGTGCTGGCGACTTTTCAAACGATCGTTCAAGTTGCTAGCACCGAGGATATATCATCGAGATTTATCGCAGCGATAGCGCCAACAACAACTACAACAACAACAACGGCCATAATAAATACTAAAACAACGACTACAGCATTAGCTAAAGCATTTAAGCCATTTAACGAGTTGCGACTTAGCAACATCGTCAACAACAACAACAACAACAACAGTGATAGTGATAACAACAACAACAAGAGCAAAAGCAAGAAGCAGAGCAAGAGCAACAAAAGTGCCGAATTCAAACAGTTTATCGGAGTGCATAAATCAAGAACAGACCAATTAGAAAATTCCAAAAATATCAAAAATAAGCATAAGCAACATAATTTAACTAACGACAAGCAACACGCTAAAACAACAACAACAACAAACAGCAACAAAATGGCTATCAAGGAGCAACAGCAACAACAACAACAACAACAACACAGACACAAAGCATCCACAGAATCTCAACAAAAATCCGCCATTGCGGATGTGTTTGTCTTGGATCCAGCGCTCACCAGAACCCACTCCTCCTCCTCCTCCTCCGCCGCCTCCTCCGCTTCATCATCGAGCTCCTCCTCCGCCATCTCAACAAGTTTCAGCTACGATTCGTACTCGAATACGGATACAGTGCTGGGGGAATTCGAGGCGCCTGGAATTGCGGCCGCCATCATCGTGGAGGATGAACCAGCCACGTACAGCAGCAAGGAGATCATCAAGGACAAAGTGAAACCAGATCCCTCAACTCTAGTCGAAATCGAAAACAGTCTGCTCTCGCTGTTCAACATGAAGAGGCCGCCAAAAATCGATAGATCCAAAATCATCATACCGGACGCAATGAAAAAACTCTACGCCCAAATGATGGGACACGAACTTGATTCCGTCAATATACCTCGACCGGGACTATTAACTAAATCAGCAAACACAGTCAGAAGTTTTACACATAAAGGTGAGTTTCAAAACTGTCTATAAAGTTATATAAATTCTACTATTTATTAAGATTGAAAATAGCTTAAAAATTTAGGGAAGAAAAGAGCACTCACATTATTATTAATTTATAATTTTGATATTGAAGTAACTAAAATAATTTTTTTTTATTAAATAGGAATTCATAATATCATATTAGCTTACATAATCTGGAAAATCTTTAAGCTATTTCACCATAAATTGAAAAAATTCTAAGAAATCTATTTTCTCAATTTCATATTCTCACGGAATAAAAATCCCACGACTTTTCTGTTGAAAATTCTAGAATTTATTTCCACGCATTTAAAAGTTTTAGTACAGTTTTCAAGAGAGAACTTTTCATGTTCAGAAATTGAAGAAATTTTAGAGAACATTTTAATGACCTTTATTGATTGTGATTATGATAGATTCGGAAATAACATTTATTTAAGTTCTGCTTACCAAAGAGAACTTTAGTTATAGCAATCTATATAGAACTAGCTGAGCTACTTTTTTCCCAAGGATCACACTCGTTAGCTATATCAGTACCGTGTGACTTGTTTTTCCACCTGCTCGACTCGTGTGGCAGTTGCATCTTTCGCAATCGTCGTGGCAATTGAAGTGCAACGCGTACTTTCCGCTACCAAAACGCGAATGAAGAGCAATCCAGGATTTTCCCCTGAAATTTTGGTTCATCTAAGCGATTTGCATACCTGCTGCCGCTGCTGCTGCTGTCATAACCATATAATAGATGCGACCTGAGCGCGGCTCAGCTAAAGATACATTTGTATCTTTGGCATTTTTTTGGTCTTTGGGCATCATTCACGCAAGCGCTGTGAAATCACGCGGAAATTCCGCAGCTTCAAATGAAAGGACAGGCTAAAAGGACACACATGATGTGAGTCCTTTTACCTGTGTCATCGTTTTCTTAACCCAAATGTGACCTTGAAATTTTTCTACGGAATTACACCCGGAACGTTTAGCGCATGCGCCAAATGGCTTTTATATTGTATTCCCAAGGCAGTGTGTGTGTGTGTTTGCGTGTGTGTGAGCGTCGGTGAGTGTTTGTAAAAATAACAATTATTATTAAAGCGTATTTCGCATTATTTTCCATAGGATTATAGCCCATGTCCAACAATAAAGCAGTTAACAGGCCGCCGCATCGATAGATAGATAAATATGCCAGATAGATTCAGATATTGAAGAGATAAATCAAGATATAGTTGGTCAGATCAGGTAGCTGCTGCTGCTGTTGGCAAGTGTCTAAAGCCAAGTGTCTAAGCCGAGCTACTTTCGGCTTAAGGAGTGACAGAGATAGCCAAACAAAAGAGTGAGAAAGAGAGAGAGAGGGCGACAGCATTTACGACTTGTGCCCTTTTGTTTGGCTGAGAGGTACTTGAATTTTTGCTCGATGCTGATTCAAATTAAGATTTAGCCGACCAGCCAGAGGGCAACTACTTTGCACCTTGCAGCGGAACGGAACAGAACCCAGAAGACAGAAGACAGGCGACAGAACCCAACCCAACCCCGTGGGTGGGTCAGGTCTTTTGCAGCAGGCGCCAGTCGTAAAACTAGGCTCGCCTCACACAACCTGACAATCTGACAACTGGAACGTGTGATTTCGTTCGCTCGTCCTTTTCTTTTTTATACCCGTCACACTTGCAGATCGCAGGGTATTATGACTCGGTGGTAAACTAAGAGATGACACTAAGAGCTATATAAATGATTGCTATAGATTCTAAATAATAATAAATATCATTAATGCTTTAACTCAGAGACTATGATAAAGCCTAGAATTTATGTGAATATAATAAAATCATTTCAAGTAACTAAGGAGATAGATTAGGAGTTTTATGAAAAGTAAGTGGTATAGGTTGATAATTCTAGCTAGAATTGTTCTATCATAATATCATCATAAAAGGGAAATTAAATATAATGTTATAGGGTTAAAAACTAGTTTAAAGATTTCATAATTTCAAAAATGTTGAATTTAAACTTGAAAATAATTTCATTAACATTTTTGGGTGTAGCTTAAGAAAATGTCTCGGTTCAAATTAAAGTTCAAGTTCAAATAATATTCTTTGGTATTATTAAATCTTTTAAAATTTTAAAGCTATTTCAAAAATACTTTTTCTAGCAAAACACAATTTTACCGATTTAAATGAATTACCTTTTTAAACATCAAGTTCAAGTGTTATACTTTGGTATTATTAATTCTTTTAAAATTTGAAAGTTATTTCAAAAATACTTTTTCTAGCATAAAACTCAATTTTAGCGATTGAAATGAATTACCTTTTTTTAGCCTTAAAATTAGCTGAGCTATCTAACTTTACTTTGTCTGTTTTATTATATTTTTGTTTTATATTTCTATATATATTTTTGTACAAGTTTACATTGAATTTTTTTTTTATATTCTTTATTTATTTACAATCTATCTATATAAAGATAATAAGTAAATTCTATGATACATCGAAATCATTAGATTTTTTTTAAGACACAACTGCACTTCTCTATAAATATGCTCATGCTCGACTCTTGTATGTTCTCTCATCTTTTCCAGATAGTAAAATCGACGATCGGTTTCCACATCATCATCGGTTTCGTCTGCACTTCGATGTGAAGAGCATTCCCGGCGAGGAGAAGCTCAAGGCGGCCGAGCTGCAGTTGACGCGCGATGCGTTGAGCATCTCTGGTCAGGTGAATCGCAATCGGACACGCTACCAGGTGCTCGTCTACGATATCACACGGGTGGGTGTGCGGGGCCATCGGGAGCCGAGCTATTTGCTGTTGGACACGAAGACGGTGCGTCTCAATCAAACCGATACGCTCAGTCTGGACGTGCAACCTGCCGTGGATCGGTGGCTGGCTACACCGCAAAAGAACTACGGTCTGCTCGTCGAGGTGCGAACGATGCGTTCACTCAAACCGGCACCGCATCATCATGTGCGCTTGCGCCGCAGCGCGGACGAAGCGCATGAGGATTGGCAGCACAAGCAGCCGCTGCTCTTCACCTACACCGACGACGGTCGTCACAAGTCGCGCTCGATACGCGACGTCAGCGGTAAGGGGGGCGGTGGTGGCAATCGTAATCGTCGGCATCAGAGGAAGCCGACGCGTCGCAAGAATCGCGAAGAGGATTGCCGACGGCATTCGCTCTATGTGGACTTCACGGATGTGGGATGGAGCGATTGGATTGTGGCGCCGCCGGGATACGATGCGTTCTATTGCCACGGCAAGTGCCCGTTTCCGCTAGCGGATCATCTCAATTCCACGAATCATGCGGTTGTGCAGACCTTAGTCAATGATATCAATCCAGGGAAGGTACCAAAGGCGTGCTGTGTGCCCACGCAGCTGGAGGGCATCTCTATGCTCTATCTCAATGACCAAAGGACAGTTGTGCTCAAGAACTATCAGGACATGACCGTAGTCGGTTGTGGCTGTCGATAAGTCGATAAGCGAGAGTTAGATAGAGTTAAACTGAGCGAGAGAGAGAGAGAGAGAGAGAGAGAGCGAGCGAAAGCGAAAGAGCATCAAATGCTGTTTGGTTCCAAGCCGTCAATGCTTTAAACACAACGCAAACAAAATGGACTGAATATTTGAATTTTAAGTGTAAATCGTAGACTTTAATTGTATGTAGAGCGAAATGCAGCCACGCCCAGCCGCCCCCACCCCCAACAACAACAACACCACCACCACCACCACCGCAACAGCAACAGCAGCAGCAACCGCCTCTGTCACTTTCCACAGCCAGGCTTTGGAAATGTTGCACAGAGCACACACACACACACACACACACACACACACACAGCCAGAGCAGAAGAGCACACGAGAAACAACTGTAAATAGCCGCATCAACAAAATCGCACCCACCTGCCCCCCGTCGATTACCCCCCCCTCAACGTGTCTCCTGCAGCCATAGCAGTCTCCTCCTGCCATAGACCGCACTTTGAGATACTTTTGTATCTCGGCAGCTTTTGCAGAACGCTGCTGATTTGAACAAATTGTATAAAAGCTAATTGCTAAGCTATGTTTACTAGAGAAAAGCGTTATGCTTTTCCCACAGCCTAATTGTTATTACAAAAAAGAATTATATAATAAACACAAAACACACATCAACACACACACACTTGTAAATTAATTAAAAGAAAATACTTTGAAATTATTTAGGCAACATCTACAGATTAAAATATATATACACACTATATATAGATACACATAGATATATATATTGAAATATATACTGCGTATGTAACTCTCTTGTATATGTACTAAAACACACACACACATACACACATTTACCCTACGATACGATACAATATCGATATATGCAAAAACGGTATTCAACTTTGTTCCCCAAAACTAAATGTAATTGTATAAAATTCACACAACAACACAACTAAATATCAACTAAACTATAATCGTAACTACTATAGATCTAAATCTGAAAATGGTAATGAAAATGATTATGAGTAGATAAAAGGGAAGAGATAAATAAAAGAGTATGAAGAAAACTATCGTTTATTGTTATGCGTTTTAAGCTAAACTCGAATATAACCGTAAATATATGACTAAATTAATTACTAGTATATAGTGTTAATATTTAAGCGCAGCATGTTGAAAAATAATTAGTTAAAAAGAAAAGAAAAACACACACAAAAACCTACAAAAACAAACAAATATGAAATCGAAAACAATTATCGAATCGTTTTGTGCCTGAAGTTGCAGAGCGCTATCCCCCGAAATCCTCCCTACCCCATGTATTTTGTAATTTTCTTATAAATTTTATTATTTTATTTATTTAAAAACAAAACACTTTTTGATGAATGATGAGCAATGTGCTGACGACGACGATGATGATGATGGTGATCATAATGATCAAAGTTGAAAAAAATATAAATGAAAAAATTTTATTAAAAAATCAAAAACAATTTAATCGCAAGTCTTTTTATTCCAACAACGACAAACAATAATCCACAGACAACAAAAGAAATATCAAAATAAATTGAACTATTCAATGCAGAGCTGAAAATAAACGACCCACGTTGTAACAAGAGCGTCGCTAAGCAGCCCCTCTTCATGTACCTTCGATAGCTCAGTTGGTAGAGCGGTGGACTGTAGAGGCATTTGCAGTGTGTAGATATCCATAGGTCGCTGGTTCAAATCCGGCTCGAAGGATTACAATTTTTTTACTTTTTTTAATTTTATAGATTATTTTTAAAATCTATATTCGACTCCGGCCGTAATCCGGCGATATTCACGTACCTTCGATAGCTCAGTTGGTAGAGCGGTGGACTGTAGAGGCATTTGCAGAATGTAGATATCCATAGGTCGCTGGTTCAAATCCGGCTCGAAGGATTACAATTTTTTCCTTTTTCACTTTTTTAAATTAATTTCTATATTTAGATTTTTCAAAAATATTTTAATTTATAATTTTAAAAATTTAACAATAATTAAAAAAAAATGTAATAAATAATTATTTATATACTGAACAATTAATGAAATTTTCCTAGCTTAATATGTCAGTTCATATTAATGTAGCAAAAAATATATTACGTGCAAATTAATTTCAATTTAAATCATTTAAAAAATTAAATTTTATTGTGATTACGATATGTATTTATTTAAATCCCAAGTCAAAATACTATTAGGAATTTAAAATAAATTATTTTAAAAAAAGGTTTAAAATTTATAAATGATTTTTGATTATGACAATAATTAAAAAAAATTATACACGATCCTTCGAGCCGGATTTGAACCAGCGACCTATGGATTTCTACAATTTGTAAATGCCTCTACAGTCCACCGCTCTACCAACTGAGCTATCGAAGGTCTATAAATGGTGCGCCCGAAAATAAGTTCAAAAACCTTTTGCTTCGAAAACTTGTTCAACATTACAAAAATAACAACAATGCCATGAACAATAACAACGCACAGATCATATTAAACAAAGGCGAACATGAATGCTTATCGCAGCATAAAAGACAAAAGGTGCCACAAAATATACGTGTTGCGATAAGATAATTTCAAGTGCAAAAGCATTCGACTCAATGCAAATAATTCAGATTAAAAATCCAAGAAAAACTACAAATTAATATAAAGAAATGAAACAATGTCAACGATTGAAAATAGTATTCGTGACAATTGTGATGTTGGTGACAAAAAAGCTTCGCTCTATAAACAAGCAATTGTCGACGTAAACATTGTTAATTATCAAAAGTGCAATCTAAAGAAAAGAAGATTAAATATATAAGGGAAAACCCGGTGGGTATTAATCAATGGCAAGTATTCTTTATTGAAAACCGACTAGAAATATGAATTCCATTAAATGATGAAATGTTCTGTGGTTTTCGTATGAAAAGTATTTCGAAATATTGAAAAATGTTGTGGTGAAAGCGAATGGTCACCAGCAAGCTTAATTTGTAAGGAAATTCTGTTCCTAAAAAGCTCCAGCGATGTAAAGTTTGAGGTGAAAGCTCTATGATTGAAAAGACTGCGTAGACAGCGTCCCAAGCTTTTGCTGCTATATTTAAAAATAAAATACAATTTTTCAAAACAAATATTCAAAGTGAGTTTTTTATTTCTTAATTAATCAGAATATGATGCAATTATGGACTATTTGTTTGCAATGTGTATTTGTAATATAGTATAACAGCGATTAAACTGAGCATTACCTAAGACACTGTGCTATTTTTAGATGCTCCGGAACATTACAGAGATTACAGCGCATCAAGCTGGAAAACTTGACTTGGAATCGAACTAGAGACTCAACAAGTCCATGTGAGTCATGCATGATTTTTTCCTCTTTTGTATTTATTTATTTTTTTTATCAACGGTCAGTAAATTAATTTACCCAGCACTACAAAGTCAATTTTCGGCTCAATTAAATGACTCATCAGGCAGCAGAGATGCGCAGAGTAACTGCCACACACACACACACGCATACACACACACACACAGACTCACAAGCAGTTAGAGAAGAGAAACACAGCAGGAGGAAGAACGCAGGCGGGCTGAAGGCAAGAAGCATCAGCTGTTGCTAAAAAAAAGAGCAAAATAACTATGAACAAATTGTCAAATAGCAATTATCGAGAAATGTTCTTGGAACTTGACCAATGGCGTTATCCGTATGCTAGATTTGGTCAGATCGATAAGCCGCCCACATAGCTAAGAGAGGCAACAAACTGGAGATTCATTCAATCATAGCAGGAAATTGATACCAACATCAAGAGAGCATGCCGAAAATTCCCAAAAAGATCTTATGACTCTGATAAGAAAGGTAAGAAGGGAAAAAACTATTTGAGTCATTCTTAAAAATTATGAACATTTGTTGTAAGATACCTGAGCAAATTACTTGGAGGATGCGGCAGGTTGTGCACCGCAGGGCTCCCAGAATAGACTATAACTATGCATGTATGTATGTGGTACTGTCTCGCTCTCTCGCTCCCTTGCTGTGACTGTGCAAGAACGAGGCAATCATTCTCTTATCTAACAAGACAGTTTTGGGCAATCGATCTCTCCCTCTCTCTTTCTGTCTTACCTCGCTCAATGGATCACACAAATTGCCGCTGCATATGCATCGGTGTGTGTGTGTGCGTGTGTGTGTTTCTGTCAGTAATTATCCGTAAGCTGTCAGTTTTTTCGCTCCGCTTCGCCTGTTCCCTCTAAACTAACCCTCTTGGTCCCTTCTATGTATAAAATATATATAGATTAACTGATATAATAGCTGCTCGTTGGGTTGTTTTTTATGACTTGCTGCCTTCCTTTTTGTGTTGTTTTTGGCATCCTAATTGGTTTGTTAAGTATCCGTCTCCCTCTCTCTCTCTTTGGATGTGTGTGTTTTACTGCTTATCAGCAACACTTTGCGAGGCGCCGCCGCTGCGGTAGTTTGTGCCTAGGCCAGGCCAAGAAGCCATCGCCGTGGCCAACTGCCACCTGCCACTTGCCACTGATAAGGCAACGCGCGCGTTTGTGGCATGATTCACTTGCTGACCACACACAAAACACAGACGATGAGTCACTTGGACAGTTGCAGCATCTCCCTTCGCTAGGTGGCCATGTTAATTGTTGTCTTGATAGCAGCACGCATTGTTTTTGTTTATGTCACTCTAAGCGCCGCTTTTCGATCTAACCGAAACCAAAACCAAAATTCCACCCAAAACACAGCAACGACTACTACAATAACAACAACAACAAAGCAGCGAACACGAAACATTTCTTGCTTGCGCTGCAGAAAGCGCACACACACGCAAAGCTCGTTCGCTATCCCTCCCCCATTGCAGTAGTCAATTTGATTTATGCGCCACTTGCTTGTTGATAAGGCCTCACTGTGTTTCGTGTTTGGTTTATGTGCACGTTTTGGCTAAGCAAACACATCGACCTTCGATAGCTCAGTTGGTAGAGCGGTGGACTGTAGAGGCATTTGCAGAATGTAGATATCCATAGGTCGCTGGTTCAAATCCGGCTCGAAGGATCCGATTTTTTTTTTAAATTTTTTACTTTTTTAAATTAATTTCTATATTTAGAATATGTTTTTGTTGTAATATAAATTATATTTTTAACTTTACAAGCTTAAAACATGTCTATACATCACTTTATAAATACTTGTGTATATTTTTAGCATTGTATTTCAAGTGTGACATATTTACTCTGCTCTGATTTACATCAATACCTTGAAGCATTGGTATTTACAGCTTTGTAGGCTTACATGTAATCGAGGTAGACAAAAGCCAGACCACAATTGTGGGCTACTCAATTTGCATTGAATGCTTACAACATGCGGCATTGCACCTTTATGCTTACACACTCACATCACAGACACCAGAGTCACCGCAGTATACCACACTCGGGGGAAGTGGCACAGTCAAATGGCCAAACAAAAGGTAACAAAAAGTCTGTCAAAAGTTGCAGACGTCCTGCCGCTGCCGCTGTGGCTGCCACAAACTGTTGACTGTTGACTGCTGACTGTTGACTGCTTCTGCTCCTGCTCCTGCTTGTGCTCCCAAAACAGATGCTATCAATACATCATTTGCCTTTGTGCGGCTGTCACAAATTCATTCACCTGTTCTCGGGCCACGACTTCATCATCATCCACAGCAGCAGCCACAGCAGCCAAAGAAGCCACAGACGGGCAGACAATTATACTGCGTTGATCTCCAATTAGGCTGTCGAAACTCCATTTACACTGCAACGGGCGTCCCTTAAAATATGAGACTTGGTCTTTCATAAAATAAAAGAAAACAACAATATAACATAAATGAAAAAAAAGAAAAAGAAGCGAAGAATAAACTCTTGCTGTGGCACACAAAGATGCAAGTCATCATCGCATCTCCAACTCCTCTCGGGCAACATCATCATCGGCAAGTTAAGTAAATACAAATATGAATGAATTGCTGCTCACCGATCTCCGATCGTCGATCGTCGATCGCCGCTCAACGTGCATCTGAATCTCAATCTGTGGATATGAATGTGAAGATCTGGATCTTGGCGAATCATCGGCATTGTGTTTTGAGTTCGACTTTGAGTCTTGGGAGTTGTTGTGTTGGAGTGTCCCAGGGCACAGCTTGAGAGCTCTACTTGGCCAACAGTTGCAGTTTTTTTTTTTTTTTTTTTTTTATTTTATTTATATTTCTTACATTCTTAACTCCCTTTGTCTTCTTTCGGTGCTTCGCTTTCAACAAGAGCAAATAACAACAGTTTCACGAAAAGCAATTCGTGTAATTTGCTGCTCGAGCAGCCCTCTCCTTATGTTGAAGTGGCAAGTATATGGTATATGGATGAAGCCCTAGGCATGCCTCAAGTTGCGCATTAATTAGTTCAACACTCGTTAGAGATTCCTGAAGCCACAGGCATTTGGCATTTGCATTTGCATGCCAACACCCATCTATCTCATCAAGAACTTAATACCGCGAACTCTCTGCATTATTGAAATTCCAATCATTAATAGCGAAGATCAATTTATTGCTTAAGCTGGTTGATTTAAAGAGAATCTGGGTGATAATCATTTTGTGGTTAATCCTAATACTTATTGTGACATAATTCTAGAGTGCTTTTCTTAAAGTGAATATTAAAAATATATATTTCTTTTTAAGTCTCTTTTAAATTTATGAAAGCAGAATAAATATCATAAAAGTAAATACCATAATTACAGATTAAAATTTAAACTTTATTCATATTAAAGATACATTTTTATACTTCAAACTACTAAAAACAAATTTTAGAATATTATAAGAGTATTGAAATATATATTTAAAGATGATTAGACTCTATAAATGAATATCTAATTTGTATATTTAATAGTGTAACTAGCTTTTTCTTTTAATAAAATGTGAATGATGCTGCCACCTAGATGGGGCCATCATCATGCAACTGCAACATGAACGTCGCGTCGTTGTGTCTGCTGTGTAGCTTTGCTTTCGCCAGGCAAGCAAAAAATCTTATTAAAGCGTAACTAAATACCACGGATTAATGTCTAACTGGCAATGTGGCAAGCAGCAACCGGCTGCAAGCTGCACGGCGACCAGTTGTGCCTCCCAACAGCCTGCAACAGGTGCTCGTAAATGCCACTTAAGTGACTCGCCTGACAGCAGCCGCCTAAGCCAATGGCCAATGGCCAATGGGCAACGGGTAACCCAAGGAGTCGAAGAGAGACCCCACAGATCCCAACTGATGCATTAGCATATAAGCTGCCGACTCTAATGATGCAACGATGCAACAGTAGCTGCTGCAGTTGCAAGTTCAACTATTGGATGCAAACGGAAGCAAATGAGATGCAATCAATGTAAATTTCATATATAGAAATCAAAACAAAAACAAAGCAATTAATCAGCACAATTCACAATTCAAAGTCAAAGTCAAGGATCGTCGAGTCGATTGCAATTAACATTTACAATTGCGATTACTAATTGATAATCGCGATTAAAGCTGATTGAAGGGGTTTCATTCTTCGACGAGCAAAGCGAAAAGCAATAGCCGGGGAATTCATTTGAATTTGAATTCATTTACGACATTGCGCGTGCTTGAGCAGCAACTGATACGATATGACTAAGATAAGCTTCAATTAAAGCTGGAAAAGCCATTAGACGAAATAGATAATACTACTAATAATTTATCATATTTTATTTAAATTTATTTCAACTTAATACCGTTATATAAACACTAGCGAATCGTGTTTGACAACGCCCTTAATTTCAACTTAATATGTCGAAAGAGACATTATTTCAATACTAAAAGCTTGTTTTAAGTTTATTGAAGAATTCATTTGCAATAAGTATTTGTGAGCGGGAGAATAATCATCTACCGATGGGATCAAGTATTCCATGAGTGATAGGATGATTTACTATATTCGTCAATGACTTGCACAAGTCCTTCTATAAGCTTTTGTGACATAGTTTATAAAATTTTTTAAGACACTCTATTTTACAAAATTTGTTACTCTTTATTATGCCAAAGGTCATGGATATTTCCCCTTTGAAATACCTTCTTCTTGTTCCTTGGATCGTTCGGCTTTGAAGCTTTTTATAATTATTTAATGATAATCATAATGATGCAGCATTCCTAACAAGCTGCGAACATTTTTTGAAGTGTTAGCACCTATAAAAGTAGGAGAATGTATTACAAATATTTAATGACCTGTGACACTCGGTCTAACAAGTATTCAACTTGGTCAAATACAAAATACCGCTTAATCCAAATGGTCAAAGAGGGTAGGTTGACATTAAAGAAAAACAGAAAATGGCGGATGCGATTTTTAATGCTTATACAAAAAAAGGTTAGTCTGTAGGAATGTAAGGAAATAAATACTATTTTAATGACTTTCGTTTTTTGGATGAACCTCATCATTTTTATAAGTTCAAATAATAATATTGTTTTAAGTTGTAACCATTTTGTAATGCTACTTGGACAATTTACTAATGTATAGTTTGGTCTGCAATAAAATGTCGTAATCCATTAATCGATGAAATTAAATTAAACACAAATATTTAAACATCGACTTAACAGAATTTAAAAATGATTTCATTGCTATTAGTTTGAATTTCGATAATTTCCGTTGTAAGCACTCAATTGAAGAACTCTCAGCTGGGTCAGTGACTCTCGTCAAGTGTTTTCTAGTGCGCAATGCCCTTTGCAGTTGAAGGGAAGGGGTATAAAATAAATGTAGTTTTTTATATGCGTAATTATGAATGCAGGCAGTCAGCTAGGCAGCCAGCTTCGGTGGAGAGCTCTGAAGTGACAGTGGCCCCCTCTCGATGCAATTAATAAGCTAAAGACTGCATTTAAAATTGAAAATTGACACAAGTGACTTGGCTGTGTGTGCGACGGAGATACTGGATACTCTGGGTGTTAGTTTGATTTATCATTTGCTAATTGAAAAATTATACTGCCTGTACATTTGTCAGGTAGTTTGTTAAAATGTTGTCAAGTGCGGAGTACGATATGAGTATCATAGAGGAGCTGTGGGTGGTGGAGACAGAGAGAGAGAGAGGGGAAGGTATAGTAGTTAGCTAGCTGACAGTGCCAATTTATTGAATGATCGGACGCAAGTGCTGGGCAACTTGTAAATGATACAACTCTGGAATTTTTTCCTAGGAATTTTGATTGAGTTGAATAAACAATTGACTCAATGATTTTCGTATTTAATATGTAAACGAATTGTGTAAGTGCTGTAGTGCTAAAAATAGCTCAGTTTAGCACACTGAACACTACCACAAATCCAGCTCAGTGAATGCGAATGCGAAGCGCCTTTTGCAAATAAAGCAATGCAAACAAAACGAAACGAAATGAAACGAAAGACTTAGGCAACGAACTGAACAGCAACTCGAACAGAGCAGGAGAGTCAGTGCAATGGTGGATGGATGGTAAAGCGGGCGCAACAATAACAACTGTTCATTGTTTGGCCAACGAAAATTTATAAGCTACCAGGCAAATCAATGCACATAAATAAACAAAATGTGACGTTGAGCGAAAGACAAGCACTTGAAGTATTTTAATTGTCTAAATGCCAGCGCTGATGATCAGCACTGATCGCCCGCTGATCTTTCCCTGCTGCTCCCCAGCCATTGACAACAACAATAAAATGAACAACAACAATAACAATTGCATTGTATCGTTTGCACTCTACAGCAAAAACAATTTTTGTTGTTTTGTAAATGCATTCAAATAATAAGGCGACTAATTTTGTGAGTAAGAGCTGAAATGTAAATCTAAGCAGAATAATTGTATAAATATGAAAAATGAACTTAAGGTCATAAGAAGAGTTTTAGATTTTAGTAGAGAATAAAATAAGACATTGTTTAAAAGAGTTTAAAGTTAGACGAAGGCTTTTAGATTTTAGAAGAGTATAAAAGAAGAGAGGTATGATTAGATATTATTAAAAGGAACTTTACATTTGTGAAGCAAAGTTTTAAGCTGTAATAAATAATTCTTTTTTATTTTTACTATTGAAAAAACATAATAAAAAGGTGAAAAGAAACAGAGTTAAGCTAAGCAATTCAATATGACATATTCTACTGAAATATGGCTTCTATCTTTAGATTTAACATAATATTATGGGAAAGAATAATAAAAAAGATGTGAAGTTGTAATGGTTTATATTTATAATACAATTTCTGAATACAAAGTTGATATAAAATCATTTATGAATACTGAATTAAGAAAAACAAGCCGTATTTTCATATATCTTTAAAAAAAAGCAGAGATTTACTTTTTAGTATTTTTTTTTATTACTGCAAATAATAATGCAAACAAAATTAGTTTTAATGGTTTATATTTATAATACAATTTCTGAATAAAAAGTTAATCTAAAATCATTTATTAATAATGAATTAAAAATATATATTTAAAAAAAAAAATTGAGAATTTAATTTGTAATTTATTAAAACTTAAAACTGTCGCATAGTGTAGTCGGAAAGTGCTGCAAAGCTGGAACTGTGACACTGAGAATTGGTATCTGGTAAATGGTAAATGAAAGCTGGGAGCTTGCAGCTGGGAACTTGAAAGGGGAAATTGTGGAAGTTGTGGAGCGGAGGAGCGGCGGATGGTGGCCGCTTGCGCCTACGACAATTTATGTGTTGGCTTGAAATTTCTCACAGAAAACAAAGGAAATTCCAGGCGAGTTGAGGAATGTTAAGGCGAGTGGCGTGCTCTGATCTTCTGTTGTGGTGTGGCTGAGTTCGAGGAGTAACTCTTCTTAGTTCTTCCAGTCGATTGGGCCGCCGTTGCTGACATTTTGCATTTCGTGCAACGCATTCCTTGGGGCGCTGCTGGGCGCATGCGTACCACACACCAAGGAGGAGGCGACGACGACGACAACAACAACAACAACATCGAAGACAACGACGATGGCGACGCAGACATCGACCGTTGGCCAACATTGACACTGATGAGCCGGCAGTGAACATTGAGAGACGGCGCAACGATGTTGCCAGAGGCATAGAGTTTGTGCTGCGCTGCCTGCATCTGGCAGTCAAGGTGGTCACCCCAAATGCAACACGCAACGGCAACGGCAACACAGCAACAGCAACAGCAACAACGAACAGCAACAACAGCGGCGTGATTGTTATGGCTGCGTTGCCAGTTGCGAGTTGCTGTTTGCCAGTTGCCCGTTGCCAGTTGCCAGTCGCCTTGTTCCCCAGTTGCATTGTAAATTCGTAAAACAATAAAGAAATAAATTACTTTCGGCCGCAGTGCAAGTCCAACTCCAACTTCAAGTCCAAGCTCAAGCTCAAGAACTCTTGTACTTGTGCTCGTGTGAGCCTGGAACAGGGACAGCCAAAAACAGGCAGACAGACGGACAGACATTTGGGACAACACAGACAGACAATAGCACAAAGAACACGACAAAGCGTTGAAATCGTCGTGCTCTTTGTCTGCCCCGGCAACCAAAATGGCCGTCAGTTGAGCCTCAATTGAGCTTGGCCAGCCAACGCGGCAACTGCAACGGAACAACAACCAAAACAAGAACAACAACAGCAACAACAAGAACAACACTAACAACAACGAGAAGAACGGTCCGCAAAAACCAACAAAACTCCAACGTGTACCTCCTACAATTCTGTTGCCCCAACATAATGTCTGACATGAACTTTGCGCGCTGCCTGAAATTGCAATTTTAATGCAATTCGTGAGCCGCAACCAGCCAGCCAATCGTTCAAGTCCAAGTACAATTGGACCACCCCGACTGCAAATGCAACTGCGACTTCAGCTTCAGCTTCAACTTCAACTTCGACTGCGATTGCCAAGGGGCTGTGGCTGGGCAGAGAGATGCAAAGAAAAGAGAAGAGAGAGAGAATAAAATATACAAAACACCCGCACAGCTGGCAGATGATACAAACTAAAATAACTAGCCAGCCAAGGGGGCGGATCAAAGAGTATTGAATGCATTCTCTTCCATTTTCCACAGCAATGCAAAGCAGATAGTTTAAAAAAATAACATTTAACTAACAAGAAATAAGGAATTAAATAAGAAAAAAATTAGCTTAATTAGTTAAATAAAAATAAGTTTAGGAAACAAGAAATAATTACATATGCACAAATTTAGTTTATTGGATTTGTCACTTTTCTGAGAACAGTTAAAAGCAAATTTATTCAAAAGTACGAAAAAAAAATAAAACTATATTTAGCTTAACAAAATAAAGCTGAAAATAACTTGAAAGAAATCCTTACTTTCATAATAATAAAATGATTTTTTTAATTCTATGATTCTTAAAAATGAACTTTTCAAAATAATAGAAGTGTTTGTTTTTTAGAACTTTGTATAATTGTTATTATTATTATTATTTAATCAATAAATTAATGTTTTCAATACAATATTTTGTATATTGCCAAAGTTATATCATTAAAAATCTAGCCAAGTAGTCAATTTTATAGAGCAACAAAAAAGCCTCGAATATTTTCCAAACATAAAAGAAAGACAACAAGCGATTAAAATCCATAACAAACAACTTCTAAGCAACTGCGTAGAAAGTTAACATCCCATACTTTGGCACTAATTTGAAAAAAAAAACTTTATCAGATTTAGTCATTAGTTTTATTCTCTTCAGTTTTTTTTCTCAAAACAAACATTGTTACATTGTTTTATATTATTTTCAATAATCTAGACGAGTCTACAGAGATCTCTCTAATTCTATGTGTTTTTTGTGCTTTTCGAAAAATCTCTGACAGCCTTGTAATTGCCAAACAGTTATGGTTATCGCTGATCATCATCATAATGTTTAAAGACACACACACACACACAAGCACACACTAAGGCAAAAAGACAATACCTCTTCGATCGTACCTCGTGTACATCTTTATATGCTGTTTAGCTCGGGGCGAGCAGAAAAACATTTGGCGTTGCCAACATGTCTGCCATGACAAAAGCCAGAGACGTAGACGGAGTCTCGAACTCGAAGTCGAAGCTGATGCTGAAGCTGAAGTCTGAGCACACACAGTGTCTGTGGCTCTGTAAAGTCTTCAGTATTCAGTTTTTGAGTCGCAGCCAGAGTCGAAGAGTCTTCGAGTCTGGCTTGAGCTGTGGAGAGACTGACAATGAGAGTCTCATGAAATGCCAAAATGTCTAGCTGCGAATGCTACACGAACAGCAGCCAAAAACAAAAAAACCAAAAAAAAAAAAACAAACAACACAAAAAATGAACAACAAAACCAAATCTCAACACAATGATTTCAATAATGAACTGTAGTTTTTTTTTTGTGTAATTTTTTTTTTTTTTTTTTGTGTGCTTGCCGCGAGGGTTTAATCTAGATAAACAGACAAGCCACAAAAAGTGCTTCAACATGAGCCAAACGGGGCTCAAAACTCGTCGTTGCTGTTGTTGTGGTGGCTGTTGTTGTTTCAAGACATCGTGTGTTGTTCATTTGGCCTGACACGCCCCTACCCCTACCCCTACCCCAGCCCCTAGCAGCTCAGCCCTCAGTTGAGCTGAGACTCGACCACCGGGCGACAGCTCAATACATTTTGCGCCTTTAATGGAATTCAATTCAATTCTTATCGTGCAGCAAATTATTGTTATTAATTATATGAAAATGAGGGGACTATCAGAAGAGGGGAGCAAAGTGAACGGGCAACGGGGAGAAGGGGGACCGAAGGGGAAGCAAGCGATTCGCCAGCAACAACAATTGCTCAAGGGCTGGGAGCGACACGCTGTCTGTGGCTGACTGCGAATCGCTTTAGCTGCCTGATTGAAGCATAAATAATTTCATTATTATTATTATTTATTAGTTGTGTTGTTCTTGTTGGTGTTGTTGTTGTTGTTGCTATTGCTGTTACTCGTATTGTGTGGGGCGCACCTTTGGCAAATTAGAAATCGCAGCATTCGCGTTGATTGCGGATTAGCCCCCAACTTGACTTGAATGATGACTGACTAGGCGACTGACTGACTGCAAGACTGACTGACTGACTGACTGACTCGACTGGCGACCGACAGTCTGAACTCACATTGAACTTCAAATCGACAGCGTTCGTTCATATTTCATCAGCTTTTTACACTCAACAATTAACATTATTTCAGAGCTTTTCGCATAACTGAAAAGGAAGCAATTTCAATAGATTTCGATCGAACAGACAGCTTGACGACTTCACTGCGAGCTGCGCAGCTTTAATACTTAGGGCAGACAATGTCTATTAATAAAATTTGACATTTTATTTAAGCTTAAGCAAACTTAAATATTCGATAGTAAATAATATAATTAGTTTATTATTGTAAATGATTAATTGCTGCAATTAAAGATTTGAGCAAATGCACAGACTGACTAATTGAAGCCTAATTAATGAAGCTGTAAATTCAATTTATTCTGTTGATATTTAAGTACTTAAAATATTATATGTTTGCTCAAAGTTAGTTAGGAAAATAAATTTTAAATGCAAATAAAATCTTATCATTATTACTGTTATATTTAATAATTGATTTTAAAAGTTACATTAATTGCATTTTGAAATTTTAATATAAGCTTAATGTTTCTTGGGAAAGTAAAATCAGAAAAAAATAAATTTAAAATTTATTTATTGTATTTTAAAATTCAAATATTACTTAAAGTTAATTTGAGGGAACAAATAGCATAATAAAATACAATAAATATTTTAAGATCATTAATATTATTATTATAAAACAAACATTAAAATGTATATTAAAGATTATATTTGTATTTTATAGAATATTTGCATAAATGAATAAATTATTTTCAAGGTCTTATTTTAGCGATAATCTCAAAATTTGTTGCGCAATTTTGAGATGCAATGATGTTATATAATGTGTGCAATTTATTTTCGAAGCTAAGTACATAGAAACAATTAGTTCAATGTGCAACTTTGTGTCATAACTCATAAGACAATATCTCTGCTTGTTTATATAATCTCTTCTATATTTTTTCTTAACTTTTTGCCTCCTCTTTCTATTCAGCTTTTTTTTCTATATTGTTTTGGCTCAACACGAAATAACAATGTGATCTATTCATGGCAACAACGACGACGACGACGACGATGTCAGCGTTTTTGACATTTGCGCCGCGGCGTGCCAAAAAGTAGCGAAGCGTGTGGCGATCACAGATCTCAGATCACAGATCACGGATCTCAGATCTCAGATCACAGATGACAGATCTCAGTTGTCAGTCGTTAGTTTGTTAGTTGTTGTGGCTAAATACAAATTGGAAAAGACAACAGAGGCGCTCGTTTACAGGATGATGACCATGAAGACGAAGGCGAAGATGGCGATGACGATGAAGATGAAGTGATCGCACACAGTTCAGCACAGCAGGCTGATCTAATGATCATTCATCATTTAGCAGAATTGCGCTTTCGACTTTCAGTGTGCTCTTTGCCTTTTCACAACAAATAACAAATAAAAATGTCTGTTTCTCGGCCCCATGACAGGCGTATTTGAGGTAAGTACAAGCATGTGAGCATGCACTTTAATAATTCGCAATGCCTGTCAGTTATTTGGGTCTGCTTGCCGGCTTGCCGCTCAAGAGTCGATCAAGTGATCGATATTGAGGCAAATTTTTACTTGAGGATTATTTTGAGTGTTATTTCTAAGCAATTGGAATGCAATGCCTGCGCCAAGTGCACTTGAATTTTGACAGCCACAGAGGGAATATACCTTATTTGTAATTTACAATATATTTATATTATTATTATGCT
This sequence comes from Drosophila albomicans, assembly GCF_009650485.2. Lineage (NCBI taxonomy): Eukaryota > Metazoa > Arthropoda > Insecta > Diptera > Drosophilidae > Drosophila > Drosophila albomicans. The sequence continues at coordinate 22,983,345 of NC_047628.2, read as the reverse complement.
TTGATCTGCATCTTCAGAATGTTAAGTGTGGAATAAAAGTATTTCCAAAAAGATTTTAAAATAAACCTGTCGCTATAAGCTTATACTCAAGATAATAATGACATATCAAATAGCAAATAATCATAAGTTGATCATCGCTTTGTTCTAATTAAATTGTTATTTTACCAACGTCAAGTTTGTTGCCTAAGTCTTTCGATTTGCAAAGAATCGTAAAAAGTTGTATATATGTAGCTTAATCAAAAGTTATTTTTATTATATTATTATATTATATTAAATTATCAAATAGCAAACAATCAAAAGTTGAACCTCGCTTCATTCTAAATAAATCTTTTCCTTACCTACGTCAAGTTTGTTGCCTAAGTCTTTCGATTTGAAAAGAATCGTAAAAAATTGCATATAGCTTAATATTGAAATATCAAATAGCAAACAATCAAAATTTGATCATCGCTTTATTCCAAATAAATCTTTTCCTTACCTACGTCAAGTTTGTTGCCTAAGTCTTTCGATTTGAAGCGCATCATTTCACTTTTCAACGGCGTCAAAATAAATTGTCTGTTGATTGTTAGCCCATTGTATGTGTGTGTGGTCCACATCCTGACCGCAAATTGCTAATCAGGCCATCAACCACACACACTGAACGAGAGTGAAAGAGCGAGAAAGAGAGAAAGAGAAGTGCGGGGGAAGGGATACAAATTTATGCGGCTTATTAGCGCGTCTCAAATATTTTAGCAGCAAACAAATTAGGTCCATTTAGGCGGCGCGTCTTTCATGGAACCCAATTGGCAAAAATTATTTCATCAAATATGAAAACTGACAAAAGCGATAAAACCAAAACGCTGTTGTCGCTGTAGCTGTTGCCAAAAAAAGAAAAAAAAGAACGACCAACAACAACAACAAAATGCTGGCCAACACCCAAAGTGTCTATGCGCACACCTTGACTATGCCAAGAGAATCGACGAAACGACGACAAAATGAACAAAACGAAGCCAAAAACCCGAAACAGAAACAGAAACCGAAACCACAAACAGCAAAACGAAGCCACAGCCGAAACGAGAAAAAAAAATCATATAAAAAATCGTTAATAAATTTCACATACACACAGCTTGATGATGGGGGCAGCTGAAGGAGGAAGAGCAGCAGCAGCAGCTGGGGTAGAGACGAGGCCATTGGGTGCGGGGGTGCAGACAACGGACAACGGGATGGGTATCGAGCTGTCGGGTCGCAGCTGCAGCTGAAGGGAGCTAACCTTTTATATGCCACAACCTGGGCAGCTCACAGTCTGGGCTTGGGCCCGAGATAATCTAAAGTAAAACTCGTGGAGCATAAATAAAAAAGAAATTACTTAATTTCTTAATAATGTTGTGTGTTGTTGCTGTGTTGTTGCTGCGTTGCCAATGGCTTGTTTCGACAACTTTTTTATAATCCTTTTAGGCCCCGCGGCCTCGCTGCCTGCACTGTGAGAAATGCTGCAGTGCTTCATCAATCGTTGTAGCCGTTGTTGTTGCTGTTGTTGGAGGGCAGCTTGTGCGGGCCTTTGCATTCTGTTGAAATGAAATCTTTATTTCCTTTCGTGACTATAATTAATAATTTTCGGTTTGCTTGTTTTTGTGTTTGCTTCGGTTTGTTCTCTCTGCATGTGTGTGGCTAGTAGAGATGGCTCAAGCTCAAGGAGCAGCAGCAGAAGCAGCATCAGCAAGAGCAGGAGCAGACAGTCAGATAGACGGACAGTGAGTCGACTGGCCACTGATCACACCACACACGCAGCAAGCTAATAATGACCAGAGAGCAAAGGCTGCTGCTGTGGATGATCCTAAATGATGATGTTCTTCTTTGGTTGTTTGCTGTGTTATCACACACAAAAAAATAAAAGTAAGGTATAAAAGTAAAAACAAAGAACAACAAAATGTTTAATGCCTGAAAATTGTTGGTTGTTCTTGCTGATGTTATTCTTATTGTTATTGTTATTGTTGTAGCTTGTGCCTTTATTTTCGCTTTGGTGGCCAACATGTCTCCCGTGGTTTGTTGTGGTCTTTGCAGACTTTTTGGGTGGTTACTGGCACTTAGACTCCTTCATCTTCTCTCCCTGTTTCGCTCTCTGTCTTTTGTATTGCATAAAGCAAATAACCGCGTAGTAAATCATTTCCTAATTAGCGGGCAGTCGAAGCTTTTGCAGTCGCCGCCAGAAGATCGGCAAAGAGAAGAACTGCAACGGGAACTCGAACTCAGACTCAAACTGGAACTTCAGCTAAGGGAGGAGATGCCGAAGAAGAAGCGGTAAAGTAGGAGGCAACTGCAGCTGCTATGCTGTGAGAGACTGTGTGGCAAGGCTTTGTGGCACGCCACGGCCTGGCAATTGGGTGGGCAGGTACCGCTAATTTGAATTTAATTGCAGACCTATTTGCATGCAAGAGAATAAAACCCTTTAAGGCTACACTGCGCAACAAATTCTTGGCATAGAAGTTTCGCTAAGATGATTGGTATTCAAAAATGGAATTCGTATTTTAAAATGTGAAAACGACACAATACTAAAAAGGAAATAATTATCGCTTAAATAGTTTCACTGATTATATCGAAAAGTTCTCAGACTCATTTTTTGCTATAGCAATAATTTCTGCAGTTTTTATTTCAATTGATATTTGTTAATTAGTTAAGAGATCTTTTGCTAACTGATTGCCATGCAGCAAGGTCAGTCGATGAAGATGCTCGACACATGAAAGGAAGACATCTGATCGTATGAGAGGGGTGAGTTGAGCCCACGCTGCGTATACGCATTGGCAAGATTGGCAGCTTAATTAACGAAAGACTTCGATGCTAAAAAATTAAGTGCAAATGGGCAATTAAGTGAGTAATTTATGAAACGAAAATTTCAGGCAGTTAACAGCTTATGGGCAAGGATCATTCGACCGGTTAAACAAATTGAGTGCGCTCCTCATCGAGTGTATTATATACTACGTATAGTATATATAACGATATGGATTGCCAGCGATTGGAGTGCGAGTATTTTTGTATTCTTTTGCATTGTATTAACTCATAAATTCGAAGTTCGTTAAGAATGTCGAAATAATAAATGCGGCTGCCACATTAAGCCCCACAACAACAACAACGACAACAACAAACAGCAGCAACAACAACAACTACTGCGAGCCATCAACAAAACAATGAACAATCGATTAAACACAAAAAGCAACAGCAGCCAACAGCAGAACAAAGACAAAAACGCCGACAAAATGCCGAAGACCTCAACAACGCATCCCATTGGACAACAGATGCAGCTACAACAACAACAACAACAACAACATCGGAACGAGAAGAGCAAGAGCGACAACAACAACAATAACAACAACTGGCAATATAGCAAGCGAAAATGAAAATTTATTAAAAATCAACTTGCAGTGATATGCAGAAACCTTTAAGAACACTTTCAGCCGAGTGAGCGCAACTTCAATATGCTCAGTAATAATTATAATATTCAATTTAGAATAAAAATAAAAGTTAAAAGCTAAAAACTAACAACTAAAATAATAAAAAGTTTTATTTAGTTTTTAAAATGATTCTCTTTTAAACACATAAATAACCAATATAAGAATTAATTGAAAAGCTTTCTATTCTCCGTAATATATGAATGAATTCAATTAAAAAAAAAAACGATTCTATATTTAAAAATTAAAATAGTAAATACAACAATTAAATGAATAACTTTCGAACACAATAGTATAAAAGTCTTTTGATCGCAATAAAATACCAATTAAGTAATAATTTATTTCCTTATTTCCTTATAACTAAAACTAAGGCGGAAGAATATAAAAAAAAAACAAATGTTTGAATAACTTTCTTCAACACACAATATGTCTAGAACTTATTGTGATTGCAATAACACATTTTTCTTTAAAAACTTAAATAATAAATACAGTAAAAATTGGAAAGCTGTCTACTTTCAAACAAAAATAAGTCTTGCACTTATTGTGATTGCATTTGCTTGTCAAAAAAATCAAATCTTACAATTAATAAAACGCTTCCAGAATTCCCCAAAAGCGAATTCAGAATTTAAACTCCACGCGCTTGACGGTATTCACTTCCAATTAAGTTAATGACTTGTATCAATTAATCAAAAATTACTGAGTCGCCATAGAGCTGTCACATTGATATTATCAGCGCATAATATACCCGCTAACTGATGGCCATGGCTACGCGGTATCACAACAGTCGTCAGAAGACACAAAAGGGCATTGCAATTTGTAGCGCAGGGTCCATTAACATAAATTAAGGGAAATGTCGGGGCGACAATGTCGCCGCTGCTTTTGTGTGTGCTGGTAGAGAGAAAGAGAGAGAGACGCCCTCCACTTCGCGTCCAGTTCAGTGCATCGCATTGCATAGCCAAGACCGGAGATGGATGCAGTGCAGCAAGTGGCGAACTGAGGCCAACACTGAGGCAATTTTGTGTGGAATTTATTAAGAGATGGGCTAACAAAACAATTTATGCCTTTTTAATGGCTTATTAGCCATTATTAGTCGCGCTTATCGCGCCCGTCTCCAAAACACACACACGCACACGCACACACACTCTCTTTCGCTCACTTGAGTTTCAGCTGAGTCTCTGTCTCCGACTCAGTTTCAGTTTCTCTTCTCTCTTTCTTGCTGCGTCCTCGAACTTGGCCAGAGCTCAAATTTCAGCATCGAGTGCGGTGCTCGTGGTTGTTGCTGTTGTTGTTGTTGTTGTCGTTGACAAAAATGAAAATTATCGTAATAAATTAAATTTGCTATCGCAAGGCATTAATTCTGGTCACAAAAAACCAACAGCAATAACAACAACAAGACCATCAAAATGAAAGGAATTTCTGTGTCGAGCATTTGTTCATTTTGTTCTGTTTTTTTTTTTGGCTTTTGTGTTTTGTTTTTTTTTTTTGCGCGCGCTGTTTTGTTTTTTCTTTTTGTCAATTTTAGAAACAGTTGAAAGTGAAGCTTAACGAAGCTTAGTGACATTTCTTGTTTCTTTTTTTTTCTGCTGCTGCAGCAGCTGTTAATGATGATGACATACAAAAGACTTAGGCAACGAACATTGTTCGCTCGCAAAAGGCATTACACACAAATTTTGCGGTTCAATAATAAATTATTTGCTGATTTTTTGCTAATTGTACATTTAAATGTAAAATACTCAATTACTCTTATTAATTTGTGGAATGTTTAATTGATGTAGAATGCTGCTAAATAAATGTGTTTTATTTGATGGGCTTAATAAATTATAATGCTGGAATATATTATTTATGAAAAGAACAGCAAATTACTTAATACTTATTTTCGAATATGAAAATACCTAATTATTCTCTTCGAGTATTATAAAATAAGTATTTTTGCCTTATATTAATTTGATTTTCTTAAATTATAATACTACACTGTCTTGTTTATATTGAGAATGGGTAGCGGGTATTCCATAGTCAAGCATAGCTTTCTAATATTTATTTATTTAATTAGTTTTTTTGTCATATAACTAATGGTTCTCATTTTTATAACAAAAGTTGTAGATACTTTTTAGTGTAATAAAAATTAAATTGAGATGTTATGTTAAACAATTGTCTTTTAGTTAAATTTGTTGTGAATTTCTGTATTTACTTCTTTAATAATTTAATTATTAAAATATATTAATAATAATATAATAAAACATAAATTTTTTGCGAAAGTGAAATCCTGGAGACGATATGTCTGGCATCAACAATAATGGACCACAATGCGAGCATTTGAAATAGACAAATAAATCGCTAGATAGATTTTGGTCGTTGGCTGTTTTTTTTTTTTTTGGCTTTGGTGCCGGTTTGGCTGTTGTTGTCAGTGCCGAATAACGATATGAAAACCTGTATGGAATTTTTGACAAATGTTTAACATGCGACAGCTGTTTACCCAATAAATCCATTAGCTGTACAAACAAACAAAAGCAACAGCAACAGCAACCGCAATAACAACAACGAAAACAATAAATTGTACTATTGACAAAACAATGCGGCACTGGGTGTGACAGTAATCACTAATTGTGGCTCTTAATATATCATTAGCGAATTGAGAAATGCCTGAAGAGGGGGGAAAAATGCTTGAAAGTGATTTTATTACACTTCATTGAATTTCCCCCTTCCCAAGTTCATCACTAATTAATTTGTATTGATAGCGAGTCGTAAAGATTTTGTTTATTTGCTGAAGCAGTATTCACTATTTCAACTAAGGCAGCGAGCAGCGAGTAAACAACAACAACAACAGCAGCAGCAGCTACGGATGAGCAGTTGAAGCAGACATCGCAGCGCCAGCAACAGTTGGCAACAGTGGCCAAAACAAAAGACTCAGGCAACAAACTTGAAACGGTCAAGCCACACGCTCACACAAAACTCTCTGGCTGGCACATTTCTTCTTTGATAAGCGACACATACACACACATATGTTGGTGTAGCGAAGCGTATCTGCATCTTATCTGGCCAATCAATCTTTGTTGTTTGTTTAAACACGTTTCATAAAAATTAATTTTTTTATTTATTAAGCAAAAGCATTTTATGGCGTGCTGTGAACAGAGAGCCTCTCGAACTGGAAAGAGCCAAAGCCAGGCCGGCTGTGGCCTGTCTGCCTGTCTGCTTCTCTGCCTGCCTCTGACTTTGTCCGGCCACTGCCCAAAAACCCATCCAAGTCCCTCCCCAGATGCCATCTGTGTATGTGAGAGAGAAACACCTGCTGCGTTCTTCCCCTTCAGCAAACGTTTTCTCTCCTCCTCTTCTCTGTTGTGTCGCTCTGCTTCTCTCCCATCAATATAATGCTGCTTAGCGCATTGCCATTGTTGTTATTGTTTTTGTAGCGTTATTATCATATGATATCATCACCCGAAATTCCTCGCTCGCAAATAAATCCAACAACTAAATGAATTTCAAATTCTTGTGCTCAACGTCCCGCTGCTTTGTTTGCAGAGCGTCAGCAGCGCGGCATCATAAAATATTAATTAATTAGTCGAGTCTCGGTTAGAAAGCGTGCTTCAATACACACACTACCGCGCACACTCTGTCACACACACACACTTTGACAGGGAGCTTGATAATCGCTTTGATAGTAAAATTAGATAAGCTTGGCCATCAATTTCTATTGTATTTGCTTAACAAATCCAATCAAGTTCAAGTTTATGGCAAGCTTGCTCTATCTCTATCTAACACACACTATTGCTCTCCCTCTCTCCTTCTCTCTCGCGCACTTTGCTGACATGTTCTTGAAGAAGTTGTTAAAGTTCAGTTATTGAAGTGAAAACGATGAGAAAAGCATACAAAATAATTTATGCGAACTGATTTGTGCGATAAGCGGTTTTATTTTTATGCCATGATTTAATGATTTTTATGTACCACGACAACAACAACAAAATGTTAAACATGTTCCAAACTAATTTTAAGCCATTAAGATACAATTAAGCCAGCCGAAGAATTAGAGCGTCGACATAATTGAGGACTTCGATAAGCTTAGGTAATTACAAGGAAAGCTTTTCAAAAAGGTCTCAAATTTCATGAGAATAATAATAAGAATACTACATAGAACATGGTATTAAATAATATTAATACTAAGAGACAGTTGGCATTTCCACATTTGTGTGGTCATAAAATATAAAGTGCATTAGTCAAGCCAACATATAGATCACAACATGATAAACAATTAAATTATTGTTATTTCTATTTGAAAACATTAAATAATATTTGTATATTAGTTGCCGGAGCAACGGCAGCGCAACAAGCTGTGTGTGCTACATGGCGTATGCGCAATAAGGAAATGCGCAAAAAGACGTTGACGACGCCCACGCGACAAACGACAACGTCGACGTCGACAGCTGGTGATTCGACTTGCGGTGCATAACAGAAATATAGAAATGCATAAGATTTTATGGGCCAGCTTGAGCTTGAGCACTAAATCAATGTGCGACAATTAATGTTAAATGAAATGTTGAATATATACGTATATATATATATATATATATATATATATTGTAGTATTGAGTGTACGACCTAGTCGTACTTGGACCTACAACTGCAACTGCAGCGGTCGTATCTATAGCTGGACCTGTTCCTATTTAACATTTGCGTGCCGCGTTTTATAGCGTGCACGTTTTAGTAATATGTCAAAATCAAAATACGCGCGCGCCCCGCGCTGCATTTGCAATTAGTCAACGTCAACGTCAAACAGCAAAAATAGACACTAACAACAACAGCAACATCAACACCAACAACAACGGCAAATAGTTTGCAATGCAGTCGCAAATTAATTGACTAACAAATTACAAAACAATTAGAAGGCATTCCTTAGATGGCAGCCCCCACACACAAAAACAAACTACGAAAGATGCGCTCAGGCATTCCAACAATGCAGTTTACAGATGACAGAATTTAATTCATGTGAAGTCGACTACATGAATACACTATAACTAGAGAAAGTATAGAAAACAATAGCTGAATTAATTACAAGTTAATGTGTTAATATTTCATAGTATTACACTCTAAATAAATCATTTAGAATCAATATAAATAATATAAAGAAGGGTACATAAAATATTTATTTAGTAAACTAGATCTTTTTAAATCTTTTACTTATAATTTAAATATAAGTAAATGTAATATCAATATTTAATAGATAACGAAATAATAACAAATTAAGTTATACATATTCATATGATGAACAATAATTTAAAATCAAGTTTTTTTTTTGTAAAAATCAATGTTTTATTTTATGTTTAAAGTAGTGAAAAATTTTATTTATTAGATTAAATTGTAATTAAAACTCTTAATTATTATTGTTATAAAATATAGATATCATTTTAAATTATTGTTTGATAATTAAAATACATGTTTTTGCTCTCATAATCTCACTCACTTTTGCACCTCCATAAAATGCATCAAATAGTCGTAATACTCTTGCATTATTTTAGCTTTTAATTCATAATAGAAATATTTGCGGCAGTTGCTAACAACATTGCCATTTTGTAAGCAATTTTTATTTGACAGATGCTATTTCAATCGCCAACAAAATATGCAAAGGCGCCGGCAAATTTTCAGTTATCCCACAAGTGTTGCTTATTTTGATGGCCCGGCGCTACCAAAATTGGCCGCCAAATGGCTAAGACCCAGGCTGCCAGAGTGCGAGTGTGTGTGCGAGATTGTGACTTGGCCAACAAAATATAAAATCCAAAAAAAGAAGAAAAAACATCGAATAATTCAAACTGGTTGCTCGGTTCAGCGCTCACCTTGGTGGTCTGTTAGCAATTGGTGGCTCACGATTTTATAACTTATTATTGTCTACGAGTGTAGATCGCAGCAGAAAGAGGCTTTTACGACGAGCTACTCGAGAGCTGCTGCTGTTGCTATTGCTGTTGTTGTTGCTGTGGCGTGGAAATATTTCAAATAGTTTTCTAATAGCCGACTTGCATGAATGAATTGTTTTTCCATTATAGCCGAGCTTGAAAATGCATTTTCATGCCATAGGTGATTAACGAAACGATCGTAAAATGCCAGGAGAGCTCGACACAAGTGGTGCTTAATTTACTAGAATTTAACTGAAACACAAACATTATAATTATTCAAGAATTTGTTCATACAACTTTCAATCATAATTTACATGGCAAAATTAACTCTAGCGCAGCTTGCACACTTCCGATTCAAGTTTATTAAATATTTAATATGACAGTTGCAAAGCGATTTCAAATAATTGTTTTTTATTTCACATTGGGCCAATGGGTCGTGTCAAGTCTATAAATATTAGTGTAAATGTTAAAGTGAATTATGCTAAATGTTAAATATAATTATAGCTATGTCAAAGACAAGAAATCATAATAGATATTATCATAATATATAATTTACCGAAGGCTATATTTTTTATATTGATATAGAACTACATTCAAAATATACCAGAGAGTACTAAACATACCAGATTATCAGCCAAATCAGCTAAACCCTATTGAAGTTGGCGTTTTTAATCCATACAAAAGAATTTCTTAAGAAAGCTACTTTCGAGTGTGCTCGAATGTGAGATACCCGCTTGAATATGAGCAAAACTGTGCATTATAAAAAAAAACATATCAAATTAATAATCCTCAAATTACTAAAAGGCTATATTTGGTATATTGATATAACTGCATTAAAAATATACCATAGATTATCAAACATACCATATTGTCAACCAAAGCAACTAAGACGCGATTGCTGAGAGCGTTTTTTGTATAAGGATATTTCAAATACCTTCCACAACTTTTATCCGATGGCATCCAAATTTTCTTCTCCCCTATGGGTGGCAGGTATAAAAACAAGTATCCCTAGAACTATTTTAAATGCTAATCATATTCTTACCTGATTCGAATTTACAAATGGAAATTCAGCGGGGCTTCCCTTAAGAAGTTTATCAATATGTTATTTAAAATCAACTTCTCTTATGAACATTATCAATATCAAGTTCAACTATTCATTCTGCGAATTATTTGCTTACTTAAAAGCATTTCATTATCAACGCTTCTTTGAAATGTAAAGCTCAAAGTAATTCAATTACAACTGAAACTAAACCAGGCTAGTGATTGATAATTGATATTGGCAGCTGTTTATGCATTTCAACTGAGCACTGTCAGAGTTAAAAAACAAATTCAATGTCAACGCAATTCGAATTTGTTTACAGCTCTCAATATATTTGATAGCAGTTAAGGCTTTGAACAAGCGCGCTGGGTAAACAAAAGTTTCGATTGCCGAAACGTTTGTTATGCGAAACTCTCTCTGGGGAAGCAATTGCAGACAAATTGTCGCCGAAAACAAACATCACTAATGTTGTTATTGTTTTGTCACTGCGTGTGTGTTCGGTATTGATTACAATTGCACTCGAATGTTTATACAATTTTAGTTTATAAAACGAGGGGGAATAACTGAAACAGTTTCAGTGGCGGCTCCAAAGCGTCTGCCATAAATTTTGAAAATGTCAAAACAATAAAAGCTGAAAATAAATTTTAGCACATGGCAACATCATCACATCACAGCTTAATGGCAGCCCTAAGGGGGCGTGGCGGTTGGCTGATGTATTAATATGTCTTTTGATTATTAATAAATAAAGCTAAAGCCGTTGTCTTTGTCGTTGTTGTTGTTGATGTTATTCTGCCTGCTGCCGCGCGGTCTGCTTATATTTTATTTTATGACGCGCTTTCGTTGCTGTTGCTGCTGTTGTTGTTGTTGTTGTTGTCGCTGCTAAATAAACAAAAGGCGTGTGTCGACGTCGACGCTTACTGCGACTGCGACTGAGGCAGCGACAGCGACAGCAACTTTGCTGCCCCAAGGCTTTGACTTTGAAAAGCGTTTAAGCGGCTTAAGCATTTGCTCGCCTGGCTGTCTGTATCTCTCTCTCCCTCTCTCTCTATCTCTCTGCCTCAGCAGATCTCTCAGCAGCTCCCTCAGATCTTTGGCCAGTTTTCTAGCTCTGGCAACTGGATGCGACTTGAGCTTCAGCATTAGCTGTGGGTCTGGGTCTGGGTGCCATCGAGGCTGCCGCGTTTGCTGCTGCTGTCATCGCATAAAAATTTCGCCAAGCTTTGTTGTTGCTATCTTTTTTTTCATATTTGTTGTTATTATTATTATTTTTTTTTTGTTTTTTGTATTTTTTGGGTGCTACAGGGTGTGACAAATGATCATCGCTGCCCAAGCAGCAGCAGCAGCAACCACAACAACATCAGCAATCAGCAAAAAGCACGACAACGACAACGTCGTGCAAAAGTTGTGGAGCCAAATTGTCTGGTTGGTTGTTTGTTTAAGTTGATTTGTTGTTATTGCCGCTGCTGCTGCTGCTGCTGTTATTGTTGTTGTTATTTTAGCTGGCATTTACGCACATTACTTATGAGTGTGTGTCTTAGTGTGTGTTAGCTGTTATCATACACAACAATTTGTATGCATAGAAAGTTAAAGCTTAATGCGCTGCGCTGGATGAAGACTAGCATTTGAATATGATTATTTCTTCTCAGAAATTGTACTAATACGAATAGAAATCGAATGCGAATTTTATGATAATCTAACAGTGTTTATGGGTAAAAGAATTTAATTCAATTCCTCGTATTATTTATAAGCTTAAACAAATCATTATAAATGTGTATATATTGAAAGAGAAAAAGAATCAAATTCAATTCCTCGTTTAATTTAAACATTCCATTATAATAATATATATTGAATAATGTTTGAATTTAAATAGAGTTAATACATTACTATTCTTTATTTATTTATTATTATTTATTAAAGTATTTTTGAAAATCAATTCTCTCAACAATTCATCATTGAATTCTGCTTCCGCTTGGAATTAAATTATTGATTTCCTCTTTATTTATTTTATTTATATTTAAACAGTCATTTGTATAAATTCATAATGAGCTGACAAAATTTCCGTCTTCAATTGGATGCGCCCAATATGAATGCCAACAATACCAATACCACAACAAAAATCTAAAAATAAATGTATTATATTGAACCAATTTAGATTGTATAATTTTGTGGTTAGACTATTGACGTATTCGCCAACATGTTAAGCTCTTATTTTGATACCCTAAGAACTAGATATAAATAAAGTTGTTCGCATTTTGCAATCATAATTTTTGCATATATTAAATGTAGCTCAAAAATATTTCTATATAAAAATGAACAAAATAAAATTCAAAATTAATTTATGTTTACTATTCCTATTTTTATAGGGTATCAGCTGGTTGGGCAGTCTCCACTATTTGTTTTTTGCAGCGTCTTTGTCATAAATATAGCTTAGGGATATGGTGTGATATTTATTTTGGCCAAGAGCCAAAACGCTGTTCGCTGTTTAAAGCAAGTCAAAGTCAAGTTTTACGATATGCGCAAACACACTCGTAAATTAGAAGCTGCTTATGGCCATTCGATGCTCATACGGATGCCAAAAATTCACATCGCATCGTTTCTATTGATTTAATTTATTGTATTTTTATTTATAAATGCGCAATTTTGAGGCATATTCGAGTCGAGTTTTGCTTGCCAAAATGGGTCACTAAGCGTGACAGTTATGGAGCAATATTTGCGGTCAAAGAGTGTTCCCCAGAACAAAAGACTTAGGCAACAAACTTGGCCAGCTCACCCGCTGATTAACTGACTGACTGACTGACTGTGTGTGGGCGTGGGCGTGGCCCCATAGGGGTGGGCGTAGCTGTTGGCAACTGTTCACAATTACGCATGCTAATCGTGTTGTCAACGTAATTAAAATGTAATCGCCGTCGTCCAACTAATGATCGACTTGTCATAAACAATATTCCTCCCCCCCTTCCGTAATCCTATTGATGGGGAGGCGGGGGTGTGAAATAGACGCAGTTATAGTAAATAATATCTTAATGGTAAATTAAAGCCGCAAAACGCGTTTACTCGCTATGATCAGAGCTCAGTTCGCGATAGCAACAACAGCTAACAACTGCGACAGTTTTTCTATTACAACAAAGCAAATAAAAACCTAAAGTCTATTTTCGTATTGTGCGGTTTTGTGGTTAGCGCTTTTTACTTGCCAAGTCTTTTTTTATGGTTATTTATGGCACAGTTTGCCGTGTGACTGTGTAATTGTGTGTTCATAAGTGTGAATACACAGAAGTGAGTACACACACAGTGTGTGAATATGTAGTGTGAGTACTACTTATTGAGCGCGTGGGTTATAAGTGAATGTTATGGCGCTTCAAGTGACATTTGAATGCAACAACAACGAAAACTGTTCAAAGCTGTAAGGCTCTTGAAGGGGACTTCGAAAAGGCCAAGAGATCACATCATCTGATGACAACAAAATGTACTAATCCCCCCTCCAACTGAAACAGTAGAGCAAAAGATTGAATATGCCTCCACTATGCTGTCAATCTGTCCATCAATCTAATTAGGCAAACGAGTGGTTCACCTACTACAAGCTTCTGATGGCAGTTTGATTACTTCGAAGTGGAACCACGTATGGACATTGAGTTTAATTCTAAATTGATTATATAAACGTGAGTATTTTTTTTATTATAGACAGCTATTGACATGGTTAATAATTTAATAAAGATTATGTTTCTTTTTAATATATAGTATTTAAATTATAAATATTAATATGAAGGTCAATAGAGTTCTATAGATTGCACTACTAAGTAAATACTTATCTAACATATTAATTAGAATAAGATTACAGCTATTTTTAATTTCTGAACTTTTTTAGTTCAAAAGGTTTGCATTTAATTTAATCAAGAACTTATTATTAATGTCTAAAATATTAACAGAGTTCTAGAGAGAGATTTTTCTCAACCAACAAATATTGTAGATAAATTATTGGTTGATTTGAATAGTTGTCAATAGAGTTGTATACATTCCTCTAATGAAAGAAGTATTATATATATTTTATCTGCCTAATTATTAACTTTATATCCATTTAATGCCGACTCTATTCTTCGACCATCACTTGTTAGTCAAGTTCGAGAATGAACTAAAAAACTAAACTAAATGAACTAAAAAATGAACTAAAAATAATCAAAACAGTTTTATATATAGTACTTTATTATGAAACCAAAGCATATTTTAGGCACATTAATATACCATACAGTTTTATATTATTCCCAAATTTCATCCGCCTATGAATTAGTTTAAATTTCCCACATTCCCATTCTTACTTTTCCCCTTTACATTTCCTACTTGGCTTAAAGTGCAGAACAGCTTGTAGAAATAACAGGATTGCTCACTCAGCAGCATTTGGCAATTGCCAACTGGCGATGGCGATGGCAATGGAGACAAGTTGGCTCCTGCAAAACGCCAACCGACAAACAGCAGCTGGCGGCACTTGTTGTCTTGTCGGTTGTCTGTTGTCTGCTGTCTGCGGAGCGTTTTTTATTTGCATTTGCATTTGGTCGCTTGTGGCTCAAGCTTGGGGCAATGAGAGGTAATTTTTCATTATTAAAAATGAAAAGTGTTGGCATTAAGCGGGCATCTGGACAGGGCTGGCAGGTAGTTAGCCCCTGGCTTAATCAGCATTAGGCACAAAGACTTGAACATTACTCATACGCCGTGTTGCACCTGTTCAGTGATTTGCCGCGCAGACAGCGAACTTAATTACTGAGCAGGAAATATTAGTGAGACTGCTTAAAGCAAATAAAACTAATGAACAAGAAATATTAATTTGGCGAAATGAAAACACGCAACCGCAAGCAAACATAACGCGAATCGCGCAAGTTGCGAATCCAAATCGAAATTCAAATCAAAATCCCAATTCAAATCCGATATCCAAATGAAAAGCGAACAACTTTCAGTTGAAGTACGAGTACTAAGCCACGCCGGACACTTTGCCACGAAAAGTTGAACATGCATTTTAATTGCAGCCAAGCAGCAGCAGCACAGAGCTCACAGCTCTCAGCCGAATGCAAGGCAAATAAAACCCCAGCCACAATTTGTACAAACACACCAAGGCAAACATACACACACACAGCACAAGAAAGCAAGAGTTGGGGAAAAATAAAGTCTTTGAAATACACTAACGAAAGTGCAGACAACTTGAGTAGACTTGTTATTCCAATACTACTAAATACTAAAAACTAAAAACTAAATACTAAATGCTAAATACTAAATGCTAAATGCTAAATGCTAAATGCTAAATACTAAATGCTAAATACTAATTACTAATTACTAATTGCTAATTACTACTTATACTAATACGTTCTTTTGCTATATATAAAAGCACATATACCCCATTGTGAGTGTATTAATAATTGCACAAGCAATTGTCTGCAACATGTCTGGGTGCAAGTCGTCATCAGCTGCTGTTGCGCGTTGTTTTTGTTGCCGCTGCAATTGCAGCGGCTTTGACTGTGGAAGTTGCAGTTGCAGTTGCAGTCGTCTCGTCGCCGTTGTCGTTGCTGTTGCACGAGGCTTCAACTGCTGGCAAACAGCGAAGCTCTGATGCTAACGATGTTGTTGGCTCGTTGAAGTCTACGGCAACTGCTGCAACTAGCAAAATGTTGAGCAATCAAATCAAAAATACAAAAAACAAAAAAGTTGCAAAAATAAAAATAACGAAATCTAAAAAAAACATTGTCACGTCAAATTCATGTCATTTAATTAATTTTGTTTACTTGCCGCAACGTTAATTTGTTTTTGCTGCAGCAGTTATTATTGTTGTTGCAGCCGTTGCTGTTGTTGTTGCTGTTGTTGTTGTTGTTGTTGTTGTTAGTGGCGACTTGTTGTCTTTGAAAAAATTTTCCATGGAAAATGCCGCTCAACATGGTGAGCTTAAGTTTTAGAGTTTATCATACTCAGGTACAACATAAGCTCAGGCACTCTGACGATCTGTAGTACGAGTAATCGTATCTCTTAGAATGCCGAAAAAATATTTTCCCACATGGCTGCACTTTATGCAAAAACAAAAAAAAAAAAATCCAGAAAAAAAACTTAACTCAATTCGCATGAAATCAAACAAAGTTGTTCTTGTTGTTGTTTTTATATACTGTTTGTTTTTTTTGTTTTATAGTTTGCCGACAGACTCTTGACGGCCTGTCAAATAAATGTCGCTTTATTCAAATTTCGCTTCGCACTAATTGTCTGTTTTTTTTTCATTGGAGCTTTGGGTTAAGACAAAGGCCTCGAGAATGTTTGCTGCTAACGACAACGATGACGAAGACGATGAAAGCGAAAAAGAGAGAGGCCAAGTTTGAGCCCATTCTTAAGTGCAGATTAGCCATGTTGTCCTCTCGGTTTGAGCAGACTTTGTGTCGCACTCTTTGAGGCTGCTCCTCAATCAACTTTCGATCAAAAAAAGCGCCGCGCCGCATCGCTTTTGTCTCAGCTACTTTTGGGGCACAAAGGAAATGTGATTCGAGTGGATGATGGTAGTTGGTACAGCGTACCTTTGGCGGTATTTTGCACGGCTCATTTGATTCTTGTTTTAGATGCGTTGCGATAGATTCGCCATCAAAATCAATGCACAGTGGAGCGAGCTGCAAATACAACTAATTAGTTAAGAAACTTGTAACAGAAATTTATATTCAATGAAATAAAAGCGTCTAGAAAATGATTTACTTCATATAAGTTTGGCAAAGCATAATAATAATACTCAATATTACATAGAATTATTCAAAAGATTGTCAGCAAATTCCGCTCTAAACTTTAGAATTAGTTGCTAATGAGTGGATTTAATTACATTGAAATGTCTAGCACAAATTAAATACATTTAAAATGAATTCGTATTGCTTTACGATATTTATTAAAACTTGAAATTAGATAAAAAAAATCATATTTAAACTGAATTATTATTTAGCGAAATAGGAAATTCATATTTTATTAAAAAAAAAAACTAAGTATAGTGTAAAATGTCCCACTCAATTTAGTTATCCTTCGAATTATGAAAAGCTACTTTGGCAGTTGGAAGCAGTGTGCAGCGGCATCTGTATGCGGTTCACTCAAGTTGAAAAACGGAAATTATCAAAACGAAAGAGATACGAGTGCGAGCAACATACGACACCGGATGTCTACCAGGCATAAGACAGCAGGCATAAGGAGCAGGATAACTCAGGCTAACACACAGCATATATATACAGACTACAAAATGTCTGCTTAAGCTGCGGATGAGTTAATTAAATCTGTCAATACTCCAATACACACAGGGGCAATACACACACACACACACATACACACATACGAACAGGAAAGGCATAAAGTTTAAGGGACAGAGACTGAGCCATCAAACGACCATGTCCATGTCCATGTCGTCGTCCATTCAAGCGCCCATCATCAACAGCAGCAGCGGCAATAAAAAATGTAGCGCGCCATGTGCGGGCCCCAAGTCGAAGTTAAAGTCGCAGTCTCAGTCTCAGTTCCAGCCCCTGATCCAGGTCCATAAACGGTGGAAACGGTATCCAGAACCGAGCTGCATCTCTCCCTTTCTAGCAGCCTTGTGCTCCTTGCCTGGAATGTAACTCGATTCCTATTAACTCATCAAGTTGGGCGCTGGGGCGTTGTTTTTGGGTGCCGGCTTCGACTCGGCTTTTTGGCCAGGCCAACAGCGCACTGAGTGCGCACAAACGGATTGAAGGCTGGGGCAAAAATTAAATCAGTTTCGGTTAAGCAAAAGGCAAACAGGCAAACAGCAACAACAACAGCAACGAGCAACAGCCCAAAACTGCCAGGGCTCAAGGCAATTTGTAGCCCTGTGCGGTCCTTTGCCTGTATGTGTCTGTGTGTGTGCCTCGCTGTGCAAGTGTGTATGTGTGTGTGTGTATGTGTATGTGTGTGGCTTTATAGAAGCAAATATGTTCACACACTTTACTAATAGCTCCATAAATAATAACCAAAGAGGTCAAAATGTTGGTTAAAATACACTGTGAGAAATTCAGCAGTAAACGAACGAACGAACGATATATTTATAAACTTGAATGTATTCAAATTTAAATTGAAAGATATATTATTATATTTAATTATTATTTTTGCAAACAAAACAAAAAAAAAAACTGTAGAGCAAATCTGCAAGAAAAGTTGAGGAGGAAAAGAAAATTTAACTAAAATAATAAAATAAATAATCATAATTCTATAGGAAATTTAGTTTTTAATACAAATATACACATTTAATATATATTCTACAAACTCTTCTCTTTAAACGCAACATGAAATATATAAACAAAAAATAATATCATACATATACAATTTTCATATATATTTTAAAAAATTAATAAATATCGATTAGAAATATAGGACATAAAGTTCCTTTTTCCTTAAAGGCAACTGAAAAATGTTGAACTGTATCGGCGCAGAACGTGCAACAGGCAAAAGGCAACAGGCAGCTGCCCCAAACTGACATGCTTATGCCTGCTGCCCCACACGGAGCTCAACGTAGATGAAGATGTGTGTGGTGCTGTTGATGTTGCTGTTGTTGGTGCTGTAGTTGTAGCTGTGGCTGTGTGTGGAGTGTCTCAGGTTTTCAACAACAAGCTATATAAGCCAATAAAGAAGAAACAAGACCAACACCAAAAGGCCACAGTCAGGCAGCAGGCCCAAAAGGATGGGGCAACAAGGCGAGAGAAGGAGAGGCGGGGCCAGGCAACGCGGGGGGATGTCGAGAAACAAAAAGAAAGCGCAAGCAAAAGAATACCTTAATTACGGTTAATGGAGCGTTCGAAAGGCCCTGACTATCTGTGCGCATGTGTGTGTGTGTGTGTGCGTGTGTATGCGAAAGCCGCAAAATAACTTAATCACATTTCAGGGACCACAAAAATTTGCGGGCCATGTTCGTAATTTTGTATATAAATGAGCGGCCACCTAATGAGCCTGATTAACCATAGAGACCAGGCCAGAGACAGACACCAAGAGAGGAGAGAGAGAGGGGAGAGAGAGGGGGGCAGATGAAGACTACTCGGGAGGTCGACTGTGCGGTGTTTCATTTAACTGCTTTCATGCCACAGATCGCGTCGAATGGGACGCGTCCTTTTGACCTCGGGATACCAAAGTCTCCCCGAGAACGACGACGAGATATTCTCTCGCAGCTTGTGCTCGGCATTTTTTTTTTTTATGATCCGAGACTGAGATGCTTTTAATTTGCGTACGATGTGTCAATGATGTGGACGACGACGTCGTCGTCGTCGTCGATGTCGTCGCGTGTGGTTTCCATTGTTGTTGCTGTTGCTGTTTCTGTAGCTGTTGCGGATGGTAATAAAAATCAGCTTTGCTTTAAATGCCATAAACAAAACGCCTGAACATTTTTGCTGACAGATGTCTTCATTGAAAATTATGCAGGAATCGAGGCCGAGAATTGACTTCAACTCTGGAACTGAGACGACACCAACCTCTCTGGCTTTGCCTGGCACTCAGTCCCGTCTGTGTCTCAGGCGTTAGGTGGCATCAACCGTGAGAAAGTTTGCAGCTCAGCTTGATGTGTGCTCGGCTTTATAAGCTGTACTTGTTACTTTTATTCTCTTTCCCCTTTTTGTTTATTTTTGTTGTATCTCGTTGTATCAAGAACTTGCTGTGGCCTGAAAAGTCGCTTTATTAGCTTATAGCGATTTTTATGTTAATCGCTTGATTAATTTGGCTTTTAACGCTAGATGGCGCCACAACAAAATGGAATAGTTGAAGTAAAGTAAATAAATGTTAATTTTCGAGTTTAACAACAAATTTTGATTTATATAAATTTATATTTGCGGATGTAATTTCTTCTATGGCGCCTGCAGATTAAACAGTGAAACTGTTGCCAAAACAAATGCTAGATGGCGCCACAATGAAACGAAATAGTTTCAGTAAAGTCAATAAGTTTGTTGTTTTATTTTTAACCACAAGTTGCGATTAACTTTTCTAATTATTTCTAAAGCAGCATGTGACGCCTTCGGCTTTAAATTCGTTTTCACTTTTCGCAAAAAACTGTTAGTGAAACTCATGGCAAAATAAACGCTAGATGTCGCTACAATAAAACATAATAAGTGCAGTGAAATGCAATTTTAAATGTATATAAATTTGTTTCTAAATACGTCATAAATAATTTACCCTTTGATGGAGCCACTGTCACTTAAGTAAGCTATCAATAACTTCGCTTTATATCAGGCCAACTCAGAAATGTTGTTAGTTGTCGTTCTGCTCGTATATTTTCTGTTTGATTTTCTGGGTTGCGCTTAGTCATGTTTTGGCTATTTGCGTTAACTGCCAAGCATAACAACAGCAACAAAAACAGGCACAACAACAACAACGGCAACAGCAGCATAACTTAATCATAACTTTTTGGGTGGCCCCCAATGGCCAAAACAATGCTGAATTGTTCTCCTGCCCCACACACACACATACATTCGCAAATACACTCACACACACACACATACACTTTGATTTCAATCTGAAAGTGAGCGCCTGGCCCAGCATAATAATATTGTATCATTGTATCTCAAGGAGCCGCCGACGTAGGATCGTGTGTTGTGTGTGATTGTTGGACCCCGTCTTCAGTCTCTCTCTCTTTCTCTCTTTCTCTCTGGTCTGTGGCTGTGGTCAGCTGAGGCCCATCATCATCTTCATCATCAATGGCAGCTCTGCGCCTACCGTACAACACTCGCTCGATCTCTCTTCTCGCTGACTGTTTTGGGCACTGACTTGTTCTTTGCCTCGTCTTCTTCTTGTCTTTGGCTTTTGGCTTTGGCACGCTGAAAATTTTATGACTTCATTTGCTGACCACCAAGCGAGAGTGGCCCAAAAAAAAAAAGCGGGAGAAGGAAAGAAAAACAACTTAAGCGAACAACAATAACAGTCGCGGATTGCTTCATAATAGGCTGTTGCTTTGTTGGCTGTTAGTGTTTAGAGTCTGGACATGCAATACTTGGAATTTCATGCAGCGGCAACAATAGCACAAAGGATTCTTTGAATTTTGATCAACATTTCGATTGGGTGGCTCTCAACTCTCGACTTGTTGCTACCAAAAATTTATCTTGCCCTAAATAGCCTTCACAAAAAAACGGGCCTGAAGTGAAGGCAATAAAAAAGATTAAATGCAGAATTAGAGAGTCACTTAATAAGCTAAATAAGTCAACAATTTGAAGTTAGTAAAACAAATTTTAAGAATTTTTTAAATGCGTTATGTAATTAATAAATTTGTTGTGTGAACTGAAGTTCTAATTTTAATATTATTATCAGAAATTATCTATCTTTTATGTGAATATATTTATATTCTACTATAAACATGCTTAAGGGAAGAATAAAATCTCTTATAAAGAGTATGTAATGTCAAAATTTAACCATGATGATTTATTCTTAAAGCAAGATCAAAATTTTACTGAAATTCTTTATTGCACAATCTTCGAATTCAAGATTATGATTTTGCTTCAAGAATGAAATAATTTCAAATCTACATATATAATACGGATTTATTAGAGACTCTAAAAAAAGGACATAAACAAATATTGATTTTTAGAGGACATTCAAATTAAATTCGACGGTAGTTTTGTTTATTTTTTATTTTATTTCTAGCTAAGAAATTCTCACTATTAATTTGTATGAGGCCCTCTCTTTGTTTCTTCCTTTTTTTATCCTCTCTATATAACTATTGCTGTTTCTCCTTTACTCTCGCTTTTTCGCGCTGACCAACTCGACAAGTCCAAACACGTATCGTTATCTGTAATTTATGCACTTGTACTTTGAATCACTTAGTTGATCTCGTTTCTCAGCCGCAGCAGCCGCTTCAGCTCATGTGTTTGTCCCTTGGTCTGTGTCAACTCGCGATCCTTCTTCTCCTGTTTTGACTTCTTTTTGTTGTCACACACACACACAGTGAAAAAGAGAGCAAGAGATGCAGGCGCTGCGATTTCGATCTTATCAACAATGCGCAACGATCAACGGCAACCACAACAACAGCAACAGCAACTGGACTTGGGACACACACGCAGTAGCAAAAAGGGTAACAATGACAAGGGTAAAGGGTGAGGGATGAGGGGGATGGAGATGGAGATGGAGAGGGGTTAACATGGCACAGTGCTGGGTGCGTGCGTAGAACAGCTTCATAAATGTAAATTAGAGCTCGTTTAGCATTGACTGTGGCGCTCGTAAATAAATGCCAAATGACATCATTATCAACGTGCTTTGTTGTTGCTGCCACAGTTGCAACTGTTGTCCGCAGACTTCTTCTGCTTCTGCTCCCATTTTTCAAGTGTGTTTGTGTGTGTGTGTGTGTGTCTCTTTTGGCTCGTTATCGTTTTTATGCCTGCTGCGGCCTTTGATGTTGTCGATGGCAGCGCTGATAGCATCGAGCAAGAGATAGAGAAAGAGAAAGAGAGCTGAAGGGAGATGGATGGTCGTTTGGCGTCTTATCCTTATCAGCGAGTGGCGATCGCCAGCAACTGGTGATAATGACTTGTAACTACAAAATGCCTTGTCAGCGTTCAGCCTTGTGCTGCGGATGCTTGCAGATTGTTGGATTTAGTTGTTGTTGTTGTTGTGGATGTGGATGTTGCTGCTGCTGCAGTTGTTGTTGTTGTTGCATTCTCCTGCTACTGATGTGGTGGATGCTGTTGTTGTCCTCGCTGGTTTTGTGGCTGCGCATCACTTCAATTAATTTCGCTTGGCTTAATTTGCGTTTTGTTGCCTGTCTCCGTTGTTGCTCCTCGACGTTTGTGCTGCAACATTGCAGCGAACAAGCAAATCGTGCGGCACGTCCGTTTGTCTATGCCAGCTTCATTATTTTCCATTTCCATTTCCTTCACAGACAGCGAGCGAGCGAGGAGTGCACTGCACAACTTGTAAGCGACAACAACATCATGAAAAATGCATTTTCAATTCGAAACGACAACATTGAGGATGTGGTTGAGAACGACAACAGCCACAACAGCATCAGCAACAACTGCAACAACAGCAACAGCAGCAACGACAACTGCAGACTTGCAGACGCGCTTGCTTCCCTTCTGCTGTCTTCTGTCTCCTGTCTTCTGCAGCTCACTTAAAATTCTTGTGCCTTGTATTGAGGGAGCTGCGTCTTGGCATCTGACTGCCATCGATGTTGGGAGTTGGAAGCTGTAAGCTGGGATCTGGGATCTGCAGCAAAGATGCACTTACAACGCGACTGCAAAACTTTTGTCAAGTATTGCAAAATTGTTTTGGCAGGAATAAAAACAAAAGACGCTGATGAGTCTCGGCTCGAAGAGCTCGTAGAATGACATGCGAATGACCCTGTCTGATGGCACTAGACAACACAAAAGTATTGCAATTAAATCGAAATAAATTACATTCTAAATAAATAATGTAAAGTGAAAATTTAACGAGAATGATGATTCCTCAATATTCCTTAATATTGTAAAGTTGTTACCAAAGGATAATATTAAAATAACTAAAAATAATTTAAAGAACAATGTCAAGGCAATTTCAATGATTACATTTTGTCACACTTTCAAGTTATCTTCAATCACTATTAAAATCAGTTTCAAAATTATATTTAAACTTCTAAATTTCTTTACTGCACTAAAATCATCATTTTATTGGGTTACAAAATTAGTAAAAAAAAAGTTAATCTGTTTAAAAAGAAGCGTCAATAGTATAAGTAGAGAGCAAGGGATATCAAAACATTTTAAAGTATTTTAAAGTATATCAATCTTTTTTTGTTTGATAGCATTTTACAAATCTATTTTGTGTTTTATTTCAACTCGCAATAAACTTATCTGAATTCCTACTTTTTAGTATTCTGTTTTCTATATCTCATTCAAAAGAAACTACTTTAAAATAATATAATAATTAACTATCTATCTCCACGTAGTAAAATTATTACAAAACTCAACGCTTTCCTCATTTTTATGTTGTCCAGTGTAATCGAAGTTTTCAGCTTAATGGCTTTGACTTTGGGACCACGTTTAAGCGAGCTGGTCAAGAGAGTCAAAGAGTCAGTTGGTTTAGTGCGTGTGTTTTTTCCTGGAAAAACGTCGCCCACATAATTTTCAATTTTGAGTTAGTGCCGCGCCGGATGTTGCCGATTGCCGTTGATGTTGCTGTTGCTGTTGTCTTCTAATTGTCCACTGTAAGTTTGGAGCGGGATCAAAGTGCACTCAAGTGCGGCGCAAGGTGCAGCTGTTCCACCACCAAGCAACCAAGCAACCAAGACAAAACAACAGCCAACAGCTACATATAAGAAGAACAACAAATTTTCAGGCAATTAGTGAAAATGTTTCAATTTACAAAACATCCAAATGATAAGCGGGAAATTAGTAAATAAAGACATCAAAGCGCATACAAGAGAGACAGGAGGAGCAAAGGAGGAGAAGGGAGCGAGCGCGGTAAAGGGAAGCCGGCGCTAATGGCGCTAGAGGAAAACAGAGGGACTGAGAACGAATGCATACAACAGGTGATTAATTATAAACACTGACAAAACATAAAAATACAATTTTTACCACATACCAGAAGAAAAAAAACAAAAAAAAGAAAGGCCAAGGCGAAGAGCAAGAGCAAGGGCAACAGGGGCCAAAGGCGGTTAACAAATTGGTTAGAACATTTTTATGAGTGCATGGCAATATTATGAGGGGTCACTCTCTCTGCATGCGTGTGTGTATGTGTGTGCCCATTAATCGCAGGTTAATTGCCTACAAAGCGGTGAGCTAATTGCCCATAGGCAAAAAAGGTATCTCAGGTAAAGGAGACAACAACAAATAGACAAGAGAAGGGAAGAGGGAAAAGAGGAAGCGGCACAAGTGGGCGTAAAGATCGGAGAAGGGATCGTCGTAATATTAGTCAAAAGACAACATTTTATGTTAGTGGAGCAATAATTAATTATCGCATAAAACAACAACTTCATTTTTTATGAATTTGTAGGGAACATTTCTTAGAAAATTCACATTAATTTCGAATTAATATTTGTAAGAGTTTAGTGTTTCGAATATGAAATGAATTTGACATAAATGTTGAAGTATGATTTATATTATTTTTAATGTTTTCTAATTTAGGTATACTTTGCTGTATTTGATACTTAAATTCTTTATTGACTAACTCTCAATTTTAACAAAAAGAATTAATAAATAAAAAGAAAATACTGATAGTAAACACTGTTCATTATTTTATTAATCAAACCTAAGCTTACTAATGTAAATAAATAAAAATAAAAAATAATTTTTTAAGTCCAAACAGACATGCAAATATAATTGAGCTAAACTGTAAAATAATATTAATTAGTATTCAACCATATTTTTAATTAATTCATTTCTCCTAAATGTGATAATTTCTTAATATTTCTTAATATTACTTTAATAGTCTTTAACTAATTATTTTGGTTCAAGATTCCAGTTAATGTTCGCCTTGACTTTGAACCTGCAAACTCTTTTATTGAGTCACTCTCACTTATTAGCTAAGAATGAAGCAGGAACCTTGATATCCATTTAGATTGCAACCCAATTACAAGATCCAACTGCCTGCCTAATGGGAACCACACACATACACACACACATTTACAACAATGTGTATGTAAGAAGTGCTTCAACTTTATTATGCACCAAAATGAAACGAACGAGAAATCGAGGCAGCAAAATTACTTATGTCCAATGCTCGACTGGAGGATGGAGTTCGAGATGGACGCTGGAGTAGGAGGAGGACGTGGAGGAGGAGGAGACTGCTTGCCACAGCAAGTTGCCTTGTTGCGGGTCCCGATCTGGGACCTGCACATGCGAATACTCAGACTCATACTCATACTCATACCCATACCCACACTCAGACTTCTACTCATACTCATACCCAAACTCGTACTCAAAGTCGAATGTATCTTCTAGCGATGACGACGGCAGACAAAGCGGTGCGTGCAATCGCAGCCAGAACAGCGTCAGTTGGACAAAAAACTGAGAGAGAAAGAGAGAGAGAGTGAGTGAGTGAGAGACAGCTTGGCTGAGGGAGAAGGAGAAAACAATACTGGAACTGACCCAAGACTGAGATGGAGATGGAGATGAAGTGCAGAGTGGCTGGGCAGAGACTGCGACTGCGACTGAGGCTGCGACCACGCGGCATAAATTGCGTATAAAACATGGAAAATGAAGCGATAAACTTGAGATACGCGATCGTAAAGCAAAGCAACTTCGTCGTCATCGTCGTTGTGGGTTTATGCAGTCAATTCCCAGGCACAGTGGTGCCAAACAGCGTGTAACGAAAGGGAATCTAATAAAAAAGGAACAGTTTAATAAATATTTCGCATTGAAAGCTCAAGTTATAAGTTGAAATATTGAAATCTGTATTTAAAATATACAATTAGTAATGCTTATAGCTTAACTTAACAATCGAAAAATGTTATACATCAATACAATATAATAATAATAATAATATACTTATATTAATAAGCAAACTTTTTATTTTATTTGATTATTAAATAGTTTTTTGATTTATTAAATAGTTAAACCAGTATAGCACTAAAGTACCAGAAGAACTCATTTAAGGGAAAACTCATATCATTAGGACTTATAGCATAAGTATAATTATCTAATATTTAAAATTATATTAAAAATTAAAATTAAAATTATATTAAAAAATGTTAAGACTTTATTCTAGAAGTGAACAACAATTAATAAATTTATAAATTTTCGAAGCATTTCATTAAAAAAAAAATAAGGAAGCTCCACTATCCTGCAAAATAAGTAATGAAGATATTAAAAATATTTATAAGTTGTTGCTTGAAGCACTCCCAGAAGTATGCAATAAAAAAGGCAGTAGTATAAATATTTTAGTTTTGTATTTAAATAAATATTGATAATGCTTAATTCTGAATCAATTAATAGTTTTTAGTAATATAGCATGAATAATTTTAACAATATTAATTTGATATAAATATTTACATATTATAGTTATAGCTTGCAGAGAATTAAATTATAAAATACAATAAATATTGTCAGAGAAACTTAGACAATATTCATTGGAACTTTGTTGCAATTCTCTGGCACTTTGCCACACTGTGCCGCCTGTGTGGGGAGTATCCAGGGCAGCATTGGTCACTCGGAGGATGTCAGTGTGTTTGCTTATGCTTGATGAAGCTGTTGGGGAGCGGCTGTCGCTGCTGCTGATGCTAAAGCTGTTGCTGCTGCTGTTGTTCTTGCTGTTGCTTTTGCTGTTGGTGGCCATTAGGCGCGGCCTGTGGAAAGCCTGCGGCTCTGCTTGTGCTTGCAGATGTGGCATGCAGCAACAGCAACAACAACGGCAACGGCAGGATAATGACACCCCGACCACAACACACAGAGAGCTCATCGAGTGCTGGAGCAGATTGGTAGATCGCTGGATCCGAGTCCGATCCAGCACAGTTATGTGTGCATTTTAATGATGCCCAGCGCCAAGTCAAGTCAAGTCAAGTATTTGGTTTTCGTTTTGGGATGGGCGTGGCCAGCCTACTGATGCGTCACGCAATTTTTTTGTCGGCCGATTTTTTATGATTTCAGGAAATGGCCAAAAGCCATGAAGCATCATCTTTTATTTTTTACTCTCTTTTTTTTTGTTTTTTTTTTTATATTTATATATATAGTTTTTTGTTGTTGTTGTTCGTCCTCTGTTGGTAGTTTGAGTGGCTAACAAGCCGCTAACAAAGCCAAACAAGCAACTGTTTCGAAGTTATCTCCTGCTCTCAGTCAACTCCTTACCGGTTGATCCGTAAACGTCGTCGTTGTAGTTTGTCGGGCTGCTCTTTTATTGTCGGCAAATATTTGGCCTGCTTTTTTCGGCTCGTTTCTTGGGGTGCTCTGTTATTATTTGACTGATTAATTAACATGCCACGCTGGACCACCGAAGGTGGCAACAACGCTAGCGGCAGCAGCAGCAACAACAAACAATTCTCACACAGGATAACACAAAAGACTGCAGTGGCAGCAGCAACAACAACAACAACAACAACAGTAGAATCTAACTAATTGCGACTCAAATATTCAAATCAAAGGGCTTACAGTTTGAGAGTCATAGCGTTTGAGAAGCATGCTTGCCACCGTTTAGGATGAATTGGAAATCGCTTTCATTTTGAATGACAATAATAATAATGATTTGTAATAATAATAAATGGAACAATTAAAAATGTTTAAAAATTCGAAAAGTAACATACAAAAGTATATAAAGTAATGCATTTTGTCCGACGGAAATTGTAAAAAGTTTTTTTTTAAATTAAATTATGCAACTGTTTTGTATTATGTTAGCTATATTTATTAAAATTGAATTTAATCAACTGTTTGAGATTTAGAATACATTTAAATGGACTTCTGAAATCTATGAAATTTTTTTTTATTTAAGTATATTTAAATTGTATTAAACAAGTAATTTAGTATCTGAACAGCATAAATGCTATATTTTAATAAGCAACTGATGATACTGTACAAAATTATGTAAATTATTAACCACGAAAAATGTGCACTACATAAGCAGCTAATTGTCATAGTTTTTCATATTTGTTTTTAATATACATACATATTTAATTTGTGTAAAAATTCATTTTGTAAAATTTGTTGCCACCACTCAAATCCCTATAAACAATAAAAATATAATAAATTGTTTATGTTATAATCTTATCCAGTTCTTTAGATGCTAAAGACAAGCGATCATTGATCAATAAATCAAGAGCAGATGAGTTTCAAGTTTACAAGTTAAATAAACTTGTTACGAAAGAATGGCTGCCATAGCTAAAGAACTCAAGATACTTAAGAACAACACAATGAACAACTTATGATATAAATTCTGAAAAAAATAAAAATGAGATCGTTTCTCATGTGCGAGAAAGGTGCGGCAATAGGTTGAGAAGAGTCCGAGTCAGAGTCAGAATCGAAAAGAAGTAAAGTTTGAGTCAAAGAAAAGAAGGCAAAAGCCAAAAGTTTATGGCTGCTGCACTGGCTCCCAATCTTGGGAGTCCATTCATGTACCTCTCTCAACAAGTGTGTGTGTGTGTGTGTGTGTGTGTGTGTGAGTCCACTTCATTTTGTAGTCTTTGTACGATGTTCTCTGGCCGTCTGACTGGCTGTGCTTTTTTCTTATTTTTTTTCTTCGTTTTTTTTGCTCGCTGACGAGGCTCTTCGTCTTCGAATTTTGGAATTTGTTCAGGCTTGTTAAGAGTTGTTAAGATTATGATATATGTATATGTATATAAGTATGTGTCCAAGTGTGTGTGTGTGTAGCGACGACAGCGGCAGCCATTATGTTTCGCAGCAGGAATGTGGGAAACGGCTGCTGCCTTAGACCACATTTTAAAGCCCAGCCAGCTACCTCTCTGCACTGTGCTTCTTTATATGTGCTTCAACAATATTTACCCACACACTCACACACACACTAACACACACCCACAGATATACACACAGTGGCCACATAATCGATTCATGGCTCTGCGAGTAGCATTTCTTTCATGTTGCGTTGTTAGTTTCTTCTGTGGGTCTCTTTTTTTTTTTTTTTTTTTTTTTGCTTCATACGATTTTATGATTTGTTTGAGCGCATCTTTTTGGACCACCCGTGAAATCACTTTGGGTATTCGGGGGCTTGGGATTCTTTATTTTTTTTTTTTGGGGCCCGAGACTGGGCTTTTGTTAAATTGCTCTTGTTTATGTTAACATTTAAATTGTAGCCACGGGTAGCCACACAGTCAGAGTCCGATTTGGAGTTATATCGAGAGTAACCCAACCCAGAGACACACACAACCCAACCAAAACCAATATTTAAACACAACGCTCCATGAATAATCATCGCCGTCATCGTCGACGTCGTCGTCATCATCATCTTTTGGGCCGCTTTCAACATGGCCATCAATTCTGATTTACCAAAAGTGTTAATTAGCCAACCAATGTTGTTGCTCCTCTTCTTATTCAGCGTCTTGTTATTGTTATTGTTGCCGTGGTATTATATTTATTACTTTTTTTTTTGTGATGCTGTGAGCCACTGCCGTCACTTTAATATCCATTCCAAAGATCAATTGCCAGTTGTCTAACAAGCTTCTATTTTAAAAACTGATTGACGTTTCGCAGGGTTAATAATCTTTACTTGGTTTTTTAAATATTTAGTCATTTTATTTCTTAATGAACACATCCCAACAAAACTTATATATAAGCAATTTCTTTCACATTTATTTCATAAATCCGGAATATTGCTGAAATTTAATTTCTTTAAAATTACAGTTTTGTAAACCAACAAATTTTCAAAACATTTTTTGGGTAGCACATAAGGTTTTTAACTTTTAATTTAAACTAATTTTGAATTTATAAAAATCTACACCTAATGAAAATTGCATTTGAAAATCAGAAAATATATTAATCTTAAATTTAGAAAGTGCTGAAGCACAAAAAACTGTCTACTACTTTTAATAGCAATAATAACATATAAATTGTAGT
This sequence comes from Drosophila albomicans, assembly GCF_009650485.2. Lineage (NCBI taxonomy): Eukaryota > Metazoa > Arthropoda > Insecta > Diptera > Drosophilidae > Drosophila > Drosophila albomicans. Next base: position 22,952,576 of record NC_047628.2, on the reverse strand, counting down.
AAATTCAACAGCTAAAGTGGATAATATTCAATAGACAAAAAAGTTAAATGGAAATACATAAAATGATCTTCTAAATTGGCTGGGAAAATATGCCGAGATTGTAACGACATCCATCAGCTTGGATAAGAAATCAAAAGTTGGTAAGTTTAATATTAATAATTGCTAAGGATTATAATATAGCCAAGAATATTAATAAATTTTTTCTTTAGAATGACTGAAATATAAATTTCTAATACAATGAATAATATTACCCAAATTTTACCATTATGACTCACATTTTCAACTTACTTTTGTGTCAGTGTCAAGTGCGTTAATAGTTTGGGAGCCACTGTTCCATTCATAGTTCCAGACGTGTTATAGTGTGGCTGCTTGGTGTTAATTGCAAGGGCTAAGTCCCCAAGTGCCTGGCATAGTTGTCGCCCCATAATTGTTGTCGTTGTGGACGTCGTCGTCGTCATCGTCACCGTCTTTTGCTGCCAGCTGTCTGTCAGCTGTCCATCAAAAGCGTTGCCAACTTGGTGTTAATGGGCGCCTAGAATGCGAGCGCAGTTTGCTGTCTTGAGTTGTCTCCGCTTGTTGCATGCTCTTGTTGTTTTTGCTGCAGTTGCTGTTGCAGTTGCAATGGCTTGTTGTACACGCGGCAACGCATGTTTTTGCTTGTTGTCCTTCGGGGATTACGCGTCAGTTTCGAGTAATTGCCCATGGCTCACAGCTTTTCAGTTGTTGTTTTTTCTTTTTTGCCTTGCATTTAATTTATTTTTGGATATGCTTAAAAATATATAAGAAAAAGCCACACGCACACAAACACACACATTACTACTGCTGTAATTGTTGTTGCTGATGCTATTGATGTTGATGTTGCATCCCTCCTCGATCCCTTTAGGCCGCTCAGCAGCAGTGAAAGGCAATCAGTCGCTCCTAACTCGCAGCGGGCGTCTGAATCTCGCCACCCAACGCCGACAGCTCCTTGAGAAATTGTCGCGCATTCGTGAGCGTTGAGGCACCATAGATGATGCGTCTGTTCACATTGGACGTCTGCTTCTGTTTGATAAAGTCGACCAGATTCTGATACTCAATGTAATTGCCACCGCCGACCATAAATACAACAGCATCCTGGAATGGTGCACGATTCTTGGGAAGCACATCGCCGCCCTTCAACAGTTTGGGATCCAGATACAAATAGTCGTCTGTCTCTGCATTGCTGCGACACTCCATCACCTGCTCCGTGATCTTGGTGACCGGCAAGTTCTGCAATTTAAATCATTCGTTAATCATATAGTAAAACTATTTTGAAATTGTTTCCTTCTTACATGACGTTTAACCACCAGATTCTTGACGCCCTCCATCACAAAAGAGCTGCCCTGCGATACGAGTTTTGTGAACATGGAAACAGTTCGTGTGCCGCCGCCTTCGTATTGCGTTGCCTGGCTAATGCTCGGCGAGCGATTCATGATTGCCTTCCAGCGTTGTACATAGGCCAAAGATGTCAAATCGCAGCCAGCAGCGTGGAGCGCCTCTCTCAAGCGTTCCTGCTCCGCTTCGGGCAGTTGTTGGCCACAAATGTAGTAGATAATGTACAGACGCAACTTATCCTCAGGCTGTCCAAAGTCAACATCGCGCAACAACTCGAGCAGCGGCTTATCGAGCGTCTGCTTCGACATGATTTTCTCCTCGATCTCAAAGTACGAGTCTAGGCGACGCGCCTTGATATAATTCAATATAGCAGTGGCAATCTTGGTGTGCATATCAATCAGACGCTTCTTCTCCATCAGCTGCGGCAGTGAGTTGACAGCGTTCGTCAGCCGGGCAGTCGTGTCGTTGACCAGCGAAAAGGCAATATCGGACTCGCCTTCGATGCCCATCGAGGTCTTGAGGCGTTTGATTTCCTCCTCCGAGTTGCGATACGACTCGAGCTCCTCTTGAATCGCCTCGGCCACTGTGGGAAACGGGCTGCCCTTGTGCGTGACCCAGAAACGATCTGTGCGATCCAAATCACAGGCTTTGGGCTTCTTGCGTGTACCTAAAAGAAGGAATTGTAGCAGATTCAGCTTCAAGAAGATGCAACTTTTGCTTACCGGCTGTGGCAGCTGCTGCCTCGTCCTCCACATAGACCAGATTCAGCCCCAAGTCGAGCACATCATGCACCATCGCCTGATAGGACCACGTGTGATGCAGCGGCGTCGCCAGATCCATGTTCCTGTCCAGCAGTAACAGCACTGGCCGCTGAAAGCTAAACACGCCGCCTCCTGCTTGCGTTGCATCCATGTGAAACAGATTTGCACGCGCATCCCACAAATTCTCACGTAGTTTTTTCTCTAGTTTGCGGGCCACCATCTCAGCAGCACTATTCCTCGGACAGCGTATGATGGGCACATTCCCCAGCGTGACAAACAGTGCAAATAGCGAGTCCACAATCGAATCCATTAGTGCTTCCATCTCCTCGTCACGAGTGTTGGCTCGATTGATGGCATAATAGGAGAGTTGATCGCTCTGCTGATGCTTGAGAATGAAGAAATCATCCTCGAGACTGATGAAGTTCACATACTGATCGTAGACACGATGTATGTTGGCCACACAGCCAGCATGCAACGCCGCAGCTGCCAGATTCTCGATCTTGCTCCTCGTGATGGGTGCAAGAAAGTTGAGATGATAAATGTCGTATAAACCATTGGAGAAGTCCTGTTGGATGCGATCGAGATTCTCATCGGTGGGCAGACAAAAGTATACGGCGGGCACATCGGGTATAGAGTCACGGTCCGAGTGCAATTGCCTATATACATATAGATATGATTAATTATTGTTATTAGGTTCGCTTTTTTTTATTACTCACACATGCAACGTCACGCCGAGCTCGCGCAATTCCTTAATGGATATAATGGGCGAGATAATGTCCTGGCCTACGCGATCGTATATCAATATCTTCCACACGGGCTCGGCAGCTAAAGCTTTTGGCTGCTGCGAGTTTAAATTAAGCATTTGCTTAATTGCATCTGCAAAAAAAAAACAGTAAAAAAGGGAGTAAAAAGTTGTTCTACTTAAGTATATGTGTAATACTCTTAACACGTACTTATTTGCCTCTCCCGTAAACTTAACATAGTGTTTAGTGCTTCGTTATTGCAATGCTCACAGTACAAATTTGTTTTAATTAATTAAATTGTCTTAAAACAACATAATTTACAAAATACAACACGTCACAAGCGAAAAGGAATCCGTTATTTGGTCAAAATTAGTACATTACAGCAGCAACAGCTGTGACTTGGACGTGTGGCGGTGGCTCGATAACCGGCAATGGCTGCACTGTTATGCCAATATCGGTAATCATGTTGTTTATAGTGCTGATATCATGATATGCATTATACAACGCAATAAAAATCAATTGTTAAATTTTATTTTTAATTAAGCAATTTATTGAAAGCAAGTCCTTGATTTATTTTCCTTAACATTTTAAAAAAGGCTAAATGTAACAGATGCTGTAGTTTCGCAACACTGCTGTTAACGCTCTGGTTCTTTCGAGAGCGTCCCGCGCTGTTAAGTTAGGCTGTTGTTATTTTGCGTCAAACTTTCATCGGGAGAGGGCGTGTGTCGCGGACGCCGAAAGAAAATTTGTTCGCGTATTTTTCTCTAGCGCAAGAGAAAAATAAATCGCAAATAAATATTAAATATATTATTGAAGTGAAAAGTGCATTGTGGAGTGGCAAGTGTCTAAACAATCGCAATGATATTAGATTCGAAGAGGCCCAAACGACAACAAACTAGACAATCGCAATGGCTCATTGAACATCGCAATGTGTTAAAAAAATGCTACCTATCGGAACGGTCTCGTTGCGGCAGACGGTCGGTCAGTTATTATCATTTTTTTAAGCACAGTCGCGGCTTCCTTTGGCTCATCCTCTGCAATATGTTGCTTGCTGCCAACAAAAGTGATGCACAGCTGCTGATAAATGTACAAAATCAGGTGCGTTTATTTCCGAAAACATTAAAAATAACACACGCACTGTCAATGGAAGTTTAGATGGCGATGGCGACGTTGCTGGCGCCGCTACTGTCGCTGCTTTTCGAACATCAAATTCGAAAACAAGAGAGTACGAATGAGTATGAGAGAGCGAATGCGAGATAGAGAGCATGCTGCATCAGCTGCTTGTAATTGTTTTTGTTTTTTTGTAGAATCTAATTAAATTCGTTGAATTAGCGAGACGAATTGATGATGATGCATTGCCAAACTGTCCTTGAACTTTTTGGTGAAATAGAAAAGCTCTAGTAGTTGTGCAAGTCATTCGAGTAGTTTTCACTTTTCTTATTTGGCAATTTCTTTTCGTTTGTTTTGTTTGCTTGTTTGGTTATTTTCGCATGCACGTGGCTTACGTTGTAATCATAATATTGACATTTGCTCTGGCGTTTCTATAAATTTTAGATTACCTTTGCCAAAAAAAAGTCGCGTACAAAAACCACAATGAATGAATGTAGTGTGTGTGTGTGTGTGTGTGAGTTTGTGTTTGTTTACATGTGACATCCTTCGCCATTGCTGTGCTGTCCCTGGCCTCAAAATGTCTGATGCTGCTGCCGGCGTCGCTGTCAACGGCGACGTCACTGTTGCTTTCTCTCATCGTCGTGAGCTTTGTTTACGTTCGCTTTGTTCAAATATACAAAGGCAGTGCACACACACACACACACAAACAGGGCAAAGGCACACAAACACACGTGCACATATATTTGTGTACATTGTGAGCCCAACAGAAGTTTTCGGCCTTCGGCTTTGGGCATCTCAAATGAATGAACTTTGTAATGATTAATTCTGGGCACAAAAATGACACGACAAGCAATTAGCTGAAAATACATGCACAGCATATGGCACATGCTTAAATAAGCAATCGATAGGTGTTATCGATCTTTCGATATAATACTAGGAAATACGTATTTGTAGCCTAGCTAGTTTTAATTAAATTTGGATTCACAGTTTTATCAGTAGTGCTGATATTATTTAATTTAATATTATTTATATAGAACAATATATCACTTTAAAAATGTCACAAGTGGGTGGTGATAAGAGTAAGATAAGATTACATGGCTTTAGAGCTTTGCTACTTGAGCATATAGTATATTATTTTAAATGAAGAAATTTATCTATCTATAATGAATTTATAGAATTTATATTATTTGAAAGGTAGAATAATTACTAGATACTTGAAAGATAGCGTAGTTGATGTTTAAAATAGGTCATATCCGACTATCAATATAATATAATTTTCCTTTAATACCAAGGTAGATGATTAATTAACCGAGATTGTTTAATTAAATTACTGTAAATGAAAATCAATAGATTTTTAATTTTTTGTCAAAAAAGTTTTGTTATAATGAACTAAAAATTAAATTAACTTAAAGCTAGTAGAACACTTCGAGTTATCTCAAACAGTAGATCGTAGTTCATAAGCTTCATAAGGATTTATGCTTTCATCTAGCTGGGGAAATGAGAATGCTAATTGCAGTACATTTCTCACTCCCCCCAAGTTCAGTTGGGTGCACGAGTTTCACACATGTTGATGAGATGTTGGGGGCCCATTCAGTTTGTTGTTTCTGCTTGTCATGTTGTTGTTGAACTACTTTTGGGGACAGACCCCAGTTCACAGTCCCTCATCTCGTTTTTACCTTTTCTTCTCGTTGGTTGTTGCTTTTGCCTTTTTGCCTTTGCTATGGCAATTTCACTATTTTTGTGTTTTATTTTTATGTATTTTTTGTTTTTTTTTTTTTCTGTTTTCTTCTGCTCAACTCTCTTGACTCTAATTTGGTTCATGGCCGTGTCGCGCTGTTTGCTGCTCTTGCTGCTCTTGATCCCTCTCTTTTTCCTCGCCCTGGTCCTGCGGCTGTCATAGTTAATTTGTGCCCTAGCTGCGTCTTGGGTTTCCTTTGTTGTTGTCGCGTCTCTATTAATATTCTAGCATGTCCTTTGGGCTGCATAGCAAGGCAAGGCAAGGCGAGGCGAAAGCGAAGCATGATTACGGAATTCGGTCGAGTTTCTTACACTTGTTGCATCTGCTTATTGTAATTCGCAGGGTGGCGAGGTGATACAGGAGAGCATTACGTCCAACATTGGCGAGGACTTGATTACCCTGGAGTTTCAGAAGACCGACGGTACTCTCATCACACAGCTGATCGACTTTCGCAATGTGAGTAAAAGTGCTATAAAAGAATGCAACCAACAATGGGAATTATCTTTGCTCTTTCTCTCTGTCTCTGTCTCTGTCTCTATTTCTCTCTCGGTATCTGTCACAATGCAGGAGGTGCAAATACTCAAGGCCTTGGTGCTGGGAGAAGAGGAACGTGGCCAGAGTCAGTATCAAGTGATGTGCTTTGCAACCAAGTTCAACAAAGGCGACTTTATCTCGTCGGATGCAATGGCCAAGCTGCGCCAAAAGAATCCTCACACCATTCGCACCCCCGAGGAGGACAAGGGACGCGAGACGTACACGATGAGCAGCTGGGTTCAATTGAATCGCTCGCTGCCCATCACACGTCACATGCAATCGCTCTGTGCGGAGGCCACAGATGCCACCTATGTGCGTGATGTGGATCTCAAGGCTTGGGCCGAACTGCCAGGTGAGTGGACATCAGGTTTATCCTTCTCCTCCTGCTCTTGCTCTGGCAACTCGACTGCATACTTCTAATTGATTTAAACGGAGTACAACACAAGCAAGGCAGCTTTTGAATAGCAAACTGCACTTGAAACTTGGCCAAAATCGAGGCGTGTGTTTTAGACACTTGAAAGCGGATTGCTTTTCTGCGAAATACGCTTTTGTGCAGCTCTGAAAGGCTTTCAATTTATCTCAAATTTCGCGAGGAGTTTTCTAAGAATAAATTGAAAATAAGGGTTTATCATGAAATAAGATTCAATCTTGGACTAATGAGCTTAAGAGAAAGGTTAATTGGTATCTCGTTAAGAAACAAAACATGTCCGACTCCGTAGTTATCTAAGCAGTCTCAAATAACTACTTAGCTGTTAAAGCTATTCGTCTGTCTGACTGTCTTTCTGTCTGTCCATCCATTTGGATGCTTGGATCTCAACAATCACAAAAGTCGAATCCACATAATTAGTCCTAGCAATTTAATAAGTAAATGCGCAGCTTTAAATTATTCTTGGCACGCTCTCTTTGCGCTTTTAATTAAAAGAAACCGAATTGTCATTGGAATTCAAAATATATCCTTTTAAATTACAAACAACCAGCCTTATAAGAAACGTATTTTTAGCAGCTACAATTAAAATAAAATATTAAAAATCAAGTTTAAGCTCTTCTTCGCTGGTTGAATTTTGAATCCCTTTAAACTGGAAAGCTTTAATGGAATATTGATTAGATTTGGCATTTCTAGAGTCTGAGATGAGAATTCTCTAAAGTTTCGCTCTTCTTCAAATTGCATTTTTCGCTCAAGGATCGCAGAACTCTTCGTTTCTTATTATTTTACTTTTCTGAGATGAAATGAACAATTTTTCTGCAGCTTAACAAAAACATTCCAGCTTAGCTGCCTCTCCAGAAACTTCTTGTGTTTCTCTGTTGGGAATTGCTGCCACTTCTTGTGATGAGTTTGGTTCAAATCTAATGGAATATTGTATGCGAGTTTGCTTTCCACACTATTGTTGTGCAACTTTTACCTGAACAGTTTTGTTTGCTTTGCCTCACTTTTTGGCATCTCTGTTTTTTTTTTGGTTTTTTGTTTCGTTTTTGTGCTGTTCCCTCGCTGTGCTGTGTTGTGTCAACTGCGCGGCATTTTGGTTGACATGGTTAGGCTCCTCGATTTCCAGCCTGGAGGCGGCAACCGAGAAATTTCCCGATGCGCTCTCCACGCGCTGTAACGAAGTGAGCAGCCTGTGGGCGCCGTGTCTCTGTGCGCTGGAAACCTGCATCGGTTGGTATCCGTGTGGACTGAAGTACTGCAAGGGGAAGAGCGCAACGAATGGGGGCGACACGTCCGGCGCCCAACAGCAGCAGCAGCAGCAGACGAATTATCGTTGCGGCATCAAGACCTGCCGCAAGTGTACACAGTTCACCTATTATGTGCGGCAGAAACAACAGTGCCTCTGGGATGAATGACGACGCGGCGAGCTGCAGCTGCTGCAGATGCAGATGCAGATGCGATGCGCCAAGCGGGAGCGGCATGATGATGCGGCATGTGATGCTGCAGCGGGAATTGCAAGTGAAACAACGGCAAATGCAAAAGCAAAAGCAACGACAATAACAACAACCACAACGGGAGCAGCTACAACAAGAGTGACAGCGGCAAAAACAAGAACAAAAACAAAAACAACAACGACCAACAAATTACGCCAACTGCTTTTGTTGGTGCAACAGCAGATGCCTTTTGCACTGTGGAACTTTCCGGTCCATCACATTTCCCATCATCATCATCAAGAGCAGCAGCAGCAGCAGAAGCATGCTCAGCAGCAGTCCCATGACATTCATTCCCTTACCCAATCCCAGTCCGAGTCCTCAGACTCCTCAAAATCCCAGGCTGAAGCCCATCATCATAATCATCATCACACAGCTACCGCCGTCTTGTCGCATCACCCATCAACAATGGCCGCCATCGTGGCGTGATAATGAAAGCAGTGAAAGGACTCCTCGGACTGGGGAATGTGGAGGGAGAAACATGGACACGAACACTCACAACTAACAAGCAGCATTAAAACACACTCATTGCTCTCACACTCTCACTTCAGTGTGTGTGTGACACTCTTATTATTTTGTCTTTTTTTTTTTGTATGATTATTATTATTATTTTATTTTCAGGTTCATGTATCATTATGGGCTGTATATATGTAACTAACGAATGTCTAGAGTAGAGAGCCAACATACAAACTACATTTACGCTTATGCTTAGTCAATGTCTGATGAGCTGAATAAACATTTTCAATAATGTCAACACAATTAATCAATAATAATTACCACACTGATAATCAGATCCCGCATTTTCCTCATTTCCATACTTGTTTCACATCATTTTCAATGCTGATTATCTCATACACCTTTTCTTGCTGTGCTTCTCTGTGTGTGTGTTTATCTTTTGCTTTTCACATTAAATAATGATTCATTAAGTTTATTGACGCAGTTCGACAAAATTTCCAGCATTTGCTTTTGTGCCTTCCTTTTTCGTTTTCCATTTGCCGTAATTAATGTGTGTACATAATAATACAAATAATTGTCGCTTCATTAAATTTTCGCTTTACGCTCGTTTTTCCACCTCAACCTCAATCATACTTATTATTTTCTCTCTCATAATTCGATTCAAGACGCTCAAGCAACAGAAAAATAATGTTTATATAGCATTTAGAGTCGAGACACACAGACCCACAGTTCTCTAAATCTGTTTTCCCAGCAATTCAGATGGTAGAGTTTGAGTTTGGGATTAAATTGAGATTCTTTCGTTTTCATTTTTGGCATCACATTTTTTACGAGAACAAATCGTGGGTCTGTTTATTAAAGAATATAAAATTAAATGTGGCCTTAGCATATTTTATGAGCGCAAGGATTTGGCGAACATTCAACAACAACAACAAATGAAAAAGCAAACACACTCCAAACACTGTCTGAATTGTGCTCATAATAGTAATTAAAGTTTTACTTACTTGCCATATGTAAGAGAGGGTAGTTTATAATGTTTCGTATACATACTATACTAACCAAAACGACTGCCGCAAATGCTTTTTTACATAATTATCCCAAAGATGGCTGTTCATTAAAACCCAAATAACAAAACAAAAAAAAACAAAGAATTCTATTTGTAATTATGAATCTATTTTTCATTCTTTCTCCTCTAAGATTTTAAATCATTTAATTGTTCCGCCTGCCTTTAACTTGATATTTGTCCTCAACAAAACTTTATCCATATTATATATAACCTTGATACTATATTTAGATGAATGAGATAATACAAATAAGAATCGATGGAAACACAATACCAAGAACAATAATCTATTGTAAAATTTGACAAAATATAAATGCAAAAAAAAAAAAACTAGTGTCTACTTTAGAGTCTACTTAGAATGGCTATTTTCCTAAAGAGCATACTACAATTTATTGAAGATTAATAACGATGAATAATGCAATGAAAATGTACACAACAAAAAATTCAACGAGAATTTCAATTTCGACGATAACATGAGAGATGAGAAGATGGAATAATAGTGATAATAATTTTTTCTACAAAAATGGCAAGGCAACAAAACTGTCTCCCTGTAACTCTTTCTCACACTCACAGATAATGTATAAAATGGGGCGGGAAATAAATGAAAAGTGTATATAATGCTAAGTTAACTGAATAATTAGTTGTAACATAAATGTAACTATAACTGTAATTCTAACTGTAACTATAACTCTTAACTGTAATTGATAATTGAGGAGAAAACTAAACACAATCTGATTCTTATATACTACCATGAAGAAAACAAAAAAAATGAAAGAAAAAATCGAATAATCGACTAGTCATAATAAAAGCAGCTGAGAAATTCTACATTTTATAGAAAAAAGAAAAAAAAACATAAAAATGTGTCAAATATTCTATTGAGAACTTAAACCACTTGCGAATTACAGGCACTCAATTGAGAATTGCCGCTTCTTACTTACGCTGTCAATGTAAACACACAGCCTCGGAATGCATTTTAATAATCATTCATGTGCTGCCCCCTCTTCCCCTCTCTAGCAGAAGGTGCAATGTGCTGCTGAGTCTCCATCTCCATCTTCTTCAGCTCTCAAACTGCGTCATCGAGTCGAGCCAGTGGCAAATCCTTTATGCGATTTGTAATTCATGAGCAGCGCGCACAGATTCTTATCATTTATTTTGCTGCGCCATCGGTATCGAGAGTGCTAGACAAAGTGCCAGACAGACGGACAGACAGGCGCAGAGACGTTGGGCTTGTTGGCTTTAACTATATTCATGGCAAAAGCAAACTGTGGAGAAGCACAAGACGTGCGGAAACCAAATCGGCGTCGTAGAAAATTGAATTTGCTTCGCAGGGAGCAACAGCAGCTGCGTTGGCACAACTCCTTATACGGGGGGTATTGGTATTGACGGGGAGGAGGGGGGAAAGCAAACGTATGTGCATGCCTAATGAGCCATGAAATACCAGGGATTGTATCCCTTCTCCACTCTGTCTCTCTCTTTCAGTCAAGTTCTTTTTGCAGTCTGGGCACATTGGTGGGTAATCAGCGGCAGCTGGTCAACTCTTGTCAGCTGCTGATTGTGGCGTTCTCGGGTCAAAGGCGCCACACCCCCCTCTTTGACCTCAGCACTCTCGAGTCTCCGGGTTATACATACAGACAAAATAAATACATGCTATGTATGTGTATGTAAATATTTATAAAGCGTAAGCTACATAATTACAGCTGTGATGAGGGCTGCTGGCGCGTAAATCAAACAAAATCAACTCTCTGTCTCCGTCCCTCTCCTCCTCTCGTCCCCCCGGTGGGTGTGCTCTTAATTAAGTTTACAACTCTCGCAATTCGATTTTCCTTTGCGCTTTCGTTGTGGCATGAGGGGAGGTCGGTAGCCACGGTGACCAGTGCACCACACAAAAGCGTCGAAAGCGTTTTGTTTGAAACTTTTAATTTTAAAGATATTGAAGAACATTTACACTTAGTTTTACTGTCTTTAAAATTGGCAGCTTTGAAATTATTATTTTGGAATACTTCCTGCTAAATGTATCAATTATGGAACACAATATTGATAATTTTTTGTTGTTTCAATCAAGGTATGGAGAAGTTAAATTAAAGTGAGTAAAAAATAGGCTGATCTACAATGTTTAACAATCATATCGATGAAAGGAAGCTAAATTGATCATATGTGGTAAGTCTATAAAAATATTAAATTACTTTAAATACAATAAAGATAATAAGATTATTTTTAATTGAATACTTAGAAGAAATCTTATATTCAATTTAACTGCGTTAATTCTTTAAGCAACTATTATCTTTACGTTTACTAATTTCTAAATGCATAGATTAAGGAGCGAGGCTGATATTTATTATTCCATGCTTGATTTTGACACTTTTGTTGCCTGTGGCAGCTTCAACAGTTAGCCAATGTTGTTCAGACGTTCAGCATATGCGGACACAGCCGAGTGCTTGTTGTTGGTGTTGTTGTTGCTGCTGATGTTTTGCTGTTATTGAGTTTAAGTATTTGTGGTGGCCATATGCACTTTTCGTATTGACTTTTCCAGGTCAAAAGGCGTCTGTGTGCTTAACATTTGCATAACTACTTAAAACACACAAACTCACACACACTTCAACACACTCGCAGTCGCTCTTCCTCTTTCCCCACTTTAATGAATATCGCTCATACGCCATGTAATCATCGCAACTATCAAAATAGGCGCGCAGCAGTTGCTTTTTCGGCGTTGGCAACACTCAAAGTTCAAGGCTTACAGTTGGCTATATATAGCCACGCCCCCCGCCGTGGCTTGAATGTGTATCCGCCTCCCACCGCCTGAGCCATCAGCGTTAATTTTGTTGGGTCACGTAGGGCAATGAGAAGCAGCAGCAGCAACAGCAGCAGCAGCAAAGCTGACGACTTGCCAACAATAATAACAACAGCAGCAACAACAAGGAAAGCCTTTTAAATGAAATTTGCACTTGACAACTTGACGAACTGACGCATTGACGCAATGAATGAACGCCGCAGACATTCGGCTCGACCATTTGTTTCATTCTAATTGAAAGTTTTAACAATTAGCAGAGAGAAGTCACAAATGCGCGTTATGCAAATGCTGCTGCCGCCTACGCCAGAAAGTAGGCAACAAGTTTTGTACTTTTGACCCTTGAGAGGAATGCAATTTCATGTAAATTACAAAATAAACATTTCTCAGACTTGGGCGAAAATATTGTTGAGAAAATGCCTTGGCTCGTTATCAAATAGTTTTCATTTGTAGCATTTTTGCTTTGTGAAAATTATACTCAAGAATTTAATTGTTTTCTTTCTGATGGCCTTTTAATGGTTGCTGCTCGCCTGGAATTGCTCTATTTTGTATTTTGTGAATTAAGATCGGAATATTGGTCTTGTCATGCTTATCTATGGTATTACTGCGTGAGCAGTGGGCGTGGCAGAGCTGCCTCCGATGATGGCTTTGCCTTCAATTGCAACGCACATAAATCAATGACAATCAAAATTCATTTCGTTTTGCGTTGATTTATTGCGTTTGTTTGATTTGCTAGAGCGCTAGATGGCTACACAGATAGATTGATATACTCAACGTGGAACAGAGACAGCGAATAAACGGAAGAGTGCATGCTGAGGTCCTGCCTTTTCCTTATCAGCAATGCATATTAATGCGAACTGTGCTCGGGAGGCGTAACAATGGGGGATCAGCTTTGTTCGTTTGTGCTTTTTTTTTTTTTTTTTTTTTTTTGATATTTCTTTCTTCTTTTCGTTTTACTTTTCTGTATAAATATTAAATGTTGGGGAGGGGGCTGTTGTAGGTGGGTAACCTTTCTGCCAAATCATCAATCAATCAAACGCGTGTGATTTGCTACAGTTCAAATTTCGCTCTCAGTTCAATCGTTCAGGCATTCAAGCAGAAATACAAATATTTGCTTTTTTCCAAAGTACAATAGCGCCTACACTCTCTCACTCCCACTTTCTTTGCCACTCTCAAAAGGCGTGGTATACCTTTTTTTTTTGGCTGAGCTCAAGAGCTGTAACAGCAGGAGGGCTTAAGCCTCGTCGACCGTAAGTCCGTCAGTGCGTCCGCTTGTTCCTTCACCTGACTGACATGGCTTACAAATGGAGGAAGTCCTCTGCCCCTTCGTGGAAAAAGGGTAAGCCAAGCATCTCTGGCAGCAGCTGCTACTTTGCGACTCTCCTCTGACTGCCTAATCTCCTGTGTGATGTGCTTGCAACCTGTTACATGGCCGTCTAGCTCTGACTAGCTGCCCCCTGAAGAGCCTCGAGGCCAAGAGTGCGCTAAGAGCGCTGCTCTCTGGACGAAGGCCTACGACGCTTTTCGTTTGTCAAACGGTATGAGTAATAAGGCTCAGTGAAATTATTTAGAAAATTCCAGCTTAAGGCTACGCACACGACAAATTCTTAAAGGTAAATGCTGTGAATGTTGGAGAATTTAAAAAATAAATATAATAAGTTCAACTTGACTTTGGTCTTAAGGCTATTACATATATTTATGTGGTGGCCTGACAACGTTCTTTGTCAGTCCGGTCGATAACTAATAAAGGAAAATGCATAAAAGTGAAAGTAACGATTTATGAACGTTGAGATACTGCGTCAGTAAATATTTTATAACGGCAATGAAAGGGACAAACTCTTGTTTTTTATTTAAACTTTTGCAGAAGAAGTTATACATTTTTCCCGACGATTATTAAACGCACAGCTGATAAATGTTTCAACCTATAAGCGATTTAAACTGAAGGCGAAGTTATGTATTTAAGAAATTGATTTCCAGGAAATGTAAAGCTATAAACCTGCATTTAAATATCTACAGGGCATTAAATATCTGCTGTGAAATTGATAAATTTAAAAGTTGATCAACAGCTGGTGCTGCTTTTGTCAGTTAAAAGCCCAGATATTTGCGCAAAGTGTAATCCTCCGTTCAAATTGTCAGAGTACTCCAATTAGCTGACGAAGTGACTGGACTGAAGTGGAATGGAATGAAGCTTGGCCTCCTCACAATGAGCTGCTTCCGATTTTGGGCCGAGCTGCTTCGACTTCTTCTTTGCCTGACAGCCAATCCGGTTGCTTGCCTCTTTCTTGAATTGTTGCCAAAACAATTTATGCTGGATTTTGGGCAACATTTTGCGCACAATTGAAAATTGTGCAATTGCATTTGTCCTGACAGCAAACGTATGCGAGGAGGAGTAGAGGAGGGTGACGACTGCCAAGTGATGGCAGGAAATGCTGTGCAGCAGCTGTCGCTTGAGTTTTGCATATTTATTCAATATCAAAATAGGCGACAGTTAAATTGTAAATAAGTTGCAGTTGCTGTTGCCTCGTTGCAGCTGTGGCAATAATTACGAACAATGCGATAATGCGACGGCTGCCTTGCTTCGAAAACTTTAATGAGAGGCAGCACACAAAACGGAAGTGGGAGGACAAAAGCGACAACAACAAGCGACAGCCAGCAAGGGAAGGAGTGAAGTAGAAATCCCCTGAAGTGCTCACTTGGCTTCGTTTTCGCTGCACTGCCTCAAGTGCATTTGCTAATGACAAAGTCAAACAGGCGCGTGGCAACGACTTTCAGCGACTTCAGGCGCTGACAAATGCCGGCACAGTGGTGCAAACTACGCGATAACTTTGCGTAATTACTATTTAATTTAAATAAGGCGACAGACTCAATTAATAGCTAAACTAAGTGCGCTTTTGTCGCCTTGCCTTGAGCTAACGCAGTTGGTAACTTATAATTACAAATGCAGATTTTTTAATATTAAAACTTGCAGAAGTGGATAAACTTTTTAGAGGTCGTTGAACAGCAAAGATATTCTACGTTTTTGCTTTTTAAAATATATAATTTAAGGTCATTGTAGGTGCATATTTTGTGTGTATGTAGCAGTTCGTCTTATTTGAAGTTTCGCAAAATATATTATATAATTTAATATGCAATTAAGTGATTCAATTTTTTTAACAACTGTGTATAGCAATTCTGGTGTATATATTTCTTAAATCATAAGTGTTGAAATTTGACATCATTTTAATTTTGATTTTAAGTGTATACATTACTCTGAGGTCAATGGTAACGAATTTGGATTGTGTGAAATATACAATTTAATACGAATTTTAAAGCACTAATTTTTGTAGATCTTCGTTTAGTAATTCTGTTGTACTGAAACATTGTGAAATATAAAATGTAATGCGAATTTGTGTCTCTGCGCTTTTTAGATCATATAGAGAATATAGTATTTACCAAATTTCCACAAAACTCAGTCACACTGTGCAGCGATTGCGTTTAGTGTTGCATGCTTTTGGGCGCAACAGACAATATTCCTTTTGCCTTGCCGTCAGCCGTCTGCTGTCAGTTTGTCGTGTCTGTATCGTTGTCTGTATGTGTGTGTGTGTGTGTTTCGGTGAGTGCGTGCAATTTACGCGTCCAGCGTCAAGTGGCAGACGAGGCAGGCCGCAAGCTGCAGGCGATGCCTTTGCCGAACGTCCGTCCGACCGAAAGACCAGTTGGCAGTCATGCAACTTTTTGCGTGTGAGTGTGAGAGTGTCTGCTTGGCGGCAAGTGTTGAAAACATGTTAATTGCTAACAATAGCAACAACAATACAACAGCCATAACAATAGAAAGAAGCAAGAACGAACACGAACAACAATAACAAACGACAACCAGCAGCGGCTGTTGAAGGCGTCAGCTTGGCTGCTCCACTTGCAACAACGACAAAGACGACAAACATTTCCATGTGGCAAGCGGAAGTTGTATGCCTCCGCCTCTGCCTCTGCCCCTGCACCATTACACAGCTGTTCAAGTAGGTGCGTCATAAAAAAAAAACGTGAAGCAGCTGGTGGAAAGGAAAGAAGAGCCGCGAAAGCAGCAAGCGGAAGTATTTGTCATGATATTTATCGCATAAGCCGTTGCCACTGCCACTGCCACAGTCGCTGCCACTGCTGGCGCATTGCGTTGAGTAGGCGGTCTCTGCAAACGGAAAATTGTGAAAATTTAATTGAAAATGTTGCCTGCCGAGGACACGTGCCACGCACAGGCGTGCAGCAGCAGCGACAGAGAGGGGAGAGAGCCGCAGCAGCAGCTCATCAAATATTAAACCTCGGCTTTTTTCTCTGTATCCCCATTTGAGCAGCTGTTGCCGATGGGGGGACTTAAAATAAAATATAACAAATAGCACGCATAACAAATATAAAATAAAAAAAAAAACCAAAGAAATATTATTTGAAAATAGGTCATCGATTGCACAAAAATGTTTATGCTTTTGCCCGCAAGTCCCCTGTGTGTATTATATGGATTATGCTGAAAACAGTTTATGCTTTTATTTTTTTTGAATTTATTGAATTCGCTTTACAATTTTTACAAACTGCGATAATGGAAAAAATGCTATTAATTGTGAGTGGTCTTTCAGATTCTAGAAATACACAAAAAATGTTGCTTTCCTTTGACAGACATTTGTGCAACAATTATGAGTTTATTTCATGCTGCAACTATTGAAAGCAATTAAATTGTAAAAATCATAAATACGAAATGCAAAAACGTATTGACAGTTCTGTAAACGAGTAGACAAATATTTACAACTTCAATATTCTGATATGCTTTGTAATTAAATTATGCAATATATGACGCCAACTAATTGGAAATTTATTCAACGATTTGCAAATCATTTCATTGCCTTTAATTGGAAATTTATTTAGTGAAGAAATATAAGAAATTCTTCATCGTATACATAAATCTCTTTTTCTCATTGCCCCTGTTTGCCACGCCCCTGTTTTCTTCTTTTTTACGATGGTCCTTTGTTGTTGGTCCCTTGTTTACTCACTTTCTGCCGTCTTTGGCAACCTTATCTTTTTGATTTTTTCTCCGTTTTCCTGTTTTTTTTTTTTATTATTATTTTTAATGCGGCATTGTAAATTTTTTATGACCCTGCAAACGATGGTTGCCTTCAATTTTAAAAAAAATCAGCGCAGCTGAAAATCTGAAATGCCACATCAAATTATACATGTGCATATAAAATAGGTAGCGAGTGCAAGTAAATTACTAAAGCAAAAATAGAATCGTTTAAAAAACGCATGCGCTACCATCGTTTAATTTCAACATTAAAGCACATCAATTTTTAATTAAAAAAGAGAAAGAAAATGTCTATGAAGAGTACAACAGCAACACCAAAAGCTGGCAAATAAAAAAACGCCTGCGAAATATCTCAAGCACATAATCCTTTTTAATGGCAAAAAATAAAAAAAGAAATGCCAGCGAGACTGAATACAAAAAAATTACTGACGACGCCCGCAAATTAATTTGTTTATTTAGGCGCCATTTTTGCAGCTGTGTACGCTGAAACTTTTGCTGACAATTTAAAAAATTTTAAATTAAAAAAATAAAATTAAAAGTATTATGGCAGCTACAGAAAAAAAATGTGACGAGGCTCAGCACTTAGTTGAACTATAGCAAGAAAAAAGGAAGGCAGGTGGGGAGCTGAGGTCAGTAAGTGTGGCAAATTTACATCCGAAATATGCGCGAGATGTCAGCAGTTGGTGAAAGCAAAGGGAGAAAGCGCGGCAAAGAGAGAAGTTCCACTTGCGTATACTCTTTTTAAAAAAAAAATTCTTTATAATTCGTAATAATTATAAATAAATGATAAATCGTAATAACTTACTCATTATATTATATTATTCTTTCTGTAATACCTTTAACTTTATTTATAATTGCAGAATAAAATAAAAAAAAAATATATAAAATAATTTTAATAACTTGCAGTGCTCAAATTACTTATTAAAGGTTGCTTGCAACAAAGCTTCATTTAGCTTTAAGGATAAAAATTCTTGTCTTGAATTTAACTACAAAAAATACAACCTTGTAAAATAATTACTAATAAAATAACCTTTTCCTGCATTTCTTTTAAAATACATTATTCGTTCTAAAAAGCATTCAAAGTACGATTAAAAAATGTGTACAATAAATATACTTTTAATGTAAATTACGAATGATAAATTATAATACATTTTTCATCTTTGTTCAGCATGTTAATCTTGCTATGACTTTTCCACTTTTGAATTTATTTGCAAAAGAAGAATAATAATAATGAAATGTCTACTCATAAAGTAATTCCTTCTCTGCATATCTTTACAAATATATAAATTGTTTTATAACGCATTCAAAGTACTCAAAGATGATGATAAATTGTTGTAATATATTCATTATTCAGGTTCATGCTCTAAGTTGCAAGTACAGAATAATTGTAGTGAAAAACTTACCCATCAATTAATTGCCAATTAGCTAATTACCTCATATTTTTTTGTGTTTTTCTTCATATATATATTTATAATTCTTTCTATAACGTAGTCAAAGTACTCTTTGAAAGCGTATTCAAAAAAAAAGTTGCTGAAATTGCAAATGACAAGTTTTGCACTAAGCAGCAGCGTAAATAGAAGCTGGCCAAAGGAAGCGGAAGGGCTGTTCGTGAGTGTGTGTGTGTTTGAGTGTGTGTGTGTGTGTGCGTGACTGACTGTGTGTTAAAGGAATGAGGAAGGGGGCATGACAGTTACATTGACATACTTACTGCATGATGAAGCAAAATGAGTGACAAACTGACTGCACCACGTTGTAAGCTGCTTATTAAGCGACGCCGCTGCCGCTGACGTTGATGCTGTTGTTGCATCCGACATTGCAGCAGTGGCAAAGGCGTTTGACATGTTGCACAGCTGCACAACGGCGCTCCGTGTGCCACATTTCCGTATACGACAATTTCAAGCTGCGACCCACAAACCGAGACGCTCGAAAAATATAAATGAGAACAAAAAAAGCAAAGTCGACAAACTTAAAGTAAATAAATGGGTTACTTTCACTCAAGGGGTTTTCCCCTAACTGTTTTGTTGCTGTTTGTGAGCCGGGAAACCCTTACCCAAATCAATGTCACCCGCGGCTGTTTTCAGCAACCAAAATAAAAAAAAATGGGGAACTTGAGCCTCAGCCCCACTGAGCGTGAGCACGTGGCCTCCGAAGTTGATGAAGTTGCCGCGTTAACAGCCGTTAAACTTGCCACTCGCAAAAGGTTTTAGACGCACCGTTGAGATTTCTTTTTCTTGCTGCTCGCATCGAACAAAACCTTTTTGCGTGCTCTCAATAAATTAACAAAATGACAGCAGCAACAACAACAATAAACCCCGCAACCAAAAAAAGGAGTTTTACTTGAAGTGAAAATTTCCAAGAGCCTTGTATCATTTTTAAATACTAATTTCGCATTGAACTTGCATCAAAAAGGGTCAAAATACTTTAAGTACTTGGCGGAAATTTTATATATTCGGAAATTCGTAATCATTTGAATGAATCAGTGAAGCCCAAAAAAGTGATAGAAAAAGCATAGATATTTACAAATCAAAGGCTGGAAAAAGGTTTAAGCTAAAATCATTGTATTTTTTAACTTGCAATTTAATGAATCATGCAAATAAATGGATTTTCACAAAGCAGATTCAACGGCAATGAATGAGAATTCTAAGAGCAAATCAAGTAGAAAAATAAATTCAAATGCTTGCTTTCATACATTTGTATGTCAGTTGTTATGCTGATGATGTTGCTGGCAAGCTGCAAATTGTTAACTCCTTTGCAAACGTATTAGAAACTCGAGACTTTCGTGCTGACATGGAAATGCCTGTGCCATGTTGTCATTAATTTGCCAAACAACATCAGCTGCAGCACCGAAGAAGAATGTTAGACTATTAAAACAGATGTTGTTTGGCTCACTCGCAGATGCTCTGCAAATGGATTGAATGGGTTTTTGTGATGAAGAAATGCAATTAGCATTTATGATAGCACTATGATTATTCAATTTTTAATATAAATTTAAATTTCAGATTTTAAATGACTTAGCAATTTATAGTAGTTAAAAAACCTATCACTTATCTAATATTTCCTTGCACTTTGCTATTAAGAACTAAAAGCATTTATTTTGCTAAAATGCAAGCTATAAATATACCATTTAAACTATACATTTAAAAATGAAAATTACATAGGAGCTCTTTCCCCCTTTACTTATCTAATATGACTGCAATCTATCGCATGAAATGCAGGGTACAATTTCACTGACTGGCAGCAAATTCTTGATGTTGCTGCCTCGCTGTTGCTGCTATCCTTGTCTTTTTTGTGTTGGTCGTGTGTGTGTGTGTGTGTTTGTTTGCAGCTGCTGTTGCGCTTTTAACGAGCGCCATTTTTAAACAGGCTGCTATGCTGACATGAGTTCCAAAAGTCGCTTGAAATATTGCACATACGCAGCGTTGGCAGCAAGTCAGTCAGCCAACGTCTCCTCACATCTCCATCTCCGCACATTTCACATTCGCCAGCTCTCGTTCGTGTTGCTGTTCCTTCGATCTGGGCAACATTTACTTTCAATCAAGCTGAAGTTGTTCTCGGCTTGGCTCGAGTGCGAATCTCAATAGAGAAACAAAACGCTGAAGTGCAAATGAAATGAGATGCGATGGCATTGCAAGCAAGAGAGATGTGAAGTGAACTGAAGTTGCTTTTGTCGCTTGTCAAACTGTTGTTTTACTCTTTTCGTACTATGTTTGCAATTTCATTTAAGCCTTTGAAATATGATTTTTGTTTTGCTTTATTCCCGAAGTGGCAAACAGCTAAACACAGTAAACCGAACAGTCAATGCAATCATGCAGCAGCTATGTGAAAACGGAGAGTTCCGCATTTCGGATTCGTCGTAAAACTTTACTAATATCCTAGCAATTAAGAATAGTTTTGCTACTTTGAATGTAAAATTGTTGTGATTTGATAAAACGTGACGATTGCGCTTTGAAGAACTGTTCAAGATGCTTGCAAGCAATGCTTATTTCGTGCAACATTGGCAAATATTGCTAGCACAATGTCGAGCTGCAAATTCGAGAGTGCATTTTGACATTTTCGTGCGCTTCGTTGAGTTCACAAAGTTAATGGAAAAGCACGCAGGCCAAACAACGATATGTATTCATATCACATGAATTCTCTCTGTGTGTGTGTTGGCCTAAGCAATGGATTCTCTTGGTGCATTGTGTTGCATGAAGGGGGAAACAATGGAAATGTTTGCTTGAAGCCAACCTGGCCAATGCATTCGGTGGCTGCTTCCTTTGCAGTCTTTCACATCCTTTTGCACTCTTTGTTCCCTTTTGCCACCTACTGAGGCATTGTTAGGCTTTTGTAGCTTAAAGTAGGCCTCGATTTGTGCCTACTTTCCTAAGCCTGGCTAATTGCTTGACTGCTGCCATTGATCTTATCGATTGGTCGATTGTGTGTTTGATTGTGAAAATTCGGCTTTTATTTTGCCTTCTTTTGTGGTTTGTTTGTGGAAATTTTGCATCTGCATTTGGCAAATATTTATGATATTCTAGTTTTGATTCGAGTTTTATTTTGTTTTGTTTGTTATCACACAATGATTTTTGCAATTGATGGAATGTTCGATAAGCCTTAAGAAAAAAGCCAAAAAAATCACAACAATGTTTCGAGTGCACAAAGAAAACTTGGCAAATAGCTAGAAAAATCGCATTTATTTTTGGTATAGTTAAGTCAGGTGCATTGATTTCTATGCAAATTGCCTTTTGGAGTTATCAAAAAATCGATATGAAGAAAATGTCAAACAATGATTTGTTATCGGTAAAAGTCTGTGAGAATTTTTTTTAAATAATTGTGGGGAAATTAAAAATTTACTTTAGTTTTGAAGCTATTTTTTTATTCATTAAAACGTATAAAATTTTTTAATTCAATTTTTTGAAATTTACTTTGGACTTGTAGCTAGTTTTTATACATTAAAACTTATAATAATATTTTAACAAAATTTTGCAGACTAAACTACGAAACTCTCACTAAAAGTTTAACATTTATTCACTCGCACCTAATCTTGTTTTTTAGTCTCCGATTGGGTTGAAATAAATATAATATTCAGCTCTGTGGAAGCGAAAGCAATTTCCTGTCAGTTTTTAGACCCAAGAGCACACTTGACTAACTTTTTGAGGCCATTTCTCTTGCTGGATTTATTCTGGCACCTGCGGGGTAATAATCACACTTTGTAATTTCATTAACGCTTTCATTTTCAGGAAGCGCCTGTCACTAGCAATTATAAGCAGTGGAAGAAGAAGAGTAGAGCAGAGGGGAGGGAAAGCTCACCTGGAAATCCAACTGTGAGTTTTAAGTTAAAATCCTTCTGCGTTTACGCCTCCATTTTTGGGCTACGACGACGACGTCGTTGTCGACGCACCCCCTCGGGGCAAGGCGTGGAGCCGTTCACACTGTTTGTTGCACATTAATTTCGCCTTATGAAATCTTTTGCACATTAAATCGCCCGATGAGTAACCCTTTATGGTGGAACGCGCCCCTGCGGGCCACACCCCTTGATCCATTTATCCCCGTGCCTTTCGTCTATGCTTCGCTTCGACGCCCTACATTGGGGACCAAAAGTTACGCATTAAAAACCTTTTTTGTTATGCTTGAAAAGTCGTAAAACTCAGTTTTATGAATGCGATTAAGCGCGTGAACTGCACGAAAGCATATTTCACTTGGTCTTCATTTTTTTACACCCCTCCCTCCCACTTTTCTTTTTCAGTTACTAGCTGCCTCTCCCTGGCTCTGAATCTGTCTCGACTGTCTGTCTGTCTGTCTGTCTGTCCTTGTTTCGCGTCCTACTTTGCTGTTATTCCCGGAATTTGTCATTTTTAATGACTGCGAAAAGAATGCGCTCGTAATTACATGACCAAAGTGGGAAGAAAATACAACAGCAAAAAAAATAAAACCAGAAACTCTTTATTATGTGAAGGCGATTTCATTGTATGAGTCTCATAAATTATTTTTACTCATTTTACCCCACAACGAGAGTGAGAAAGGATAGTCAGTAATTTTAAATGACATTACTAATTGCGTCAACAATTTGTGGTTCTTTGACTGAATTTGATATTAAGTATGTGGCCATAATTTCAATGGTAAATGATATCAAATTCAAATTTGTTTGTGCTCATTTCTTCTTACGTTAAATCATTTACAGCATTTTCAAATAATCAAATAAGGTGGCAAATCTTATTAATCCAATTTAAACTCGAAGTGCTGTTAAAATCAAGTTGCTTATAATTAAAATTAATTTAAATACTGCAAATATTTTCACGGCAATTTCAGACACTTCTGCTCAAGTGCTGGCATATAAATTACGTTTATTAATTATAGCCAGCAGATATAAATTATGAAAGATGTGTGTTGTATTATTATTCTTTTTTATATACTTCAGAGAGAATTATATAATTTATTATATAGCTCATCCTCAATAAACAATGCAATAAATAACAGCTAACTTTCTATTTGTTTCACTGTCAGTTTTATCAACAAAAAATAAGAAAGCTACAGTCAAGAGTGTACACGACTTTGAGATACCCGTTATACATTTTCAATAAAACCAGATTCTAAGAATATACAAAAATATACCAAAAAAAATACTTAATTATACGATATGCTATATTTGGTATATTGAAATAGTATTACAAAATATACATTAGATTGCAGAATATATGAGATGGGCGTTTTTGCCATACAAAAGAATTTAAATAACTTCTTAAAATTTTTATCTGATGCCAAACAAACCATAAGGAATTAAAAATTCTATACTTATTATTATTGTATGTACCAAAAATCTCCCCTTCAGCTTTAAAATTACGCTTGTTATTCGATTATGTAAATTCGAAATGTAAATAAACTTCATCTGCGTGCAAACATAACAAATAATTTTGAACATGTTATAGCACTATCTCTTATAGATATGGCTATGGATATGGCTATATTGGCTGTTGACGCTGATCAAGAATATATAGTATATACTTTATGGGGGCAAAGGTGCCTCCTTCTGGCTGTTACATAAATTTCCTGTCAGCACAATGTTATAATACCCTTTTACCCGATAAGTAGCCGGTATAAAAAGTAAGTCAGCATTGCATTACATAGTTGGAAACACTCACCAGAGCTGTCCTTAATTATAGAGCTTAACGTGAAGAGCATGAAAACGTCGTTCTTGGGTAAAATTTCTACCTTTTCATTTAGCTGTTTGGCTGCCTGAATTGCAGTTATAACTAAGTAGCATGCACCAGCACCTCCCCCCTCCCTTTCATTCATTCAACTATGTTCTGCTCTGCATCACGCCATTCACTCGCATCCTGAGGAGGAGGAGGAAAAAATGAGAGGGTGGCAAACTCTTAGCGCAATTTGCTATTGTTCTCACTGGCAGCCACTACTTAAATCCGTTTCCTCAGCTGCTTGTCTTTCATTTTAGTCAGCTTTTCAGCCAGCTTGTCGTCAGCGTCATCCTTGAAGGTGGCAATGTCTATGCTCTGTTCTGCTCCGCTCTGCTTTGCCTTCCGTCTGTCCTGCGTCCATTCGCTTGGCTGGCTTCGCTTTCTTTCTATTTGGCGTAGCATTCGCACTTAAGTGATTTTGACACTTGTCCTACTTTCCATGCGTTGATTTTTGTGTCAGCACTACTCAAATAGTACAGCGTATCTCCCCCCCCCCACCTCTCGGTAGGCTGCGCTGTTGCAGCTGCTGAAGTTGTTCACCTTTCAATACGCTGCTTCTCAGCCCTGGCAGCCACTACAGGAACTCTTCCATCTATTTTTTTTTTTGTTTTTCTGTGGCAGAACTTGCAGCTACACGTAAAGTGGCAGCAACTTCAGTTCCTGGTACTTTTTTGCTCTCCTCTTTTTTGCATTTTCCGATGCGTTCTTCTCTTTTATTTGCGTTCGTTAGTTGTTGTTGCTGTTGCCGTTGCTGTTGCTCGTGATCTACGGCTGTCATCATTCTGTTCATATAACTCGACGTCATCAACGTCTTTGGTTTGCCAGCGAAAACAACAACAACGCCAACGGCACAGCAACAACAACAATGGCAACTGAAGTGCACTTTTGTGGTTTTTCCTTGTGATTTGTGTGTCCTTCTTTGTATGTGTGTATGTGTGTGGGTGTGCGTGTGTTTGTGGTTTGTCTCTGACAGCATTCAGTCACTGCTCACTCCTGGCATGCTTCGTTTTTTTCTTTTGCTCTACTCTCTGCTCTGCTCTGCCCTTCAACTTTGCTTTGGCTCGCGTTTTGTTTGTCTTGGCCATATTGTTGTTTTGCCTTTTTGAGCTTGGGCTCAACCAAGGACTTCAGAGCTTGCTCACAATATAAAAATATAAACGCATTAGAAACGATTTGTGCGCATGATATGCGCTTCAAAATGCAACTGGTTGCCACAAGCAACAGTTGACGATCCCCAGCAAAAAGTAATCGAAATATTTGCCCCAAAAAGTATGCTATATTTTTGGTGTCTAGCGCAAAAGTTGTGTAAATTAAATCATTTCCGGCAAAGAGCAACTTTTTGGTGGGCCAAAAAAGTTGTGACAAGAAATTTTGTAGCTTTTCATTTCTTTTGTGCAAGTAAAGCTAACAACACACATAGGCAGAGAGAGAGAGAGAGAGAGGGAGGAGGAGCAGAGAGAGAGAGAGGAAGACAGAAAGTCACTTTGGCATTAAAAACTAATTTTATTTCTAATTAATTTTGACGTCTCGTCGTTTGTGGTTAAATATTCTGGCACGCGAAGGCAGCTGAGTTTCTTTATGGGGCGGGCTTTGAGGCGAAGTCATTAAAAAAGTTGCCAAAGACTTGCACACAC
Source organism: Drosophila albomicans (assembly GCF_009650485.2). Classification (NCBI taxonomy): domain Eukaryota; kingdom Metazoa; phylum Arthropoda; class Insecta; order Diptera; family Drosophilidae; genus Drosophila; species Drosophila albomicans. Next base: position 22,926,278 of record NC_047628.2, on the reverse strand, counting down.
ACACACACACTCATAGACAGATAAACTTTCCGCACGTGCGGGGGAATATATGTATGTATGTATGTATATGTGTGTGTATTTAGTTGTCAGCGTCAGTTACGTCGCACATTTTAAATGCCTCAAAATGAAATTAACAAAGAAAAAGCCGTAAAATGTCACCGCAGCAGGTGTACATATGTAATACACACACACACACGTACACCCTCTCATGTTTGTGTATGGCTGATTGTGTGCAAGTTGTGGTGCTTTTGGCTTGGCATGCCCAAAGCCTCACATTATCCAGCAATGGGCGCTCAAGTTGACGGCTTTTGGTAAAATTTGAAATGAAAGGCAACCGACAACGATTTTACTTCCGCTGCCGCTTCCTCCCTCATCTTTTTCTTCGACCACATAAAATTGTGTGAACATTCTGTGCAATCTTGGCAGCCGAAAAACAAGAAGCAGACTCATGACGACGGCAAATGGAAGTGATGAAAAACCACTACGAATTAAATATGTGTTTTAGTTTGTTTCTCTCAAAAAAAGTTGCTTTTCGTTTTTGGCCTCTCAATTTGCTTGTTTTTTAGAATTTCTGGCAGCTCAAAAAAACTTTTACAGCTAACAAAGTGGCTTTATTTCAACAACTTTGACTTGCAAAAAACCCCATTGAGTTATTTAAAGATGCGTTTGCTCTCTCACTTTGAAATGTAGATTAAGAGATTAAGTGGGGGTTGAAATGTTAACGCTTTAAAGGAATCTCAGTAAAGTAATTGGAAATTAAAGCTATCAAAATTAAGTTGCATAAATGTCTTTGTTTTATGATAATGTTTTAAAGGAATTTCAATATAATATTAATATTAATTGAAATTTATTACAATTATTTGGTTTGCATTTCTTTAATTTAATGAGTGAGTAACTATTGCCATAAAATTTTTCTGGTTTGAAATTAAATTCCATCGGATGTCATGTATTTGTTTAATAAGTTTTAATCCGGATACGTAACGCACAATCTGCTGCAGTGTACTTCCGGCAGCAATCAATGAGGCTCGTCGATGAAAAAAGAAGTAGAGTGTAAAAATTAAATAAAGGCCTCATCGATTGCCGGCGTAACTCAGTTTGTGGCACAATTAAGTATGCCACACCTACGTCCAGACAGCGAAAAAGAGATTCAAAGAGAGAGAGAGAGAAGAGAGAAGAGTGAGAGAAACCACGCTTTAAAAACCACTGTTGACATTGCTTCATTTGCACTTTATGTGCTGAGTTCGTGCCACGCAGGCTCTGCTGCAACTTGTGCGTTGTGTAATTGTTTCATTTAACTGCATTTAATTGAATATTTCACGCGCGTTTGTTTATGTGCAACGACAGCACCAGCAACAACAACAACGCCAATTGCAATGATAAATTGTTTACGCTATTTAAGTAAATAAATGCATTTAAAATGCCAACCATAACTGTTCGTCTCTCCGTCCGTCTGTCTGCCTCTCTTTCTCAGTCGTTCGTCCGGCAATTGCCAATTGCCGATTGCTGATGACCATGTTGCACATTCACTGCGGGGATTATCAATGTAAACAGCGACAGCGTGAAATTCGCCGCAGCAAATAGCGTCTGTCAAGGTTCTTAAAGTCTCAGCGCTGTGGCTGTCTCTCGCCTTCAAGGTTTGCCACAATTTGTGTGGCAGCCACATTGAAGCTACCGCATTTGTTTATTAGTTTTGATAAAGCCATAAAATGACAGCAGGTCGCCCTCATGTGAGGCAAAGCAAACAAACTCTGACACTAAGCGCTTTAAGATTTGACCTCGCTTTGGGTTTTTCCTCTATACCCTGTAGAGTGAGCGTGGATACGAAGCGGGTATTATGTTTAACTGAGTTTGAAGGCAACAATTAAAAGAGGTGTGTAGCTTTAATTTTACGTAAAGCATAAATTTATCAAACGATAGATTTTTAATTGATTTTTTTCTATTTCTTCTTAAATTTTTTTAAATTGCTTGTGTATTTTTCTGGTTTATTGCAAATTGCATTCCTCAATTATGTAATTTATTCATTGCTAGTTTTAGTCTAGTTTTAATTTAGTATAAATCACATATGTATGAATCATTTATTTTGAAAATATTTAGATATTTCTTTTTGATGATTTGTTAGTTGTTATTGTTAATGCACTTTCTGATTTATTGTGTAATTTGGCGAATAATTTTCTAATTTATTTGGAGTATATTTCTTATTCATTTTCTCTGCTGACACTATTGATGCTCTACTTGCATGAATTGTCTCTTTCAATTCACATTCTCTCACTTTCTACTGCCTTTTTATAGGGTATACGCCAAAGCCAGTCCTAACTAATTTGTACTCCAAGTGCTTTGTTGCCTTTTTTGTTGGCTGTGTTTGGTTTTAGTTTTTGTTGTGGTATCAAAAATGCCGTTGCCGCTAAACCTTTGAGCAAACGCAAATAAAATGCACACGCATACACACACAGAGGCAATTCTTGTTTGCCTATCCATGTCAGATGTGTGAGTGTGTGTGTGTGTGTGCGGACATTTTGTTTACACGGCTACGGGGCGTATGAGGGCTCTGTGTCGAGTACGAGTGCGAGAATATTTACATACATTTTTCTCTCTACGTACGAACAGAGAAATAAGCTGCAAATATACGAGTATTACGCATACGCCGCGTTGCACCAGCATCAGCATCAAACAATTTGCATAGCAGATGAAACAATTGAAAATGCGACGACCACAAACATATCGACAAGCTCGTCCATAGAAGCGTCGCTCATTAAGAGAGAGTTCAGTCAAGAGTTGAAAGGGAATTTACGAGTAATTTTAAGGCAAGTTTTTTTCAGCCAGCTGTTGACGTATCCCTAACATAATTATTTAAATTTACTCCGTAGTTGCTTTATACTTTTGTGTCACTTTCAGGATAAGCTTGTCATTTAATAAATTAACTAACTTTTCGTGTACATGAATGTAGTTGCTAAAGTGACAACTCACGTCTTGTCTTAGCTTTTCATTTAAAATCAAAACTTGGCTTCGCTCGCTGCATACTGCAGTTGTGGAAGATTTTGTTCCTCAATACTTGCTTCATTAGCTATTCAAAAGTTGGCGTGCTAGCTAGTAGTATATCAGGCGGGATTCATCAGCATCAAGGACTTGCCACAAACTGCAGCCATAATGTTTGTCTGCCTCATGCGAAGCGAGCGCGCAAGCTTTTTGGCTGCCTTGAATTTCACCTCCTCGTTTTTCGTGTCTCCTTCGTCGACTTTTGCCATTGCCACTTTGTCTTGCTTTGTTGGTTTTCTGCGGCAGCCACAAAACTTATGCCGCCACTTTATGAAGATGAGGCATTGCAGCAGTGGCAGCAACAGCGGCTTCAGCGTTGCTGTGGCGCATAAATTAATGAAAATTTATTTATGCCCCAAAAATATGGAGCAAACAACGGAGAAACGATGTGGCATCAAATGTTTTCCAGTGCATTAGGCACACAGACGCACACATCACCCACATTCATGTCTGGTATTGTTGTCGTGTGCACCAGCAACCACAACAACAACAACGACGAAGGCATCAAAAGCAGCAGCAGAAACAGCAGCAGGAGAAGAAATGGCAGCTCAATGAGCTAATGGCATGCAACTGCAACTGCTGTGAGAGTTGTTTACTACACATAACATTATATGAGTACGAGTACTATGTATGTTAAGCTGGCAGCTACTTTTCGTAATGACCTTTCTTCACAGATCAGACTCCTAAAAGCATACTAGGAGTATATAGTATATTTAATATTGTACTAATATCAAATGTAGCCTTCTGTAAATTTGAGTTTTTTTTATATGTATATTATTTTGGTAAGAATAATACCGAAATGTTTTGGATACCCCCTACCCATAGCCTAAAAGGCTAGCAATCTGGTATATTTTGAATGTACTATTATATCGATTTACCAAATAGAGCCCTCGGTATATTTGTTTAGTATTTTCTGGTATATTCATTTGGTAATAATAATACCGCACTGTGTTGCTTTTATTAACAATGGGTAGCTTTCTTACTTGATAAAAATACCCGCTATAATCTAGTATATTTTAAACGTAGTAATATATCAATATTCCAAATATAGCCGTCGGTAAATTTTAGTATTTATTTTTATATGTATATTATTTTGGTAAGAAAAATACCGAAATTTCTTAGATACCCCCTACCCATAGGCTAAAAGGCCACCAATATGGTATACTTTAAATGTATAATACTATTATATCGATTTGGCAAATAGAGCCTTCGGTATATTTTTTTTTACCATTTTCTGGTATACTCATTTTGTTATAATAATACTGCACGTGTTGCTTTTATTGAGAATGGGTAGATTTCTTACTTGATTAAAATACCCGCTACAATCTAGTATATTTTAAACGTATTAAAACAAGTTTTTGTTTAAGAAAGGATTTTTTTTAGCAAAAGTGATTACCATAAGTTTCAACTATTCTTATAATCTGCAATTTCTTAAATTTGCAATATAAATTTAATTCGTTGGCAACGTGCCGATGTCACTGTAAATTTCCCCAAACTTTTTCAAGGCTAACGACCAAGGTGAGTATTAGCTATTGTTGTCTTTTTGTATTTCTTTTTGGGTTGATGTTGCAAGCAAATGACTTTTCCTGCCACTTGCCAAATGGTCAACATTATACTTGATTCACCAGCTCACAAAACCAGCTGGCTTTTGTGCATTTTGTGTGTCTCTATTTCACTACATTCCTTTTTATTTTTTTTTTTGGGTGCTCTCTTTTTGTGTTGCATGCAGTTTCCGGTTCCGTTTGGCTTCCACTTGACTTCCGTTGCGCTTGTCACTTGTTTTGCATGTCGTCACGCGCTTGTCCTGCACTTTAACTGCACTTATCTTGCAGTCCTCAGTCCAGTTGCTTGGACATTGTGTAGCTGCTTTGTCGAAAATGTCAACAAAATGCGAACTGAACGCATAAGATAGCACACATTAGCCAACATCTACACGTATTAGGGAAAGACGGTGGCAAGGGCGGAGGAATGTTGGCCTTTTTTTATGTGCTCTTGCCACATCATCAATTACACATTTTACAACTTCTGACTAACTGTCTGGGGACGGCAGAGCGACGTGCTGGGCCACTGACAAAACAGACATAAATCAAACATTTCCCACGTTGCGAAACAATTTCCGGCTGCATGGCAACTCAAGACTGCCACCATGTGTAGCACGCTCTCGTTCGGTGTGTGTGTGTGTATGTCTATCTTTTTGCTGAATTTTATTTATGGCATCCGCCAAAACACAGACAGCAAGAGACAGACACACAGAGGCAGACAGACAGACATATGATATATAGACAAAATGACTTCAGTTAGAAAATTTACAATTGCTTTTACTTGATACATAATTGTTGTTGTTGCTGTTTGATGTTGCTGTTGTTGTTGCTGCTTTTTGCTGTTGCTGGTTTTGGCGCTTTTGTATTGCATTTTGATTTGTGGTTTACAAGCTTTTGTCTGGCTCATAAATTTGGCTTATAACATTTTGCATGACGTTGTATGGTTGGTTTAATGGCAACTGATAGCAGTCCAAAATGTTGCAATTCTAAATGAAAATCTCTCGAAACTTTTGTTGCTTCTGCTGCTGCTGATGCTCAACATTGCGTATACGCAACGTAATTTAATTCAGCTGAATTGATATTCAATTACATTTTGTGCAGCAGCAGGAATTGTTGAGAAATTGAATTTGTGTTGAATTTACTATGATAAATTTATGTTTTTGTTTCAGGCACGAGCGAACAGCTCAACAATTGCTGCCATTTGTGGCAAGTTGAAGCCACAGAAAGTTGCTCAATTTGTCACACAGAAAAGCGAGGAAACTTTAACTTTCCGCCGTCTCGCCCCTCCTTAATAACAAAGTTGTGTGTGTATATATTGCAAGGAGTAGTGTAGAGAGAGCTCAAAGAATTCTTTAGTTTGGCCACCTTTCGCATTGCCAATTTACGCTTTATATACGAGTCTCGTTCGGGCCATTTGCGACAGAGCAACGCAGTGGGCAAAGGCAAAGGACCACAAACTGAACCTGAACCCAATTCAATCAGCCCCAGGACCTAGAGCAACTCACAGCTGCCGCTAATAGCAATGTGGTGTACTTTCGGTACGGGTTTGTCACTTAGGCAGATACCCTGTAATAACCAGACTCCGTCCTAAATTTTCGTTTGTTAAAGTAACTTAATTTCACGGAATTAAATATTTTATTTCCCCAATTTTATTGCCTCTTTTGTGCAGGGTATTCAAGTCACATTTCATTTGATTTGTTCATTATTTTCATTATTGGTCACATTTTATGATTGTTTTTGTTGTTGTTGTCGTTGCCTTTATGCTTGCTTCGATGCTCAAAATACTGACTGACTGACTGACGGACTGCCGAGGCTGAGGCATTTGTGGCATGCAACATAATTTAATATGTCTTCCTCTCTCCTCCAACCTTGAGCTGCTGTTTTTATGTGCTACCTTGGCGTTCACTTTATGTGTTTATTTGGCTTGAAAGGGTTTTGCTCTGGGATTCTCCACTTTGCACGTGTAGCATTCCAATCCAGAGTGCTTAAATTATTTATTAGACATATTTTGCGACAGCTTACACACAGCCTTGACTACGTCGAGCATTATTATGATTTCCAGAACGAGCACATGGCCAGGGTCAGCACATAAATTATGAGCACTTTATCTGACCCTTGGACCCAAAGCATCTAATCAGCAGCATGAAACACACAGCCTGTGCCCAAGTGTTCTGCAAAACACTTTCTTTCGCCAGTCAGTAAAGTGGCGAAATGACCGGGAAAATGTTTCACTATTTAGTCTATAATTTAATTATTCATTGACCCAATTATTTGCACATTTTTGCCAATTAAGTTGACAGCAAACAGGTGCAATTGATATGCTATCTATCAATATTTAATACCTTTACGCACATTGCATATAACAATATGAAAATGTCATAAATTGCAAAAAGCAACGAGTGGTTGGCATAATTGACAATCGAATTTGTCATAAATAAAAGCAAATCAAGTTTTATGTGAAAGTATTTATCCCCCTTCCTCTCTCTCTCTCTGTGTTTTTCTGCAGTTGATTTTAATCAAAAAGGGACGGAGTGAAAGAGATGTTGTTTATGAGTCGAAAACAAATTGTGGCAGTAAATTGCAAGTTGATTTCATGAAATTTATTTGCTTTGTAAAAAGCAAACTCAATGCACACAAACAGACAGAGCAAAAGATTGCACTAAGGCAGAAGAAAATTCATTGTCTGACTATGTACGAGAAATTTAACATATCTTAATGCACACACATAGAGAGTCAGACAGATATATGAATGAAGCTAACTTCGCAGTGAGCTGCACTGACTTAACTGGCAAATTGAGCAAATATTTATTTGCATTTTTGTGAGGGCCCGTGAGAGTGCCTCAAGGCTGGCTGAGGGCCGAGTGAATTCACCAGACAATCTGAATGTGAATCTGCCAGATACGAATATGTACGAATGCGAGCAGCAGTAGAAGTAGAAGTAGTCCGTGTTTTCTTCCATTTGCACCTGCACTCCGGCACTTAATGTTTATTTTAATTGAATTGCCAACTCAAGGCTCTTTGCCCAAGGACACTGGCAAGGTTACCTAGCCCTGTTTAGTTGAGAATTCAGTCGAGTTTGTCGGTATCCAACTAGCACCAGATATTTACTGTCCAGCATAAATTAGCAGCTGCTCTGGTAATTTCGTATGCAAATTGAATTTTATATGCCATGACAAATGGCATTTAAATCATAATTTAAATACATTAACTATTTATTTAGTTTGACCACACTGCATTACCTTGTTAAATCATTAAAGCGCATGAAAACAAAATATTCAATAGAAGCGAAATTAAATGCAGAGCTGTTGATAATCAAATTCAAATTAAAACAAATTGCACAACCTTCATAAATTTTATATAGTTAGAATATGTATTTAATTCCCCAGTTTAAGGTAGATTTAATCTAGTTCTTCATTTAGTTCTACAATAAAGACTTAATTAACTTTCAGTCCCATAAGTCTACATATTAACAACTATATTAAATAATTGATAGTAAGAATATCAAAACCCAAATGGACAAACATAACAAGCTGCTGTTTAGTGCAAGATATTTCTACTGCAGTTAAGTAAACGTAAAATATTATAAGGCTGAGGCAATTTCCGCTCTGTGATGCTGGCCAGCTGCTCACTTTGCCCCAACTAAGGGAGGCCTCAAAATGTCCATCAAAACGTCAGCAGGCATAACTGTGGCCGGCGCAGTCAAACTGATAAGATATGAAAAGCAATTTACGTAAACTGTCAACGACAAATTCGCTTTGGCAATGGCCAGTCAGGCATCCTGGCATCCTGGCAGGAAGAACGCACAGGACACAGCCCAGAAGAGACCGCAGTCAATGGAATTAAATTACAATACCCTTCAAATTGGAGGTATATGGAGTAAATAATCACCATGTCATATATTCCCCTTTATAATTATGACAACTTAAAGCCGCATGACTGTCATGACAGCCATCGCGTAAACCCGGCTAATTGAAGCGTCTGACAACATGATCGAAGAAAATGCATTGACCATAAATGCTGGAGGTGAATGTGCTGCGCGTAACATTTCTCGTGTGGTTGCAATGGCAACCGGCATTGACACAGAGGATCTTGTGATCACCGCGATGCATCATCAGCAAACTGTGCGCTCCCTCCGCAAACACCTGAAAGTTGTCACTGTCGTTGATGAGTATTCGATTCTTGTTCCAATCAAAGAAACTCAGGTGATGCGTTTGTGGCATTAGCTTGGCTTTGCCCTCGAATATGGCGGGCCAATTGACATAGTGCTGTGACATTTTAAAGCGTGACTCTCTAAAAGTCTGCTCCAAGTCAATAAACCCCGACACTTCGAGGCCCTTCTTCGAACGCATCAAGAGAAAGATAATGGTCTAATGAGGAAGTAAATCAATGACAAATTCAACGTATATTTTATACTTGCCGCCAACTGTTTGCTGAGCAGTGAAAGCTCCCGTTTGGCGAACTGCTGCAGCACATGATCGTTGCCATTGTAGCCTTGACCGAACAGCGTATCTTCGCTGATGGCCCTTGGGTGCATAATATTGTCCAATTTCTTGCGCTGGTCCGTGAACTCATTGCGACTCAGCAAGCGTCCCATACAGTTTTTGCCACAGGCGTTTTTTATGAAAGTCCTGCTGACATTCAAGTTGCGAAGATAACGCACATCGTTAATGGTGATAAAGTGATCCAAGTACTCCTCATACGACTCGAAATCCAGCACATTCATGATCATGATATTACAACATAAAAATTGGAAACAAAGAAAAGTAAAATCAATTCAAATGTAAGTGTGTTTGCATGTGGAAAACAATCTGAAAACTTTAAACTGCCAGCTGACAACAAAATCATTGCTGAAGGGTTCAAAATTTTGTGTGAGCCTTTATGGCATTTTTGCTTCGTGTGGCACAAAATAATAATTAAATACTATTGAGCACACACACACACACAGATGCACACATGCAACATTTTGCTCGTGTTGCAAATTTAATAAATGGAAAAACTTTACAATGCCCCTCGCCGAAAAGTTGTGCATATTTTCAATTACAGTTTTCTATGTGCGGCACGAAGCGACGACAACTGATGTAAGCACACTCACACACACACAAACATATACTCACATACACACTCACACATTTGCACACTTTGGCGCATATGAAACTAATTACTTCATCAACATTTTAAAAGAGTGCGCCATGCGAAAATTTCATATTCAGCCTGAAAGTATGCAATTTTTTTTATCAAATCATTTTTCGCCATTTTGCACAGATTCCGCACACTTCCGGCAAATAAAGGGCGTATAAACTGTTTATTCAACTGCTAATATTGCGCAGATAATCGCGCATGCAATTAATTGAATTATATTTATTTAACTTCAATTTAAATTAATTCCACTGTTTCATTTGTGCAACTAACCACAAATCATTCAAAGAGAAAGTGACTACTCTAGGCAATACTAGGCACATTATTTTGTGCACTGAGCTAGACACAATCAATTGAGTAATCAAAATTAGCATATAAATTGAGGGATGCTTTAAGGTAGGTATTAGAAGTTGGAGTTTTTATTACTTAAAACACAATTCAGTTTCATGAATATATCTAATATTAATATCTTTGATGTTTGTTTTCATAATTTTTCTCAAACTATTTCTATGTACAATTATTTAATACTCTAGTATTAATTATTGGAAATATACTACTTCATCCGTATCCTTTGTTGCTGGTTTTTATAATTTTGTTTACATTTTCAGGGAATGAATTGTATAAGCTTGTTACTATAGTTATTGCAAATATCCTTATTAAATTGTTCAACTAAAGCTTTCATGCACTTACACAAATGCAATACAAGTTTATTAAAGCATTTTTATTAACTTATGGCTAACTTACTTACTCTAGTCTACCTCATTTATTCCACAAATTTACAGGGTAATTCATAGTGCAGTTTTATTATGCTTGCGCGCTTACTTGTTTTCAATTTGAGAACAATACAAAAATGCTGGCATGCTTTTTCAATTGTGTGTGCGAGTTTGCATGTGTGTGTATAAGTGTGAGCTGGGTTGTGAGTTTGTGTGCGTGTGGGTGTGATTGTGCGAGAGTGTGCGTGTACTTTTACGCTATTTAAACACGATTCCCCACTGTTTGCTGTTGTTGCCGTCGCTGCTGCAATTAACATGCTGCCTCTGCCATTACAACTGCTGCTGCTGCTGCTTCTACTGTTGCCTCTGCTCAACACTTGAAGCTGACTCTGTAGCCGTTCCAGTGTTGCTTCTGCTTGCTTCTGCCTGCTCTTCCTGCTGCTGTAGTTGCTCTGTTTTGCGTGCTTTGTCACCATCTTGCAGTTAGCCGCCGCCTTGAGCGCGTAAATTGCTACTTCGCGGCGCCCCCCAAATTCCCCTGGACATATTCCTCCCCCTTCTTCCTACTCTCTGACATTCTATGCTGCTGCAGTTTTCACTTTACTTCAGTTTACTGCGACTTCCCCTCGTTGAGGAGACGCCATTGTTTGACTTGGTCATTAGTAAATGTACTTTGTCGCAGCGTAAAAAGGAGTTAAGTGTGCACTCTAAGGATTTATGCGACTCTCAGCGTGTGTGTGCAACTGTATGAGTGAGAATGTATGTATGTGTATCCAAGAACTGTTGAGCATCCAGTGCTCAGCAGTCGCCTTTGCACTGCGTTAAGTGCGCATTTGTGATGAATGGACCAAAATGCTTGCTGTTTAGCCATTTTGCAGGAGTTTGAGTTCTGTGGACTCAACTTGAGGTTGCTGCTGCTGGTCACTGTTTCAATTATTCTCATTGGTTTATGGTCATCATAAGCTTTATGAATACACTCACTCAACCAGCAGCTGAGCACACAAATAGCGAGATGGTTGCAAATCTTTTAGCCAGCAAACTGAAACGAGAGTGGCGAATGTTTGAGTTTGCGTTTATGATTTCATTTTAAAGAAATGAATGTTGAATTTAAAATGAAGTTGGTGATAGAAAAGTGGAACTTTAATTCTAGTTTCATTCTGCCAATTTCCCTTAGAGACTCACTTTGCTTGCACTAGAAACGCAGCTCTGAGTGGTGCTAACTCTTATGTCACAAGTAATTTATGGCAATTTTGTACCCTTCTCTCACATTCTTCGCTTTGTTCTTTACTGCATCTTTTCCGACACAAATTATGAACTAGTCGTAAATTGCATTCTACGTCTGTTGCCTGAATTCTCTGGCCGTTCATTGAAATCAAAGTCACATAAATTGTACAAATAATTCAGCACATTGTCTGTAGGCTCCTCCCCTCAATCTATCCCAACTTCGAGCAGTAAATATAGATGGACTCAAGTGAGTGCAGTGGCTAAAGAAAACAAAAGCGAAGGAAGGAGAGAAAGCCAAAAGAATCATCACTTGGAGCTGACCGCAATGCCAATAGGAGGGAAAGAGGGGAGGGAGAGAGTGAAGTAGCATTTGCTGGAGTTGTAGTCCGCAATCGATCAAAAGGAATTATGTCTCAACACAATTGTAAATAAATCTTTGCGGCCATGTGGACATTATGTGCACGCTGAGGCCAAAAGGCTTGGCCATATCGCTGTTCTAACCACAGACACCGCAGAGCGAGCAAAATAGAGAAAGAGAGAGAGAGAGAGAGAATAGAAGATGGGGAGCTTGGCATGTGGATAAATCCTGCATATCACATATATGAAGATTGAGTGGTAATGTGTGCAAATCTAAACCTCTCTGCTGAGGCTTTTGCCTGCTCCAGCTATCGCTTCTCTTGTTGCCGTTCCTGCTCTAGCTACTGCTGTTAGCGTGTCCTTGTGCTTGGCCGTTGACATGTTGGTAAATTGGTCCTTAGCCGATTGCATCGATTGCTGCCACACATACAACGCTGTCTACCATCCCTCCCGCCCCTTTGTCTATGTCAGTGGATGTTCGGTTTTGGCCCGAACAGTGTTCAACATTTTGCAAACTGGGGAATTAAGTCTAAATGCCGGAAATTAATCTGCCCAAAAGACACAAATACAATATTATTGAGTGGTGATTTTACAAGTGTCGTTGTCATTAGGAAATTGCCTCTCGCAGTCCGTTTTTGTATACGACATCGAATAGCTTGCGGTTGTGTCTCCGCAGTTCAAGGCGAAATTTATAATGCGCATCGATAATGATTTGTTATTTAAAGCTCAAACAAATATCCGGCACTTTTAATGGCCAAAAATAAGAAAAACCGGGAGAGACGCGCATAAAAAAAGTACAATTTCGAAATGAAATAAAACACGCGCCAAAGATTCTCGAGTTGCTGTTGCCGTTGCTGTGGCTGTGTCTGTGTTTATTTATCATGCGGCACGCGAAACCACAAGAAACTTATCGGCACAAAATCACAAGTCTGTGCCTCAGTCTCACACTCAAATCTGGGGATGAGGATGAGAGCGAGTCTGAGACTAAGGCTGAAAAAACATTGAAGCATTTTGTGTTCTTTTCAACATTAATTTGTTTCTTCTGCAAATGCCAAGGGCTTTGTGCAATCAGCGTGAACATGAGCTGAACGACGACGAAACGATGTCTTGGCAGCTCAGGCTGACGCTGGAGTCGAAGCCTTTTGATGCTGTCGAGGGAAATTTGGAAATTCGATAGCAGGAAATGAGATGGCCGACAACGTGGCGTATGTGCAATGTGGTAGCAATGGCAACAGTCGAGAAAAAAAAAAACAGAATTCAAACATCAGCTGATAAGCGACTCTTGGCACACGCACTCACATGTAATCAATTTTCAAAATGTTATGCAAAGCCCTCTCTTAGGGCTTTGCTTTCGAATTTCATTTAAATTCATCTCGACAATAATGGAAAATTGCCTCAAAACCAAATGTGAAAATGTTATTGTTGTTCTTTTTTATACCCGCTACCCATAGGGTAGAAGGGTATTATAATTTTGTGCCGGCAGGAAATGTATGTAACAGGTAGAACGAGGCATCTCCGACCCTATAAAGTATATATATTCATGATCAGCGTCAACAGCCGAGACGATCTAGCCATGTCCGTCTGTCCGTCTGTGTGTCTGTGTGTCTGTGTGTCTGTCCGTCTGTCCGTCCGTCCGTATGAACACCTAGATCTCAGAGACTATAAGATATAGAGCTATAATTTTTTTTCGACAGCATTTGTTATGTTTGCACGCAGATCAAGTTTGTTTCAAATTTTTGCCACGCCCTCTTCCGCCCCCGTAAATCAAAAAAATCGAATAACAAGCGTAATTTAAAAGCTAGAGTTGCGGATTTTGGTATAAACAATAATAACTATAGTATTTATGATCCCTGAAAATTTGGTTGCGATCAGATAAAAATTGTCGAAGTTATTAAAGAAATACTTTTGTATGGGCAAAAACGCCTACTTACTAGGGGTCTAATTTGCTTTGGCCGACAATCTGGTATATTGTGCCGTCTATGGTATATTTTGAATGCGGTACTATATCGATATACCAAATATACCATGTGGTATATTTTTTAGTATTTTTAGTATATTTGCTATATTTTTTATAATAATACCCCAAATATATTTTTAGTATGTTTGTAGTATAATTGGTATGTTTTGAGAATAATACCGCAAAATATATTGCTTTTATTCAAAATGGGTAGCGGGTATCTCACAGTCGAGCACTCTCGACTGTAGCTTTCTTACTTGTTTTAATTAAATTTGCATCAATACTATTGTCAATTTTTGGTTTTACAATTGAGAATTATGTACAAAAATAACCAATCCAAATGTGAAATATCTTTGGCAAAATGAAATTCGATACAGAGCTGAAGTATAAGCTTACAGCTGTTGAAATGCGATTCGAAATAATCGAAACTGTTGCTTTTCTTTTGATTCAATAAATTCGTTTGCACTTTGCAAGTGGCTGGCAACTTATGCGTATGAAAAGTTATTACGAATAAATGGAATTTTTATTTTGCATTTTATTTCGATTGAGTTGCTTTTTGATATCAGTTGAATGCTTGACTCAATTGCAATTTATTTATTTTGGGGTTTTGTTGCTCAACTGTAAATTGCATAAAAATTGATCGCATTTTCGATAGTTTATAAGCGATACTCAAAATTGTCAATTTTCGGAATGCTCCATTATAATATGCTCGGTTGGCTAACAGTACTCAGCTTTAAGTACATTGAGGGTATAGAAAGGGAAGAGAAGAGAGGGAGGAAGAGAGTCTTAGTTGGCAGCTGCTGGCTGTCAATTCTATTGTTTGGCAACGGCTGCCTGTTGTGTTGCCTCGTGATGTTGGCCATTAAAATGGCCTTGCCTTATGTCGGCCATATTAATTTTTGTTCCACATTGAAGAGCGGAAGTGGGGAAGGGGCAAGGGCAGAGTCGGGTCGGGTCGGTCGGTGGCATGTTAGGTGCTGCACATTAAACCCCCTTCGGATGCTGTAACGTGACACGTGAGCATCGCTTACGTGGTTATGGTTATCGCTTTTACGTAATTTGCTCGTTTATAGCACGCATCATTGTTGGAGCAATTGCTGTTGTTGTTGCTGCCGATGTTGATGCTGCTGCTGCTGCCTCTGTGGCTGTTGCATGCCCAATTAGCACATGCGGCATCGTGAGAAGCTGCTTAAGGCTTAATAGAAAATGATGTGAAGGCACTTTTGATTGCTAATTTGCTACAATATTAATTTAGTTTAATGCAAATGCGAGCTGGTTATTGATGCTCCTTACATTTATCTCAGATTAAATTAAATTCTAGCTTTTGATATGAGCATCAAAGGGAAATGGTATGAAATTAAGTGCTTTGTTTCAGTAACTCAATCGTTGCAAGAATGTTTGGTATAAATTGCAACTAAATATCTGATTTAATTGTAAGCATAAATTGTTTATAACGATTAAACTGACAGTTCTGAAAATAGTCTAATAAATAGTCTGCTCGTTATAAATTATTTTCGATAAAATCTTAAATTTATCAGAGCAATTAAAGCATACAAAATGCCAATAACAATAAATGAAAACTAAATATATATGATACTAGATGACTAGTAAATACTCTGTGATATGTTTCAATTAAGTTGCACAATTTTAAAGCATGCTTTTCTTAGACAAAACTTTTCGAGTTTCCATTTGATTAGAAATTGCAAGCGACAGAGAGAACAGAAAGTGCGAAACAAAAGGCAGTTAGCCGCTTAAACTAACCACAAAAGTTTTGGCAAGCAGTTTGGCTTATAATTATTTACAAATGGCCAACGAAGTCAAACGAAACGAACGAAGAGAGAAGGCGCCAGGAGCAGGCAAATCCTTGCAGCTAACCGCACAATTCTGTTATTTCTGTGGTGTGCTAAATTTATCTAACTTGCTGCAAAAGGCGCAGCAGCAAGAACAGCAAAAGAACGAAAGGAGCATTTTTCGTTTGCTGTCAGTGCTCATTTGGTTTAGTTTTGCGACTGGACAACCAAGAGCTGCTGCAGCTAGGGACATATATGAGAGAGAGAAGCCGAAGATAGACTAGGACGAGGAGTACACAAGGGAGCAAAAGAAACGTCAAGAGGAAGGAAGCGAAGCACATCCGTTTGCCAGTTTATTTTGGGGCATTTGCGGACTATCAAAACAAAAGTGAATAAGTTGTTGCCTGTGCAATTTATGTTGTGTTTACTTAAAACTGCAGGACACAGTCACCAGAGGCAGCGACATAGGACACTCCGGCCATAGACCAGAGTTTTCCATTTTCTTGCTGTTGTTCTTGTTGTTGGTGTTGAGACAACACATACATATACGGATGTAAAGTGGGATTTGGGGTTAGTTTGGATGTCAGTTTAGGGGCCAAAAAGAGCACAAGCGATGAACATATTTGCTTTTAAACTACATTACATTACATTTTGCCTCCTCTTCTATCTGCTTTCAGCTCTGCTCTTCCATTATCTCTACACTTTCTTTGGCGTCACTTAATTTACTTTGCTCAAGTCGACCCTGAGCTGAGTTCAAGTTTTTGGCTGGCGCCGTCAAATGTCATTTTAATCATATTTCTTGATACACCCAACTTCGCCTTTGTGGCCTAATAATGCCCCAAAGCGTTTTACCAAAATTGAAAACTCGTGCAAATAATTTGCATAATGTGCGATGCCACACACATACATACACACAAACATTCGCGTACACACACATACATACATTCACCGACACATATACTTAGAATAAGCCGCACTCAGACAACGAGCAAAGTCTTTGTACTTGACAACAAGACGGCGAAATAAAAGAACGAAAAATATACAACAAAAACACACACGAAAGAGAAAGTAAAACTGAGAAACTGGGCTGTCAACACGCTCACAGCTTTCGCTCGCCAGCTTAGCTTAGCTCATATTTATATTTTGTATTATTTATGCATATATAATACGTTTCAAACGATGCACCATGGGCGCAACCAACAACTATTTCAATTAAATTTACAAGTTATTCTTAGTCTTCATAATTCTTTTTATAAAATACAGTATACATTTCTTTAACAAAAATAATACTACTTTCGAATATTATTATATTGTCATAAGTAAGCTTCAGTTTTTATTTTTAATTTTAAACAGTTTTTCTATATAAAAGTTACGCCAAGTTTGGGCTTCCAGCATATAAAATCTTCCTCAGCTCTAGGAGATTAAAGGAATAAATTACTGGAATCATTTGGGCTGTCACACTATATCATGAATACATCTCCTGCATGTGCAACGCATTTTCTCTACATTTCCCCCACATTAGAGACACACTTCTATTAAAATAATGAGTATTGACATTTCATATTCATATTTGCATAGGATAAATTAACGCATTGTAGAAAGTGTGTCACAGACTCAGCATTATCAGCAACTGTCCCACCGTCCACCCCTTCAAATTATTCTGTCTGCACCTGATGATCATTTAAATTTTTCTTTTACTATATTATTCCTTCTTCACTCTTTGATATACAGTGTTGTATTTCAACCTCATTTTTAACTTATGAATATTAATCTGACGCACAATTTTTATCGACAATTGCATCGTTTTGTGTCATTGTGCGTGGCAAGAGGCCTCGCATTAAATATGCAAGCGACGGCATATTTCACTGGGAAAACGAAATTAGCCTTAAATTGTTCCCCGCCAAGCGACATGGTTATTAAGTGTTCCACATGCACTTTGTACACACACACACACACACACACACAGACACTCGTATAGTCGCTCGATTCACATGCACGCATACTTACGTAAAGTTTGATATACTTACGCTTATAGATATGGATACTTTATTTATGGCAATGGGTCGTATTAATGAACATGTCCCAAGCAGGCAGTTTGTTCGAGTCCTTGCCGGTGTTGTTGCCTTGCCAGTCTTGTCATTATTGTTGTTGGGATTGATGTTGTTGTTGCTGTTGTCATTAACCTCAATTTATTTATATGTGGGGTAAAAGCTGTTTCTATCTCTGTCTCCTTCGCCGTCGCTTGCTGCGACTCTTGACTCTTTGGCATTGGCAAGCTGCAATAATTGCTGCCAAATTGCAGGCAACCTTCGGACTTCTGCCTCCAGTACTCCGTCTGTCTCCGACTGTCTTCCGTATCCGGTGTCCTGTCTTCTGTCTTCACTGCCTCCTGGCTTGGGCAAATGGCCAAGCAGCCTTAAATGGTCTCGAGAAGCTGGTCAAGCGGGGAGGGCAGGCTGCCGGCAAACTTAATTGAAGTGTAAGCCGTTCAAGTTGAAAACTACGACCATCTTTCCACTGGCACAGCCCCTTTTTGGGGTCTCCTATAGCTTCGACTGCTGCAGCGAAGCCATTGCCAAGTCACGTCAACGTCACTAACAAAAAACTAAAGTTGATAACTGAAAGCGAGGGAACTTGGAGGGGGGAAGGTGGCCCAGAGATCGAGGGAGTCTGCTTCTTAATGGATTAATTTACTTTGTCGCCGCTGCCAAAGCACTTGAAGTTGAAGCCCCTGCGCTGCGCTGTGAGGCAGCGGACCGTGTAAAAGGTTTTTGCGGCATGCCACGCCCGACTTTCACGCTTGCTTTACGACGCCCATTAGAGAGGTGAATGGCAAGAGAGAACGAGCGGAGGGACGTGGAGGAGGGAGCTTTGGGTAAATGGTGCATGCCGCATCGAACCTAATTGAAATGCTGATGAAAAGAAAATTGTTGTTTCGAAAACAATAATGAAAAGTGAAATAACAATAAAACGTTTGCCAGAGACACACACAATTCTCACACACATACATATGCACACACACAGGCACACACTTTCAACCATGTGCTGATAAAAAAGAGAAGCGAAACTGAAACGGAAACTGGAACTAAACAAAACAAAGCCAAACAACAGCAAAGCGGAAACAATGTTGCCCGTGTTTCTGACACCCTGTATTGTTCGTTGAATTAAAAGGGGTAGACGAAGCTGCTGTTATAGTGACAATTTTCTTTAAATTTTAGTGCAGAAAGCCTGTCGCTTCATACCTTCTAACAGCATTTAATTGTTTACTGCCGATGTTGTGTATATTAGAAATTTGTAGAGCTGAAACTAAAGCTAAAATATTTTATACATTTTTATATGTTGAAGTATTCCTTTGATAATAAAAACTTTTAACTTTAAAGTATTCTTAAATATTTTGATTATTTTATAACTTTATTATGATTATATGTTGTAAAAATTTGCTTTAAAATTCTTCTTTGAATTCTCATTCTAACCAGTTATTTTTGTATGTTATGGTATTGATTACCGATTTCATTTAGATCTTTATACTTCGACTTCAATTGTTTGTTGAAATTTTACTATAATCCCCTTGGAATCTTAGTGACTTTATTGTGTGGTAACCTGAAGCCGAGCATAGTGTCACCTTTACAGCAAAACGCTTATGCTTTGCCAGCGTGTGTGCCCACTGCTGCTGCTGATGTTGTTGTTTGTGCTAGCGTCAGCTAACTAACCAAGGCAGACACCCTCAGCCTCATCCCCGGCCTCCTTCTCCTGCTCAGACCTGGCAGACTGTTGTTGGCTGAGTAGCAACAAAAAGTGGCCCCCGGTTTGGTCCCGTTGCCATATGTTGGTCAAAAATAAATTGAAGTGGTTTCCCCCAGTCGACCTACATAAACATATTTTAGCCACTCAGCCAGCGAGTTGTGTATCTTGCACTGTCTGTGTGGGTCTCGTTCGTTCGGTCTCTGTCCCTCTCTGTGTGTGTGTGTGTTTGTGTGGTGGAAACATTTAGCAAGCGGCGCCTTAACGTATGCAACATTATTTCAAACACTGAAATAAAAAGCCCAACACTATGGCCACAAAGCGAAAGAGAATGTGAGAAGGGAGCGGGAATGGGAATGGGAATAGAACTGTGGTGATGCCGTTTTAGCATTAAATTAGGTGGTTGTCTGGCAATGTGATGGCCAGGTGCGAGAGCTTAGCCGTCGTCGTTACATGTTGCCCGCATGTAAAGTAGTTTTTATGCGACCCTCTTGTCTCTGTCTGTCTTTCTCAGTGTGTGTGTGTGTGTGTCTGGGTCTCCATTGCCCGCCGCTTGTTGTGAGTGCATCATTAATTTTAATTTGTATAGCCCAAGTCCGCCAACAACATGGCCATCAACCAAGCAGGCAGTCAGGCAAACAGCCAGTCTGCCCGTGCGTTGCAGGCAGAGCAAGGACACCCAGGACACTTAGCCAATTCGAAAGCATTGCCGCCGCAACCGCAATCCGACAACGTCACTTGCAACGCTGTTTAGTTTCACTTAAAGTGCCTCGTTGTTGTCTCCCTGTCACGTTTTCCCTATCTCTCTCTGCCTCTCTGTCTCTCCTCTATCTATCTTTCTCTGTGGCCTGCAGCTGCTGTTGGCCTTTTTGCCGCCGCTTCGTTTGCAATGCGTTTTGCGGTTTGCTAAATTATGAATTGTGATGAAAATATGTAGCTCAAGTTTTTGGTCAGTAAATTATTATTATTTTTCTGCTCTTGCTCTTTTTTTTTTTTTTTTGGTTGAGTTTTCACCAGTTGCGCAACACATTTTTGTGCAATATTTATTGCACTTTACTTGGCCGCAAGCTAGAAGCAGAAAAACACAAATATTTGGCTAATATTGCTCTATGCAATACATTTTATGATTGCTTTTTAACAGCAGATTAGTTATTGTGCATGACAGAAAGATGCCCTGCAGTCAAGTGCAAAAAATAATAATATTATATGTAAGAAGTTCTTTGTGAACAATAATTAAATAGTGACAGCATTTAGAAAGAAAGTAGTTAATTAAAATATTGTTATTTCTTTATACACGATCTGTCAAACATATGATACCCCCTTATAACTTTCTAGCTAGAGTATATTAAATGCACATTTTTTGTGTGTGCTTTAATTAAACTATACGCAATGCTGCAATGAATAAATAAAACACTGCCAAGAGAACTCCATAACTTGTAGCCTCTTAATTATTTGTGTGTGTGTGTGTGTGTGTGCAACCACAGCTATTTATACATATTAGGCAATTGCCAAACAAAATATTCATATACTCGTTCTCGTATTATTTGCTTGCTAAAACTAGCAATTAAAATAATGCTCAGTCGTAGACATACTCGTAAAAATTAGTTGTATCACCTTTTATCGTCACAGCTTCGCACCAGTTTCGCAGGCAGCAATTAGCTTTGGTTCCACTGCCAAATATTTAACAGCAATTTCGCACATTTTGGCCCACTAATTAGCCGAGCTCCTCTTGCACTCTTCCTCCTGCTCACAACTCTCCAGTGGCCTCAGTCAACCGTATCCACTTGACGTTGCTAATGCTCATGAAGTTTTTTTCCCCGTTCTCCCCGCTTTTTCTTTTTTCTTTTACTTTTTGGAGCGGTGTTTGAGGGGAGGAGGAATGCGAGCTACTTAACTACCTTGTATTCATGCCTATCCTTAGAGCATAAAAATCCGCAACTAATCACCGCATAAACACAGCCGAAAAACTTTTGCTAATGTTAACTGCCTGGCGCATCACCGACAGCTGCATAAAAAGGATACATTCAGAGAGCGAGAGGCTCTCATGTTGTGCCCAGCCAATTAGTGTAGACTGCTGCTCATATACATAAAGTACGCACTTCTCATATACCCTACACTATACGGATAAGTATCAATAAAAACTAGAAATTTATGTGACTGTAAGTAGACTTCTTTTATAGCGTTTGCTTTGGGGAATACAATTTATTTGAATCATTCGGAATATACGGTTTATACTATTTATTTATACAATTTTATTATAATTACTTTTATTGATTTAGGTTAAGCATTGAATTTGTTATTTATTTATTTTAGATAGAATATAAGAATTTCAACAACAAGACTTATTACAAATAACAATAACAATAATTTATTTAATTTTGCTTTATTATTCAAGCTTGTAATATGGTCTTCTAATCACGCCACTTCTTTTGCAGGGTATTCATCAAGCTGTGCGCTTTTCACAGCGCACAGCATGAAGGCGGTGCTTGGTGGGAAGGAAGAGCAACTGGATGAGGGGACTTGAACATGAACTGCGCGGATATAAACTTGCAATCAGCGGTTATGTAGATCGAGGCAGCCCAACCCACACACATGCAAGTACACACACACACACACATACGCTTATACAACACAGCAACATAATTACACTTGTCAGTTCATTGTGCCACAATGAGCAAGGCAACACGAGAGCAAAAGGGCGAGGAGGGTAGAGAGAGGCACACGCATTGTTGGCATTCATGTATAGCGAGTGGCAGGCAGAGGCAGAGGTCAGTGTCCGAGAATGGATTTTCGAAAAGGAAACGCATACTCATACGCATGTTGCACGTGCCGCATGGTCAGCAGCGAGACGACATCATCATGATGATGATGTTGCTGTTGCAACATGATGGTCATTTGTTGTGGCTAATTGCGTTAAAACCGCATGGCCAGCCATTGAAACGTGACACATTTTTGTGTCATTTTCGGTTCACGACAACAGCAGCAACAACAACAATAGCTCGCAACGAAATAAACAACAATAAAATGTCAAAATATGCATAAATCACTGACCAGCAAAACACGCAACACATACACATGCCACACACAAATTCTCGCCACAATATTATGAATACTATATGCGCCAACAAGCCAACAAAGTTGGGCTGATGTGGCTGACTAGATAGCTCGATAGACAGACGGACGCAATTGCTAAACGCTTTCAGCTTTTGGCCACCTTTAGGCAGCTTTGAACACCTCTTTCGCTTCCCTATTTCCATGTCTCTCACCAGCCAGCTAAATGTCGGCTTCAATCAGCTGTGCAGTCAGTTGTCGACGTCGCACATCCGCCCCGTGTTCGCATTGCAACAATTGCGACCGGCAATAAATTTATCAATTTTTTACGTTTTGCTTTTTATTTATTACCCACGTTTTTCTTTCATACGCTTTTCGCGACTTTTGCCAATAACGAAATGTAAAAGCCAAAGCTAAACCAAAAGGGGGAAACAAAAGCAAAAAGTTTTGTGGCAAATACAAAGTTGAAATGCTCTGCTCGGCAGTTGAAACAATTTTGATAACTTTATTAAATATAAATATTAACGACTTTTATCAAATTTAAATTATTTTATACGGAAAACAACTGCTGTATACCCTCCCATTAATAAAGTTTTCATTCAATGTCGGTGGGTGCGCCGCAAAGTATGCTTCAAAATTTGTATTGGGAAACCGCTTAGATTTCTCACTTTATCACGAACTATTTCGTTGCAAACGGTTCAACAATTTCGTAATTCTTTATGCCATTGTGGCTCCGCTCAGACAATGGATAATAGAAACAACAACAAGCCATGTTTTTTGGGTTCGATGTGCTGCATGTTGATAGACACAAAACTTTATTCACTGTCAATGTGCCGCCTGTGAGGCATGCCATGATTCAAATACCGTGTCTAAAAATTGGACAGCCTATTTATATTGGCATTTTAAAAATAAATTTCATGTATTTTCATAATATTTCGGCATACGTTTTTAGAACAAGAAAACCTTAAAATTGTATGCATTCAATTGCTTGCTATTTAGAATAAAGACAAATTTATTTTACAATTATCAGAAATACTTTTTAAAATGTCTATTATTAATATATTTAAATAAAGCGTAGTAAGTATTTTCATTATTATGAATCAAAATGAATGAATTAATATTTAATTGGGTATCTTGTAGTTGATCTTATTCAAAGCTTGGCCAAAGCCAAGTCGATTTTTCTTGCACGCGTGTGTTAGCATGTTAGGCTCACATATTCACACACTAACACACCCACACACACACACACTATGTAGGAGCAGGAACAGTTTGTGCCATAAATAAAATTTAAGCTACACGATGACGACGACAGCCACCGCTATGCGAGTGTGTGTGTGTGTGTGTGTGCGTGTGTATATATATGAGCACTCAAGCAACAAAAGGTAGCGCAGTGGCATTTGATTTATGATTGCTCAGCCAGTGAGGTTAAGACTTTGAAAATATTTTCACAGACACACAAAATACGGAGCACAGCAACAAGAGGCCGAGGGGCAAGAGACGGGCCTATAGAATACCACAGTACAGCATGAAGAATATAAGAGGGAATACAGGCGATGGAGAGTCAGAGTGGAGCCCGCATTGTGCTCATGGCAAGCTCAAAGGACATACAACGTCACCCGAGTCTCCATGTCCTTGGCAGTTTTGTGTGTGGCTGGCATAAAGCTTTTATTAGTTGCGGCTTCAGCTAACGCTTAGCATAATGAAAGGCCACACGCACACACTCATATGCTGGCGTTCAATCTAATATCGCACATGTCAAAAACTGTGGAAATTTGCTTAAGAATTTCGCACGTTTCACAAACATAGACACAGACTTGCAGCCGGCCTGCATTTCCGGCCCCGACTACGAGGAGCTGACAGTTCGTGCCTGTTCGCCTTATCGGGCCAATAGCAATAACAACACCAGCAGCAGCAGCAGCAGCTGTAAGTTGAACTACTGCGACTTTTGTGCCATAAGTTTTGGACTTCGAGACTGCAGCAGTTGTTATACCCGATACTCAAAAGGTAAAAGGGTTATAACTTTGTAGACGCATCTCCAAACCCATAATATATATGTATATATATATATATTTGATCAGCATCACCGTCTGTCCGTATGAAAAAATGGATGACAGAGACTACAAGAAATGAATAATGATTTATTGCTAGCACTTATTATTATTGCGCCCAGAACAAGTTTGTTTTATTGCACTTCCGCAAATCGAAAGCATCTTATAGCAAGCTCCTGGTATAATTTTGTGTTTTCAGTATAATTTTTCGGTATATTTACAGAATACCGGTATATTTACAGAAACTCTTGGTATATTTTTGCATTTTTTTTCAGTATATTGATTCGGTACATTTTCAGCAAAATACCGCACAGCTTTGTTCTTATTAAAAATAGATAGCGGGTAACTCATAGTCGAGCACACTTGACTGTAGCTTTCTTCCTTGTTCTTGTTGTGTGATACTGGCCAAATAAACTTGCATGTGCTCTGCTCCACATCAAATTGTGTTGCCTTTGTGCCTGTTCACTCGGCATATTACCAACTTTTCGCTTTCGCTTCGTATCGCTCCGTTTTAACTGCCAGCATACCAAAAATAAGGCATTTTAGCTATGCGACTCACACATACACACATAAAAGTACTTGGTCAGAAGTGCAATCCAGAGGGGAAACGTTTGGTAAAACAATTAAAGTTCTATTAGGCGGCAAATGCAAATGCAGCATTGTTTTTCTCAGTTTTCTCTGGCATTTTAAGCTGTCACACACATAACTGGCGCCTAAATGTTTTTGCCAGTTTAGTGCATAAGCCGTTTTAATTGTTTCGTTAAATGAGCCAAATGCCTCCGCAAGCAGCTGCAAATAAAACAACTGAAATACCAAAATCTCTTTAGAGTAAATAAAATGCAGGCACTCTTTAAATTTTAAAACAGATTAAACAACATTTCTTTACTCAGTATAAGCCCCTTGCAACACTTTCTGCCAAATCCAGGGTATGAACAGAAAGTAGTCAAACAGCATTAAAAGTTGTTGCATAAAGCGCTGTGCATGTTCTTTTATTGGTGCAGATATAAACGGCTTTGCAGAGTGAAATTGAGAAAGAGCACGATTGCGTTTTATTTAGTCTTCAGCTAAATTGTAATTGCAATCTGAATATTTGCATAATTAAAGAGAAGCTATGCAGCGAATCTATACCGAATGAATACTTGGAATATGTACTTAAGTATAAGATAGTAATTAAATAAGTTTAAAATTAAATTAAATGTTCTAAACTAAAACTCCATTAAAATCCCTAAATTAAATTTTCTGAGCAAAAATTCCATTTCAAACCGTAAATTAAATTTTCAAGACTAAAACTCCATTTCAATATCAAAATCAAAGGCAGTTAATATAATTTTAAATTACATAGTTTTTACCCTTTGACAATTTGTCACATCAATTTCTGCAGTCATGCTGTTAGCCTCTTAAAGCAGTTCAACAACTTCGACTCTGTCAAAAATTGACTCAATCAAGCAAGCAGACAGGCAGACAATCAATCAATGATAATGCAAATATGTATTCATTGTATTTAATTCAGCATTTAACATGGCATGTGAATATAAACAGCTGCTACTCATTCATATTCATATTCACATTGGTATTCTTATTCATTGATATTTGCACAAAGGAAACGTTGTCAAATGTTGTGTCTCCGCTCGAGTTATTGCCACTTGTGAATCGCAAGTCAAGGAAAGAGACTTCTCCGAAATACTTTTGACCAATGTGAAGCCGTGTGGCACATCCCAATTGTGCTGCAGCAACAACAATAACAGTAGCATCAACATATCGGGACAATGGGAATTGAACGTTACCAAATGTAACGCAATTTGTTTAGAGTTCAATTCGGCAAATGTTTGTCAATATGTTTTATCTAATGCCAACAATATTTACACATGCATAAATTTAACTATTCCAAGAATGCCAAGTTAGACGATAAAATAAGAAAGAGTAATAGAGAGAGAGAGAGAGAGAGAGGCAGAAAAGAAGACTCGTCCATTTGGGAGTTTTATGTTTGTGTCAATAAAGTTTTATTTTATTATTTGCTTGTTTGTGGAGTAAGCTGAGGGGGGAAAAGCGGCAGAAGGGAGGGGGATGGGTGTCTGTTGCCAAGGGGAATGACAACAGCAGTCGCATGTTTGCGCTATTGAATTTATGTTTCTCACTGCAAACACCCACACACTCACACACACCAATACACTCCCCACATTCACTTACTTAAACACACACACACACTTATACGCACATTGAGCGAGCAAATAAAACATGTTGCTCTCTCGGTCTGCTGCCCGAATTCAAACTTATCGAATTTATGTTTGGCTGTGTATTGAATTTTAATGCTCCCTGGTATTTCCAATTGTGCTCCCTCCCAGGCCCCTCTCTCTTTCTCTCTCTCTATCCCTGCCATTCGGCCACCCGCACTCACATTGAACTGCCACAGTTATCAACATGTACGCACAAAATGCTTGAGGGAATTCACTGCAAAACTACTTAAAATAAACTCATCCTCAAGCTTCGTTCCTTAAATTGGATTTTGTGTAGCGCATTAAAAATGGAAAAAAAGAGAACAAGAGAGAAGGAAAATCTGGAAAATCCAGCAGGCAAATGGAAGTGAAACGAAGTTGTGCCAAGTTGCTTTGGAGTAAATACATTTTGTAAAAAATATGTTTACAAATTTTTTGCAATTGCAACCGCAATCAAAACGGACTGCAGAGCTGATAGAAAGGATTTTGCTTCAACTAGCGAGATGCAGGTGGCGAGGAGAGGAAAGGAGAGAAGAGTTCCAAGCAAGGGTGAGATGCAATGATTGCAACTTTGCCTGGGTGACATTTACATGAAAAGGGAAGCATCAAATGCAGCCACGCCCCGCCCTTAGCAGCCACCACATTGCCATTAATGCAAGAATTTATGGATGGCAACTAACAACAGCAGCAGCAACAGCATCAGAGGCAACAACAACAGCAGCAGCAACAACTACAACGACAGCAATAGCAGATCTGACAGAGGACAACAACAATGCACAATGTTAACGCCATCGTGCGTTGTTAGCAGTTTCAAGTGTCTGCTCTGCCTTTGGAGGGGGCGGTGGGGGTGGGGGAAGAAGCAAGGCGAACGGAAGCAGCAACAACAAAGCAACAAGACAACAACTGTGCTGATAACCATAACACTGAGTGATATACAGCACCCCAGCACCCAACTCAATTTTCAAGCTGGAAAAATCCACAGCCATGAGCAGGAAACTAATCCAGACTGTCCTTTGACTTCATAAGCACTTATGCTAATCTATATTTTTTATGGCCACAATTGTTTAACCTTGCCAATACTATCAATAAAAAGTATCATCAACATTATTATTATGTTTATTATGATTATTATTATTACTATTTCTATTATTATTATTAGTATTAGTATAACTATTAGTATTTTTATTGTAATTCATTTCTATATTAAACATTTACTAAATGCAAGACACATTTAACAATGAGTTTTATTTAAAATTTTCCCAAATGTTTGTTGATGTATTACCAAACTCTCTTACAACTCTTTATATATAATATATTATTTATATTTTTTATACGAGTATACTATATAAAATATTATTTATTTTTCTCATTACTAAAATATTTCCATTATTTTCTCCATCTCTTTAATTTTCTCCATTTAGCCACATGCCAGTTACCATTTTCAGGCTCATAACTTATGTTAAAGTGTTCGTAACTATATAAAAATTGCAACTGGAATGTTATGAGCATAAGTGCATGAGTGTGCGTGCTTGTTGTGCATGTGCATGTGCTTGTTGCCTTATTGCTTAACGCAGCAAAAGTATGGGCGCAGGCATTGCAGCGGAACATGTGATGCATCCCTACTAATTTTATGCTGCACATGCAGTTTTTCCCCTTTTTTTTCATTCTCTTTCTTTTTTTGTTGTTGTCGCTGTCTCAGTCACGCATGCATACACATATCTCAGCACCTAGATCTCCTGCCTGCTTGTCTGCACTTGTGACTGTTTTTTAATACGCTTTCCGGTTCATAGGCAGCTCTTGCATTACGTTGAGTTACGGCTTGCACAAAAAGTGTTGATTGAAAATGAAGGAGTTGATAATTGAGATGGAATTCCACAACATATACGGCATTGGTTGTACAGAGACAGCATATAATATTCTTAAAATAGTGATGTAAAGTTGTTAACTTAGTTGCTAGCATTTTTATTACTGTCTCAAGTAGGCCATGAAATTGTAAATTTTTCAACTAACACTTTAGTTACGAGCTCGCATTAATAGATTCTCAATTACAGAAAGACTTTTGATTGGCAACAAAAAAAAAAGAAATGGCAAATTTCATACATAACCCCATCCAGCAGCGATACTACTTCAAGAAGGGCGTTGCGTACACTGAGGATCACATTGTGGTGAAGAAGCTCTTTCTGTACAACGTAGACAACAAGGTAAATGTATATTCATTATTACTTGAACTGTATTTTAATTTCACAACTGCTTCTTCTTCATCTTAGCTAACCATTCCAGATTTGCAAAAGTATTTCGAGGACTTTGGACAAGTACTGGGCTTGCAAATATTTCCCAGTAGATCTCGAATAGGCAGCAACTGGAAGCGAAGCAAGGCCCTTCGCTTGATGACTGGCTACGTCTTTTTTGCCCAAGCCAAAGATGCAGCTGAAGTATTGCGCAACACATCTCACACAATCAACAAGCTGCGATTCTCAGTGAAGCCCAACGATAGTTGGCATCAACCCGATGCATATGCAAAGCCGGAGCATCTGGATGAAGAGAAGAGTGAACAGTCGGCTGTACTCTTGACTCTTAATGATCATTGTCTGGAGCACATAATGCGGCAACTGCAGCTCCCTGATCGCATTCGCTTTGCACGTACCTGCAATCGCCTTCGCAGTGTCTACGTGCAGGCTTCGGCGGCGTTGAATCGCTCAATAAGCTTCGATTCATTTGATGGCGCTACCGACTGGGATATGCGTGACTTCTTTACGCTCTCGGGTGCGCATGTACAGCACATCGAGGGCAATGTGCCGCCGGCTCGCTGCCAGCGACTTTGCGAATACCTGGGACAGCACTGCAGAAACTTGCGTTCAATGCGCGCCACGGCCAGCTATCTGAGCACTCGGAACATGCACAAGCTGTTCGCTCGCACCCATCAGCTGGAGGAGCTACAGCTGCGTGCTTGCCAGCTGCTCAACGATGGGCTTTTGGCGCTCAAGCACTTGCGGCAGTTGCAACGTTTGGATCTATCGGACAATCGAAGGTTGACGGGCCTCAACATGAACTTGCTTCCTCCATCGATTGTATCTCTCACTCTGGTCAACTGCAATGGCTTTCACTCGCAGTACATGGCAAAGATTTGTCGTGCACTGCCCAAACTGAGACAGCTAAACCTCCATGCCGTGTACACGATCACCACGGGCTTTCAACAGTTGGTGAGCAGCAACTGCGGCAATGCCATCGAGGAGGTGATCATTAGCAGCAATCCAATGCATGAGTACGAGTACATAGCCAAGTTGCCGCGCCTCAAGAAACTCGTGCTCTATTACGTCGAGCCTGGCACTACTTTCCGACCCATGCTACTCACTTGGCTAGTACAGCACAAGGCGCAACAGCTGCAACACTTTGAGGTACGTGGCCAGAACTGCATTAACGGCGAGCTGCTTGTTGAGATTGGAAAACTTGTTGGGTTGCGGATACTCGCCTTACCACACAACAGTGTGATTGGAGAGCGTGAACTGGAGTCACTCAAATTGCCGCA
Source organism: Drosophila albomicans (assembly GCF_009650485.2). Classification (NCBI taxonomy): domain Eukaryota; kingdom Metazoa; phylum Arthropoda; class Insecta; order Diptera; family Drosophilidae; genus Drosophila; species Drosophila albomicans. The sequence goes on along the minus strand of NC_047628.2, from coordinate 22,895,948 downwards.
ATTGGAGCAACTGAATCTCAAGTATTGGCTAAATTTAACTGATGCAGCTGTGTTGCGGCTGCTGGCTGCGTGCCCCAAGCTGCAGTTGCTACACCTCGAGGAGTGTCCACGCCTCACCGATAATTTGCTCCACGATATCATTTTCAAGTTGCGTCTGCAGCAGAGGGCCAAGGAACTGCAACGTCAACTGCCCGTTGTGATGCACGTCCATGGCAGCCGGATCAACTGGTTTAATGTGCATCATCCTGATGTGACGGCGGCCAAAGATGTTCTCGATGTTACGCTGGCACCTCCATCGTCCTCTGATTTGTACTTGGTAAGAATGCCCAATCTTTTCCAATTCGATTTCTATCCCATTGACGAGGATAGTTTTGGATCTGAAGATGAATTTGGTCCCGACTACGATCCCTACAGATATAATGCTGGGTTTTTCAGTGACGTTGACGAACTCGATAAATGGGAATATCTAGCAGACTTTTGATCAAAAGAATTCTTACTATTTCTGCTATTTTAATAAATAAAACATAAATAACAATTCCGCAAGCATAATATTAAAACTTGAGCATTTAATAATAAATGCAGTCTTTATGATTTTCGGTTGATTGCAATAAAAATTTAATAATTTTATATGGAAAAGATGGATGCTTCAGCCGGGTCTTGAATGGTATATCGATATACTAAATTTCGTATATTTCAGTAATTTTTCGGTATATTTATTTGGTCTATTTAAATAATAAGACCGCATTGCTGTGCTTGTTATTATTTTATTAAGTGAAACTAAATGCAACATTTTTTACTTTGTTTATTTAAGCACTTAATAAATGTTGTCGAGGTATGACGTGAATTGATATTCATGTAAGCACTTCCCACCCTTGTAATTATTGAAAAAGAATGTTCTCCCTATTTAAATATTACAGCTTAAAATCAAAGTTGTATCATTTTAATTTATTTACTTCCTCCGTTGATTTCAACAACTATCGATATAACTCAGCAACTTGGCGCTTCTGCTGACGGCTCCTGCTGTGAACTGTCAGAAAAATTGAAGTCAAGTCATATAGCAAAACGTAGTATATACACTTACGATTATAGTAATATATAAAGTAAATGTGTGTGGACATTATAAACAGTGTGTGTGTGGAGACATTGTGCAGTTCACTCGATTGCTGCACTCACATGTAACTGGTTGTTATTTTGTATTGCTTTTGGCATTTTTGCCAACCAGCCAGCAAGCAAGCCTTGTGGTAAAAGAAACTACAGCTGGAGCTGCCAAATGTCTGCCAAATATATAGAAGTCTATTAAGTTAATGTCGCGTAATTTAACAAACTGTCAAAATCGCTGGCAGAGTAACGGCAAATGCACACGATACCAAGTCGCATTCAATAAGTCTGCTGCATTTTCTTTTGCTTTTCCCCCTCTTTATTTTTGGCATGACAGCATTTTCCATTCCTTTCTTCTTTTGCTCGTAGTCTGTGCTGTCACATATTGGAGACAACGCCAAATTGTATGCTCGTTTCTTGTGTTCTTCTGCAGCAACTCGAATGGAGTTTTGCGTCAAGGTTTTTATTGCCACGTTTGACAAGTAAATCAAATGTTGGCCCTCCGGCCTTAAGTTAAGAAATCTTAAAGCCAACTTGCAGCAGCAGCGGAAAAATATACATGAGTGTGGTATTCCATTAGACCACGAACACACACCGCGAAATGTCAACCGCAGCGCAAAGTTCAGACCGGAAAATAACACGACTTGCAGTTGTTATTATATTCGCATTTTCCCCGACAACTTTAACGCGGAAGTTGCGACGTTGCGTGAATTACATAAATGTCGACCCGACACACGCACACACACACACACTTACAGTTCTAGTTGCCAAATTATACACACTGCTCCCACACACATCGTATATGAACACCCAATGCTTAAAATTGTCCCTTGACATTTATAATTTGTTTTGTCACAAACAAAAAGAACACGAAAGACGCAAAATATAACATTTTGTTTGAGTGAAACTTCAAATATCCTGGAAATTTTTTAACATCTAGCAACAGAAAACAATGTCAAACTCCATTTGAAAAAGTAAATCATTTTAAAAGCGGCTTACAACTGATGCCAATGTGAATGAATGAATATGCTCGCCTTTTTGCCAACTGTCATTTGAGTGTGTGACTGATGCCCTGTATAGCTGTCTACCTGTTATATGAGGTATCAGGCAAAAGAAAGCACAGCACAGTCATCAGATAGTCCGAAATGTATGCAAAACATTTGAATTATTTACCATAAAGTTTTTTCCAACTTAACCGACAGCAACAAAAAAAGTGGAGTGTGGGAGAAACAGACAACAACAAAAAATAAAAAGCCTTTGTGCATGTTTTTCGGCATTCGGTTACGTTTTTTTCTTTTATTTATTTTTTTTTTTTGAGAAGAAGTTTTGTGTTTTGTGCTTTGTTTTGTTTCATTCACAACGCTCAATTGCCGTTGATGCGTTCAAAGCCGTCGTCGACGCTACGCTCGAGCTATACAAATTTCATAGCATACTTTACGGGCGCTTCCGTTTTGTAAACAAGCAGCAAACGGAAAGCAACGACGACGCGACACAACGCTGGGAAAGCGGCAAATAGCAAAACGAATGGCACGCAAAACTTTATGCGATTTTTATTTGAAAAATACTAAATTGATTTTATGCTTTTTTTCTCTCCTTTCTGACATACGTAGCAATAACATGTGTTGCAGCAGCAGCAGAAGGATCAGTTTGCTCACATCGTTGGGCAAACTTTACTGTTTCAGTGCATGCAAATTGCCGGCAAGGACATGTGTATTTGCATTTCCACTTGCACTTGCACTTGATGTCCTCTACTTTGTTGTCCTTGCCAAATCAGCTACTGAATGCGCCGAGTGCAATTCGTAAACATGTTCATTCACTATTAATATTATTATTAATAAATCGGATTAGGCTATTTATTTGCTTTTGCTATACTATGCAAATGGATTTGTTGTCAACTCTGATTTTACATTTGTCATTATATTTGTTAATTGCAAATGCGCGCTAACAAATTTATGCCATCAGTTTCTATGTTTTATGTTTTAGAGTAAATGCATTTATGTCAAGTGCTTAGATGCATTGAAAATGTTATTTACTATTATCGCTCAATTGGCAAATGTGCTCGAATATTACATTAATTCGCCCCAAATTATGCTAATCACATCAATGCTAATTTTCGTTGTTGTTCTGATTATGCGCTTTTGCATGCCAAAATATATGCACAAAATATCAGCAAATTCAAACAGAGAGTGCTTTAGGATAAGCCGTTTGCTATAATTGAAGCACAACTTTAATTTCATTAGAAACTCCGACAAGTTATTAAAAACAGATACAAAATTTGAAGCATAATTTAAATATCATTAAAAACTTTGACTAACAATTAGTAAGTTTGCAAAATAATGGTGAAACAATTGAAAAGCAAAACATAGAATACATGTCGAACTGAGCTGAGCGCATTAGCGTAGCTAGCTTTATTAAGGACATAAGGAATCTTGGTATCATTGATTGGGAAACCTCATGCTGCAACTGAACAATTGACTTTAACCGTAGAACTATGCCTTACCTACTAAGTCATTGCAATCGTTTAATTTACTCACAATACTTCGAAATATTTCAATATTCTTATGCATACTAATTATCTTCTTTTCAAAATTGCTTCAATTATTGTAATTAATGTGACAACTCTTTGTGTAGCTGCAAGGTTTCATCTTTTGAGCTTAACCTGCTGAGTGCTATTTACATCGAGTCTGTTGTGTCTGTCACGCCTAATCCGCACACCGCCCATCGTCCACATCCTTTGTTTAGCGCCCAAGACGCTGCAGTGCAATGCCTGCGATAACGAAGGAAGGAGTGAGAGCAGCAGACTATTGTTGCACATGCTAATTAGCTTTGGCTCTAATGCTTGAGCTCTGCCCTCGAAACAGTTGGCCAGCAGCTTTGTTAATCAGACAGCCACAAGAGAGGCAACACCACACCTGACTTGGATTTGAATATCCAAATAGCCGCAAGTTGCAATTGTAGCGAATGCTGTGGCAACTCGAAAGGACAACAGTTATAGGAGTTGCTTTGTCTTTGCGTTCGCTAACATTCAATAAAGTTTGCGGTCGACGAGTGAATTGAACTAATTAAATATTGACAATAGTCCGGACACTTGGCAAAGTCAGAGTAAACCTATTTTGAACTTGGTGAGGTGCAAGTAAATGCGGTCGCCAAATTGTAAGTCAAATTCTGTTGACTTTAAATCATGCCGCCAGTCGCAAAAGGTAGTTAAAGTTGGCTATGATAAATGTTATGGGGCAGTAGCCAGTGGAGCAACAAATCACAAAAACTAGCGAAAGTTTAATTTGACTTTCAAGTTGCGCGAAAGTTTGTCGCAGTTCGCTGCAGTTGCCTGTCTGTTTTTTTTCCTTTTTCGTTCGTGGCCTTTGTCTGTCGCATGTTATGCGACAAATGCGTGGCAATTACTTTTTAAAACCCAAAAACAAATTGATTGCCACTCGATGTAGACGTGCCGAAAAACGTGTGAGAGACGAGAGAGAAGCGGCAAGCCTTAAAATAATTCACATCGATAATGGCGCTTTAATCGCACAAAAACTTCCGGCAATTTCCCAAAGAGTGTTGAGTGCTCAGTGCTGAGAGTTCCCCACTCTACCTTCGCTTCCATTTCTTCAGCTTGACTCGATTTGTTGATTTGCCTGAGGCATTGGGGTGCTCTTTATGCTGTTTACATGCTGACGAACATGGCTGGAAGACTGAATGCCTCCACTTGACTCTACTTGACTGCGCTCCTGTTCTAGCTCCCGGTTGAACGCCTTGCTGCGCTAATTTTGTTAATGTATCCTGTGTGCACACACACACACACACAGTTACACGCCCACATACACACACACACACCCGCACACACATTTGTAAAGAGTGTTTTGTGCCTTCTTAATTTCGTGTTTTGCTTAACTTTTTTACTGTGCAATGGTCTACAAATCCGGCGGCTTTGTGCAATCAGCGTTAACTTGTTTTTCCCTATTTCAATTTTTCCCATTCGTTACTTTTTTCTCTCTGTTCCTCTTTCCATTTGGTGCAGCTGGCTTTCTCGGTTTCTCGACCAGACCAGACCAGACCATTGAGATAAGCAAAATCCCTGCCAGCTGCGCGACGAGATATGCAAATGTTTATTTAGAATTTCGTTTAACACCGGCGGTAATGGGAATCGCACACGCTGCGTATGCGTAATACCTTGAACACTTCATTAGCACAAATGCTGTGTATTAATGTATGTGTATATTTTCGGGCATCTATTTCAAGTTGTTGCACAAATTTAAGCGACTCGCAGGACTCTCGAATCCATTTCAATAGCCCACCAACTGAGCGCATTAGCGTAGCTAGCTTTATTAAGGACATAAGGTAACTTGGTATCATTGACTGGGAAACCTCATGGTACAACTGAACAATTGACTTTAACCGTAGAATTATGCCTTAACGACAAAGTCATTGCAATTGCATGACAATCAATTGTTTAATTTACTCACAAAGGACCGTCATCGTCACCGTCGTCGTCGTCGTCGTGCTCGCCAGCAATTAAGTAATTGAGAGCTGCATAAATCAAGGCGAACGACTTGTACATATAGAAAGAGAAAGGGAGTGCGTGAGTGAGAGAGAGAGAGAGATAGAGTGAGATGGCATCAAAATCAATATCAATATTGTGCTTGCCAAGTGGTCGGCGTAATGCAAATTTCATAATTGAAAACTAAGTGCTGAACAAAAAGTTTGGCATAAAGCACTTTCGGCTATAAAGCCGGCAAACCCCTTCACCACCCCACCACACCCCCCTTTTCTCGATCATGCTCTATCTCACTCAGTGCCTTTTCGACTTTCTCGCTCTTGCCGTAGTCGAATTATAATTTGGCCCATTGGCGTGAAAAAATGAAAATAAGCTCAACTTTAGCGCTGAGCAAAACTTTGCCGCACTTATACACACACACACATACAAACAATTGACTTTGAAAGCATTCGATTTGCTGTTAGCAGTTGAAGGGGAGAAGGGGAGTAGGTTAACAGCAGATTGGGGGATTGCCCCTCACCCTTTAAAACCTTTGGCGCAGCCATTCAATTAAACTGAGTGTAGTTTTCAATAAACTGCGCGCTGCTTGAAAAATAGCAAATAAATGCGAACGTTTCGCACACAAGTCAATGAAAGTAAGAAAATGGGAAAATAAGAAAATAAATAGATATTGCAATGGCAAGTGCGTGTTCGAAAAATACTCTGTAAAAAGTTGTGATATTATTTACAATTAAATTAGGAATTATCTGTAAATTTAGAGATAATTATTAGACTAGCAAAAGCGCTATTTATTATTCTCGTTTATTTTTAATTGGAGTCCATTTTAATACGATAAAATAACTTAACTCTATTATCACATTTGTGGCATTAGCCGCGCTTTCACTTGCAGCTTAGCATACCCCGTTTTTTGTTTTTATCCCAGATTGTTATAAAGTGAACTTAAGTAGCCGAGGGGTGAGCAGAAGGGTAAAGGGGTCGCCAGCAGTTGATACCAACATGCTGAATGCAATTTGTGCTCGAGTTACAGTTAAGCGGATTGCAAAGCACTAAAGCACTGGGCACATATCGAATATTTATGTATAGTACGATATACTCGTATGTATTCTGCAGCTTACCAAGACCGAGTCCGAGACGGTGTGTGTGTGTGTGGACAGTGGCTACTAAGCAGTGTACAATTGTGTTTGTGTGGTGTATTGTGAAGTAGATTCGCAAACACAAGACAATGGATTGGGTAATTGTGACTGCCAGAAAAAGCGAAACGCATAAAGTATATGTAGGATACCCATGGCTGCTGCACTGAGAGAAATAAACGTGAATAAAACGAACCGCTCTGTAAATTTCAAGTTCATATTTTGCTGCAGTAAGTGGTGTATTTATGGAAGCCACTGTCGCAACTGGTTTAATATCTGCAAAGTGACTTGTATTTTTCTTATCTGTTATTTGGCTCACTTTCTTTTACCGTGCTGTTGTTTATCCAATTGTCTTTTGTATCTCGCTGTCTTACATGTGTTTTCTACGTTATCTACTTTGCTTCGGGGATAAGCTCAATGTTGCATGCTCTCCGCTGTGCGTTGGGTCGCTGTCGCTGTCGTTTTAGCTGCCCCACGTCCATGTCGCCAAAGTTGATGTCAGACCACGTTGAATAAGCGATGTTGCGTTCTTATCGCAAAAGAAGCTAAAAAAGAAAACTTTGTTAACAAAGTTTAGGGTAGAAGAAAAAATAGAACTGAAACTAATTGTTTGGTAAAGTTAGTTGGGGCACGTGACTAAAATAAAGCTTCAAGCGATATCAATTACCCGTCGGCAATGAGGCGTCAAAAAATCGTTATACACGCCCCCCTGAAAAGTATTGCAGCAACAATTGGCAAACGATTGAAATGCCGAAACAATCGCTCGTCACACATCATCAATAAAAGATTTTGTGAATAAAAACGTAAACCCAAAAATTGTGGCCAATTGTTGGCTGCATGATCACGTTGTGGCCACAGCAAAGCAGAAAGGCACAAAATGGGAAATGGTATTGAATTTGAGAGGAGGTAAGTGGATATAGCATAAATCAATCACTTCCTGTGGCTCGAGCAATTGCCCTGTTGCCTCTGCCCTGTTGCCTGTGTGTGAACCAATGTCTGTTAAATTTTATTTATGGCTTGCCAAAGTACACACACACACACACACACACAATCAAACGCACAGACGTGCATGCGAAAACAAGTAATTGTTTTTGGTGACTATGGTTGAATTTGTTGCATTTTGTGGTCGCCTTTCCAACAACATTTTTTCTAATAAATGTGATTTATGTATGCGGGAATCATGTCGAAAACGGAAGCACATTGTCAACACTGCCAAAAATGCAGCAAAGTTTTGCGACTCCATAATGAGCTGCAACAGCCCAAAAATTTTAATGTGACTTTTCAAAACAACGAAAAAAAATTATAAATGGAAATTTCATGAACTTCCGCGAGTCGACAGTGAGTACATCAAATTTTGGCGTGAAAAGTTTCAAGTTGTTTCACATTTTTGATAGACTTTAGCTGATTGATGGGCGGCATTCGATGGCTCATTGATTGACATTGATTTATAGCCATAAAACAATGGCCAACATGCATCGTATATGTCATTTTCCTCTTTTAAAAGACTTGTATTTGTGTGTTCGTATTCTCTGAAGGGAATTTTATGCTTTTAATATGTTTGTTACTCTTAAGCATACGAACATTAAGTTTGCTTTAATTCTATGCTGATCATTTTGCGCTTATACCCTATGTTTTTTTTATGCAAATCGATAGATTTGCTTCTTTTGACTATGGGTTCTTTGAAAATGTGGTACCATATGAATAAGATATGACAGGCTTTCATATACTGGAAATACTTGCCATATGTGCCCCTAAAAGTATGCAATACAAATAAACAAAGCGGTGGTGTACAAGGTACACTTTAGAATTTAAATTTAAATAACCGATAGTTCATGACACTTAAAAATAAAAGCTGATTATTTAGTTAAACTCTTAGTAATGATTGTTGTTGGACAATTTTAGTCGACGAATGTGGGTAAACAGCCCCAAATGCTGAAGTGCAATACCAGGCGAACAGAAGTCAGCAGCAAGCAGTAAGACAAAAAGTCAATTTCACGACGTGCTTTGAGAAGATCACAGTATTAACAACACCTACGATGCAAATCCACTTGCTGTTTAAGTATGTTCACCTGGTACTTCAGCTGCTTCACGTGTCATTTTACCAGAACTTCGGTATTTTCCTTTTATTCTACTAGGCCAGAAGTGCTTATTAGGTGACTGTAAGCAGAGTTAATTGAGCACCGTATTTTAATTCTGACCAGTCAGATACACGCTCCCGTACTCCCGCTCTTAGAATCCACATACAAGAGCACACGTTCTGAGAAACTGCCCAATGGCAGCAAGGCATATTTAACTGCATTTCTAAATTAATCCACTTACTACTGTATTATGTTGGCCTGGTATTTCAGTACCTCCATGCTGTATTTTAAAGATAATCTTGTCAATATTATTATAGTTGGTTGTTGTTTGAGACTTCAAATCGTTACGAACACTGAGTGCTAACTCATCATGGAAAATACCAGGCGAACATAAATCAGTAGCAAGCAAATAATACAGAAAATCAATTTCACAAAGTGCTCCCGCTCTGAGAGGATCACAGCAAACTGTCATGCTCCTGCTCTCAGAATCAGATTAGAGCACACCGTAAGAGAAATTGACCAATCGAATCAAAGCATATTTGACTGCATTTCTAGATTAATCCACTTTCTACTCAATTATGTTCGCCTGGTACTTCAAGTGGAATTTTACAAGGGATCTCGTCGAAATTGTTGTAGTTTTTTTTGCAAACTGGACGCCTGCATCCGAATGTGTATGATGAAGGCGAAAGGATGGTAGGGGGGTTCACCTACCAATTATGCCAAGTATTTCAAGACTGATAGGATGACTATAGAGGTTTTGTGACACAGTTTCTTAAATGCGAACATTTTCCTATGCAATCATTTTTAATATTCATTCCATAATTTAATTAGTTCTGATATTACTTTTTACTGTAATCTAATAATATATGAAGTAAGCTTCGAAATATGGACATTATTTATTATTAGTCAGTAAGGCTATATAGTCCATATGTATGAATGCTTATATAATTATAACTACAATGTATAAACTAGTTACACTAGTCACGCCCCATTTTACCCTCCAGCGAAGTTATGTACATTTTTTTAAACCTATCTTTAATTTTGTTTTGTGCTAGTTACTTACTATTTTTTATGTTATTATTTTTGTATTACTAACTTTATTGTATAAGCTTATACGATTATATTTTATTTAAAGTTTGTATTTACTATATATGCATGAAATTACATTTCAGTATTTAATTCCATTCTTTAATATTAGAATTTATTTAAGGCTTAAATAACATTGCATTCAACTGTTTATTTAAGGGTGGCCCTCTTTAGTCTTGATTAAAGGTGCATTTAAAACATGTTACGGGAATTTAAGCTAAACATTGCAAGGCATTCGTCCTTTTAGCGTCCCCTTTCCTGGTTTTTGCACCGCATTTTACTATATTATGCACTTTCAACACTCTGCAGCTCATTCATTTTATTTATTCTGCACTTCAAAGCCGTATGTTCTCAGTTCTCTCGCTCTCTGTTTTTCTCTCTGTCCCCATCCAAACAGCGAACCAGAAAGCTCAGCTCACCTGAACTGTGGCAAAGGTGAAGTAAGGTGAGGAGAGCAGACGGCATTTGCATAAAACACAAGCATGCAAAAACTTGGCACTAATTCATTTCAGTTGTTGTCACTCGCTCGCATGGGGCTAACACACCAAACTGGGTGAGGATTTCTAAATGGAAAAAAACAAATGTTACAAACAAATAGCATTAACATTGAGCTCACAGAATAAAGGAAATCATTTGTAAGAAATTTGACACTTTTATGAATAGAGAATTAAGAGAAGAGTATTTAAGATTTCGATATGTGCACAATTGTTTTCATTTTAAGTATTTTATTGCGTGTGTGTTGAAGACTCGCGACATTTGGCATCCAGAAAACACTGTTTAAAAGCGCATTAAAGCCGTATGTTTGAAGGCCAACATTATTAATAGCCAAGCAGACGCTGCGGTGCATTTAAACGGAAATTTAATTTCATTTAGCAGCTGCTTTCGCCGTTACTGCCATTGCTGCTCATGGCTTGGGCTGCAACTATTTTTCGATTTACCGCAAAGTCGTTTCACTTGTCGGCCGTTTTGGGCTACATTGCAACATTTCTAGTTCATTTCCGGCTAAAAATGAGCTGCTGTCCGGCTCCGTCACGTCGTGTGTTTCTTGCCCCAGCCAGAGCCCAGAACCAGAAGCAGACTGCCTCATATGTGGCCCCGTTTCTGGGTGTTGCCATTGAACCATTAGATGGAATACATTACGAGTCTCTTGGCAAACTCTCTGTGTCTGTGTATGTGTCTGTGTTTGGGCAATTTTGGCTATTTTCTGCACGCCTTTGTGCATAATTTTCCAATTACTATCAATAAATTCGAACGTTACCAGCTGCCAGAAAAAATAATTGAGAAATTATTACGCTGTCCGTAAGTTTGTTTTTTGAACGTAAATTGTCAATTTTGGCCATCAGCTACAGTTACGCTTTAATTACCGTTTAGCATTTCACATTTTGGCCAATTTGGTGAGCAGCTGCTTCGACCAGGATAATGCTGCCTGCTGTCTACAGTCTGCTGTCTGCTGCTGCCAGCACATTGCATAAATCGCACCGGCAATGGCAACGGCAAATAAAATGCCCCCATGGAATGGCAATCATTGCCTCCACAACTTGGCTTTGGCTTGGCCATAAGCCAGACCTCCATGAACTCTTTTCGTTCTTTTTCGATAGCTGGACGGAGATGTGATTGTGTGAGCTGCAGTTGCCTCAATTTGTAGGTTAAATCTGTGACACATTTCATGGCTTCAAATTTGTCATCCGCTTTGGCACATAAAACAATCAGAGATGTCGAAAAATATTCTATATTATTTATGCGGCGACGAAGGCAGCGATGCAAAGTGTTGGAATTAGAATGGATGAATTTATAAATATAGATTGAGAGTTTGTTCATCGATAGATGGCATACATTGTGAACCATGATTATCATTGAAAGCTTAACTAAAACGTACTTTAGTATTCTTTATTATACTCAGCATGTAATCACTGCAGATTAGATATTCCATTTAATGTTGTTCTATCTCATTCAGTTGCATTGCAATTCTCATCATTAAGGTGCTTAGTTTCCATATTCAGCAGCTTCAACGAGCGATTAAAACTGATTTTGCTGAGTTTATGGTAAAACCGGTGGCCATTAGCATTTACCAGCACAACTGTCGCTTCAATGAGCTACGTGACATGGAAACATGCAGCAGCTTTCGGTTTCCTCCTTCATTCCCTTTGTCATGCTCAAGTCAGCTAACTTTGATGGAGCCCTTCTGCAAAGCGCGCAGCCTGCATAAAATCAAATCACAATCGTCAACAGCATGCAGTCTCTCTCTCTCTCTCTCTCTCTACCTTTCTCTCCATTCACTATGCTCTTTTACTCTTTGTTTCACTTTGCTTCTCTTAGCTCTTTTTTTGTTTGTTATGCAGCACAAAAATGCAATATGCATTTTGTTACCGTTTCGTCTTTGACATGCACATGAAATGAATGCACAATGAGATACAATCCACACACACTCACATGCACGCACACCTGCGTCACCTGTTGCCGCTTAGTGCAGCCACAAAATGCCGCCCACTAATTGGCCAGGTCAAAGCGAAAGGCAGGCAACGCCAGCTGCAGCCGCATGGCAATTAAAAACTTGCCACAACACCGCTGCCCGAAAAAGTAGGCAACACTTAAATTGTAATTTCAATGCGAAAGCTAGAAAAGTCAATAAAGAACACAACTTAAAACTTAAATGCAACTAACAAACGAAGCTGTCACGCTTTCTCTCTTTTCCGCTTTCTCCATCCTTAAGTTTGGTGTGTTTTTCTCACTCAACTTTTCATCGAAGTTTGACTTGCAGCCAAAGTTTGGATCTGCTTTTGGCATGCTTTACTCTTGGTAAAAGTATTATAAATATTGCTCAATGTTCGCTGCAATGCTGCTTAATATCTATAAAATGAAAATCTGAAGAAACAAGCAAATTTATTTATTAGCTTTTACCAAACTAAGTTTTGATTAGTTTGGTTTAACGAAATATGTTTTTTGAAACCAAAGCCAAAATTCAAATAAATATTTCAAATTTTAATTATAAGTCAATAAGTAGTTATAGTTTTTACGAGTTAACTTACGCATCTTATGAAATAGAAGTTATAGTAATCCTTTATTAAGAAAACTATTAAACACACTTTATTTAAAAAAAAAACTGAGCTGTGAACACATTAAACATCCAGCAACCAGAGCATTGAAGCTTCGATGTACTTAGACATTTTTGCAATGTTTTTTCTACTACTTTCCTCTTGGTCATTGCTCTTTTTGTCGTGTTGTTGCGACAACGACAACGACAACAAACAACAACTACAGCAAGAGCATAACAATCGCATTTGCCAACTTCATTTATTGTTTTGTTAAGCTGCTAACTTTAGTTTATTGCAGCCCATCAGCACCAGCCAGAGCAGCAGCAGCAGCAGCATCAAGTGAAAAAGTTGGCTTATTGTTGTTCTTGCAGTTACCTACAACTTTTATTCCTCACTTTGCTGCCCCTTTTCTGCACTCTGTGCCCCGCCAGTGCTCTGCCTGCATATAATTTGTCATATTTTTAATGACTTTGCAAGTGAGCATCGTGTGCACAGTAATTGCAAAAAGAGAGAAGCAAAACGAAACGAAATGAAAGTCAAATAGCGCAACAGTCACACAACAATAACAACAATAATAACAACAACAACAAAAATAAGTTCACCTTTTTGTTTCAGCTAATCTCTCGTTCATTTAAATGTCTCTTTCAGTTGCACACGTGGCGTATGTGTAATTTGCGGTTACCTCTGCTGCACGAACTCTGCTTTTTCTATTTGCATATCATATTTTTTGTTACTATTGTTGTTGCTGTTGTTGTATTACTCTTGTTTGCCTTTATTATTTTATCTTGTGTTTGTAATTTATTTGAAGCTGGCGCATTGCATGGCCATTTATTATGTAAATTGCCGCTGGTGTGGCCAAACAATTTTGGGTACAAACACACACAAATCATTTTCATTATTTCGCTACCCGATATCAAAGACCACAAAATGCATATTTATCGAACAACATTTGGTAGCAAATCAACCGCAAGGCATCAAAATAATACAAAAATTATCACAATTGTTTTAATTTGATTATTATTGATTTTGTAACCGAAATTTGTTGATTTATTTGGCAAGTTATTCATTATTTTTAATTGAGACACACAATATTGCTTTGTATGTTGAGTAATTGAAACTAATCGTATTTTAAATTTAAATAAATAAAACAAAATCATTAAACGCAAATGGATCTAATTTAATACCAAATTAAATATAATTGCATTTTAATTTATTGACTATTTCAATTCAATCACTCGACGTGTTAATTTCAGCTGGTATCAAAAATCAACTGCAAGTGAAAAACTATCAAAAATAGAGAGAGTTGTATTTGAACTGTGACTTAACCCAAGCAAAACCAACCAATTTTCTGAGCTTTGCGGCAAACACTTGCATTTGATATTTGATTTATTTCGTTGTTGTTGTTGTTTTCTTTTTCGGGCTAACCGCTGTGTGAGCACGTCAAAGACAATCCCACAAAACTGAAACTCAAGCTCAGTCTCAGTTCAGAACACATTAATGCAGCAATCACACACACACAGAGCAGAGAGAACATTTATTTGTTGCTCTCACAGCCCGCGGCTTGCCAGCAATGTCAACGCAATGGATATGAACAAGTAGAAATGAAATAGTTGCGTTAGAGAGAGCGAGAGGGGGAAAGAGAGAACGTGACATTGCTGGCGCCACAAAGTATGCTACACTTTCTGCGGCGACCATTCTGACGCCCATTCGCACATTTCTCTGCACGCTTCAAGTGATTCTCTGCTTAACTTGGGTGATACTCTGTCTGTCTGCGGCATTTGGCATACTAATTTTATCTTTAGCTTTTAATTTCCCGCACAAAGGGAAGAGAGTGTGGGAGAGAAGACAGCCCATAGCAATATTCAATTAAAATTCCTACTGTAACTCATTATGAAACTCAAGCAGGCATAAAGTTCCAACACAGCTCTGCACATATCCGATAACGATACAGAGACAGACACGAGCTCACACGGAGACATTACGCATACGTAATATTCTTTGAAATTGCGCTCAATTGGTTTTTGAAGTTGAGCCTGGGGCGCAGTTAAGATGTCTGCAGCTCTTGTCGGGGGCCAACAGCCACTTGAAGCACCTTCAGCACTCACATCTTTATTGATAATATTGTCGCTTGGCAATTTGAACAGCTCTGCCACACACATACACACACCTTTTGCCACTGTGTAACATGTGTGAGAGTGTGTGGGAGAAGTACACACCGCACTTGCTGCGAGGCAACCCTTGCATGTCTATCGAACTTTGGCACCCAGGCCAGGCAATTTCTGTAAAGTTTCACTCACTCGCTCCCTTTGGCATTTGGGTTTCTTCTTTTTTTTTTATATGTTACATATATTTTGTAATAGGGCAAAATCCCAACAATTTTGTCGTTGAACTTATCGAAATAGTTTTTCGAACATGACGGCAAACTTGCGTGTCGACACGGACCAGGAACCGAAGCCGCAGAGGCAGGCGAAGAATGGCAACGAGAAGCACTCAGACATGCTTGTAACTGTAGTTTTGATAGCTATATTAGTTTATATGTAACATAGTGGGTGGTGGGAACCTCCTCTTATATCCGCTTATCGACGTGCTTACACATCGAACGACGCCCAATTTTCGAATCGCGCTGCCAACAATAATTACCAAATGCTTTTATTAGTGCGTCAACTTGATAAGGAGGCCGACACACGCCTCCCTCAATATGCAATGTAAAATGTATGCTAATGGGTTTTACTGTTCCTTTTTTTCTGAAGACTAGACTTGACCCTTTTTGGCCTTTTATCATCTGTTATTTATAACGCCTGTAAATTAAGCACGATAATAATTTTATAGTGTTAAATGGTGCACAACATCTGAAAACAGTCGAAAAATGTTAAGGAAACCCTTTGAAAAACCCGTCACAGTACATTAACTTTGCCAGCGACACATTTCGCCTGTCGAGCACATTTTCTTATCTAAGCATAACACACACACACAAACACATCCGCAGCCCTCACACACATACTCACACTTGTGCGCTTTGGCCGCTTTCCGGTAACATATTTCATTACACACAGCGCATAAATCATCAGAAGCTAGGCAAAAAATAAAAAAAAATGAGAGAAAATGCTAATTAACCATTCCCTCTCTTGGGAAGAAAATCTCACTCAGATTGCAGCTTACTTTACAGTTGGCAGAAACGTCGCTTTGTCGACAATTCTCTTCGCTTTACTTCTCTTTTTTTCTTTTTTTGGTAATTTCATTTGCCAGCAATAATTTGTGATGTGTCCCAACAGCAGCCAGAGCAGCCAGTTGGGGAAAGGCGAAAGTTAATCGTTTAAAATTGTTTTATGTACAAATAATGAAGGGGAAGCTACAGCCGTTGGCGTCTGCACTGTGGTCTGAAATATATTCGCATAAATTAGAAAAGTTTGCTTAGCTGCAGCATTAAGTTAAAGCGATTCTATTGAGCAAAATAAACTCAGCAAGTTATTTTTATAAAAACACAATGGATATATTTAGCAAAAGAAAATGGAAACCACAAATTGTGCAGAGTTCCTCAAATTATTATTAAGTACTTTACTGTGATATTTTTAGCCTGAAACCTTATTTTATGATAAAAATTGAATGAAGTACTTTGCTTTATTTTTAGAAAAAGTCTATTCTTAGTCGGTTTATCTATAGCTATCTATTTTAACCACAAATTGATCAGATTGCCCTTGAAGTTCAATTTATATTTCCCATTTGGCGAGTGTGGAAACAATTTCACCATTATCGCCGACTGCCGCACATTGATCACTTTGTGGTCACAGTGGGCGCTATTTAAATTGGCACCAGCTGTCTGTAGTCAGAGCTTCTTTCTCTCTCTCTCTCTCTCTCTCTCTCTCTCTCTCTCTCTCTCTCTCTCTCTCTCTCTCTCTCTCTCTCTCTCTGGACGTTAGCTTATTTAATGGATGTCCACGTTGGCAGCGATTGCAGTTTGTTTGCGGAGCTCATTAAGAAACCATCAGGCAGCCCCCAAAATGGTAGCTGAAAATCTTTGCTGGCCAGGTTCCGCTGCAGGGCGGAAAGAAGGGGGAGAGCAACGAAAGCATGATTGCTGTCGGCGTTGGCGTTGAAGTTGAAGTTGCCATTGCAGTTGAGTCTATGTATACTATAAATGAAATCGGTGCATGCAAAAACTGCGAAATGCCATTGGAAATGGTCATGCGCTTGTGTTTTATGCAAATTCAATTGTTTCCTGTTGCATTGCAAATGGCAGGCACTGTAGTTATGGCCTGCCCAGGCAACAAACAGCCCATCTCCCACTCGGACCTCACTGCCAAAATGCCAAATTCATACAGCCTGTCGATGCGATAGGGATATCTCTCTGCGTATGCGTTATGCATGTGTATGCCAAGTGCTTGAGGCTTTTGAACCTTCAACGCTGGCCTGCAAGTGCACAGGACAAGCAATGGACTCTGCACTCGAGCTTAAGTCAAACAATGAAGAGGAATTGATGGCTTCAATCAATATGCAGCGCTCAGTTTGTTATTGACTACTGAAAGGGGGCTGATGTTTTCATTGCGTGAAAGAAAAACCTTAAGTCTTAAATGAATGTACCTGTATACTTATAAATATTATTAACTGAGTAGTATTTAATTATGGTATTTAAGTAATGAATTAAGAACTTTAATTAGCTAAGTAAAGTGCTGCCAAATAAAGAAATTTAAATATATTTACACTTGACAGCTTATTTAAGTTAGAAAGCGCATTAAGTTTGCTTTCAGCTAGTGTCATTGCGGCCTTAACTTTTGGACCAACTGTCGCAGCGCGGAGTTTGCACTAATTGTTCAGTCATTACATCTGCAACTCACGCAACCGCAAAATCTGTGTGCTCCAACACCAGGAACAACAAAAGCGACAGCAACGAGAGAACCACAAACACAAACAAAAGCTAAGCAAACAAATTAAGCGTCAATGACATGCAAGTTTAGGCGCGCCTCAGAACCGCAAACACACACCACACACACACACTGGCACACACTTCGCACACTTCAATTTATACCTATTTCTTTCTCTTTTGCGCCTGCGACTCTCGGTTGCGTGAGTTTGATAATTTGCATAGAAATGTGCACACAAAATAATAATACCTGCCAATAAAAATAATTGACAACTGACAGTAAAAGCAAACAAAACGTATACACACAGAACTACACACCCACACACACACTGCTTCGAAAGTCCGTGACACGTAGACGTACTTGGGTATGCGGAAGACGCTTAAGCAAACAAATATTAAATAAAATATGTGCTTTCTACAACGACAACGAGAACGCGCATAATACGCAAGTAAACTTTAAGCTCCCGAACAACAGCTGTCAAATGATTAGAGAATTGCTGGAGTAAACGCGCGGGAAGCACACGCGGCGTATGCTTAATAAAGTTTACACCTCACCTTGATTTGCAGTACGTGTTCGCTAAGGGTGTGTCCGCTTTTCCGCTACAACTCAGTCTGTGTGTGTGCGAATGAGTGTTGCTCTCGCACGTGATATTCATTTTAAATCACGTTTAAATGCTGCAATTCCATGTATACCTGACATGCCCTATAAACAGCTTCAAGTTCATGCACCCGAAACACAAAATTTGGCAATAAGATTAATTAAATAAGCCGATAAAGCTCGATTGATGGCTAGATTATGATACAACCGTGATGAACATGGCCTCAAGTTAAATGGATATTGAGAGTTAGTTAATAATCGATTCGGAAATAGCTTCAAGTCATTTGCTCTCTACTGCGCTCCAACAGAAAGTCAGCAAATCCACTTAAGCCGTAAATGATTATTAATATTGTTATGCTCTTTAGTTCAAGTTCTTAACGAACTCGAAGTCAAGCCTTTAACATACTGATTTGTCCATAATTGCATGTGCTGAACTCTACGTATTTCAATTTAACGGCAGCTTTGCCTTGGCCCGACAAGCGAAGGCGGCAATGCGAAGGCATGCATTAGCGGCGGCTAACCTCATGCCTCATAAACGCGCATAACCCAGCTACATCCGTATCCGCAACCACACGCGCATCTATATCTACATCTATATCTGCAATCTGCATCTAGATCTACTTTTGCACACTTGCAGCCAACTCTGGCATAATTTCACTGCGCTTTCTCAACGCGCACAGCGACCACCATGGTCATGGTGCACTCCATTTGCTGTGCACAACACTCCCAGTCACTCCCTTGCTCCCTTGACTTTCCCTACACGGTGATTTTCCAGTGGCATCAACTTGTGTTATCCTTATGACGTGGGATTCTCACTCGCTCACTCCCGCGCTGTGGCATTAAAGTTAACAAATAGAGCTTAAAAACTTGCTGCGTGTGCGCCACAATCCTGGTTGCAATCCCTCTTACTCTCACTCTCCTTTCCTCTTCACGCTCCTCTGCTTACCACACGTCTCATGTGTGTGCGCTCCAACTCCCTGGCGACTATATATATTGGTTTAATTAGTTTACGCGCTGTATAATTAAAATATGTATTGTAAATCTGCTTAAGCTGCTTTGGCTTTGGCAAAATTGTTAACTTAATTTTATTAACTTGCTCCGCTTTAGTCGCAGTTGCTATTACACATGCACTGCTTTTATATTCACTTTATGCGTACTTTTATTTATTATTTAATTATATGCTAGCTGGCGCAAACTAAACGCATTTAATGCCACTCGGATAATTAATTAGCTGTGTGTCCTCGGCAAAAAGTGTCACAGTGTCACAGCTTTTGTAATTGACATGCCATTATTGTAATTAAAATAACTCATACGCCGCGTGGCCCGCCCGCACTTTGCGCCCTCATGTGATCAATTTCAGCTTTCGGTTCCGTTCAGTTTTTGGCTTTCATTGTTGAACCCAGAATTTGTTGTTGTTGTCTGCATATAAGCATTTCATTGGGTCATAAATCAAGCCGCGCTGCCTTATGCCGCATGCCACATGCCGCATGCCACCAACCGCCGCACGCCGTGTGTGTCCCTGTCACGTGTAACCTCACATTTATTTATAAACCTTCTACAACAAAAAAATATGCCAAATAATGTTTAATATTCAAGTTAAATACCCTACGACGATTAATGAATATTTTAACCATTTTCTCATTAGTAAATTCCTCACCAAAGTTTTGTCAATATAATTGAATATTGTACCTGATACTAGCAAGCGTATTATACCCCTTTTGCTGAGTTTATCCTACTGCAGGGTATTACAAATAGCAACAATCTCTGCTCTGTTGCTAGCGCTGTCATTTGTTTTGACTCTCGTTTTGATTTTTGTGGCAAAATAATTGTCGTTTAGGTAATAAAATTTGATTTATGTGCTGTGCATTTCACACACACTTTCATTCGCATTTCTTTCTGATTTTAATGACACACAACAAGCGGAGGACACGCCTCCCGAAAACGAATCGCAGTTTTATATCATGCACAACAAAATAACGAAATAAATTAAATATATAAAACATTTTTACTCGCCCTAACGAATGCAAAGCTTGTATAACGTTTCCCAAAATGGTCCCAAAACAACAATAATAATCATGGCGGCAGCCACAACAACGACGAGGACGACGACGACGGAGACGACACTTAACGGCGACAACATAACAAGCCTGAAGTGTCAGGTGTGGGTTCTTTTCTCTTCATTTTTTATGCCTGCTGTGTTCATTGGCTATTTTAATTATGGCCAGCGAGGCGTCTAATTGCCGTAAAATATGAACTTGCCGCTGCCGTTGGCAATGATTAATGCGTGCCATCGTATGCGTAATATGTCATGCGTATACGTAATATTCTTAGTTACTTTGCCTGACCAAACATACAAGTGCTTAAATATGCAAAGGAATCGGTCATGTGATCTACTTAAATATTGATTTTCAATTGAGAGCCACCAAGAATGTAATTGAGTGTTTGACTTTGATGTTACCCTATAAAAAAAATGAATAATAAATGCAGTCTTTATTTGATATCCTTTTCTTGGTAGAGGGTATCAAGGGAGTGCAGCAAATTCACACAGCCAAACCACAGTTTGAAATTTGCAATGTGTTTGCCATGTGAGCAGCACTTGATTGCAGTTCAAGTAAGTTAGTTCAGCGGTTTGACTGACAAACTCAATTCGATTTACTTTGTCAAATTTCATCAAACTAATTAATTGGATTTGGGGATTTGTGAGATACGTATGTAAGTAAGAAGACCACGACGTGGACAACGATATCAATAACTGTCCGGCTGATAAATTGTGACGCAATGTGGGGAATGCAATAAACTTGTAGCGAGCGAAAGAAATTCAATTAAAAAATAGTTGACGCTGTTATTTAATGGGCTGCAATTTGTTATCGAATGACTGAACGAGCCAAGAGAAATCAGAGCAAACAAACTTGGCCTCAATTTGTGCGCGGAACCAAACAAATTGGTTAAAAGCAAAGCAAGAGACTGCTGCTGCTGCTGCCAACGGATTGCGGCCGGACTGATTGCCATTCCCCTCTCTATTTAACCCCCCTCCCCACCCCCCTCCCATTTCATAGTCACGTGCCGTGCACAAAAAATCGTATTAAAAGCTGCCCGACGGCAGCTGCACAAACAAAAACAATGTCCTCAACCACTCAGTAAGCCACCAGCAAACCGTCCAAAACGCCACCCAACTACCCAACCATCCAACAACCCATTCATCCGTCGCCGCCAACAATGACAACATTTGCTGCGGCACACAATTTTTCACTTAGTTTGCAGAAATTGCAGTTTGTTGGCATCGTCGCATCGTCTTTAGCGCGCTTTTTGCTCACTTTTTCTATTGCTTTTGATTTTGCTTTGCTTTGCCTTGTTGTGTTCTGTCTGCTCTGTTTGTTGTTTCGGTTCAGCTGTGTTTTGCCTCGTTTCACGCCCGTTCTGGCCAATCACGCATTCGGCCGCAGCGAACATCAGCGCAGAGACAAAAGACATGAAGCGCGATTGTGCGACTAAAAACAGGGAGACGAGAGTGCATCGACGGATTTTTAAGGCCGGAACACAAAAAGCATAACGAAAATGAAAACGAAAACGAACAAAAAGCCGGCAAAGCCAAAGCGCGTCAACAAAACGAACATAAAGCGTGCGATAACAAATATATTTGATCAGTGACTGTGATGGAATGCACAATACTCATTAATATAGTAAAATAAATAGAATAAGCACAACAAACTTAAAAAGTAAAATCGGATATTGAAAATCAGATCATTTTATGATAAATTATTTTATTTAATTATTGGTTAAATTTATTAAATTCTAAATACAAAATGAGTGTCCTCAAATTTTGAATAGTTATGACAATGTTTTCGTTTTTATCATTCCATAATGTAACACAATAATAAAGAATTTTACAAAACACGAAACTCAACTCCACCTGCCAAACTCATCTTTCGATTGAAATCGTAAGAAGAATAAAGTAATATATACATATATATTTCGGTATATTACAATACAAAATTTAAAATATCTATTTTGTATATAATATAATAATATTGGTAATTTGATTCAATTTCGAAATTTTTTCCATACTGTTATCAATCTAAATGAATTTAGTGTCCATAAAATAAAAAAATAGTATACATTTATTTAAAACAAAATACAGTACGCTTATACCTTTAACCCAATTTGATGCAGAGTATTTCAGTGGGAGAAAAACCAAATCGAATGCAATTTATTTTCTAGTTACTGTTAAGCTGATTGCAACGACGATGACGATGAAGCTGGCGGAGCCGTGGGAGGGCAGAGAAAAGGGCAATGGCGCTGTTGTTCGGAAATGCTGGCCAACCAGCCGATGGCAATGGCTAAAACCTTTGAGCTCTAAGTCCCAGAGCCAGTGCAAGCAGCCCTGACCCTTACTCCCCCTCCCCCACTCACTCCCACTCAATAAAAAAAGATGAAAAATAAATAAAGGCGAGCCGCGAGATTGCAGTCAAAAAGGGGGAACGGGACGCTTAAAAACATATCAACAGCGCATAACTTTGATTGTATTTGCCATTGCAAATACCATAGCTGTTACTATTATTGTTGTTGTTATTGTGTAGACACGAATAGAGGGGAATTTGCAGTGCTGAAAACGAACAAAAAATCCAATTTAAAAGGCGCGTCACAATTGCAAATCAAAGTTTAGAAAGCGTCACTTTGAGTGTTTGAATGTTTGTATGAGTTGCTTGATTGAATGCATGATTGACTGAGTGTCGACTAACTGTAACGACCAGTGAGTGGGCAATTGACAAATCGTCACGACTATTCCCTAACTGACCCTCTCCCCCCTACGTCCGCTCTCTGTCTCTTTGCTACCCTTTAAAATGGGACAACGGAATTGCAAAACGGTCGGTTAATTTGAGGCAATCACAAACCAAATTGAACCTACAGCCAAACTACCAACGTTTCCACTTCAATTTGCTGTTGTTGTTCCAGTTGTTGTTGCTGCTGTTGTTGTTGTTGTCTCTCTAACCGTTGCCCCGGGGCAGTTTTATAGTTTAGGCCAGCATTTTGAAAGGATCAATCAATGCTGGCAACTGTGTCGACATCGCTAGCTCTTTTACTAACCTCTCTCTTTCCCATCTGGCTAAATGAGCTTTTGAATGTTGACTACAAATGCCCCAATACATTGTCAGATAGCGCATCAATTGCTGACATAGAGGGGACACACACATCAAAAGAGCATTGCGAGACTTTGGTCAGCAAACAATGGACAATTTAAGATGAGTTTCGAGACAGAAGAAGTACGAAGTCTCATGCCTTGCTTAAATTTAAATTCCTAATATTTAAAAAATAATTTGATTTTAAAACAGCATTTAACAAAATGGAGTTTTTATTAAAAATGCCTAAAAAGCGTAACATTTGTTGGTTAAAAGCTAATCACCAAAAAAGAGGCACTCAAAAGATTTAGAATCTTCGGTGCCTACTCAAAATCATATTTTATCAAATCTAAACGAAGTTTACTTTCAGTTAGGAGTATACTTTTTCATTAGTCAGCGCAAACAAGTAAATAAATAGGAAAATAATTGTTTTCATTCGGCAAACACTTGCGTTTGTTTTCAGTTTCCGTAAAAACTTCCACAATTGCCGGCGACTGATAAATCTCTTTGCTGCTGCTGCTGCTGTTGCTTTTGCGCTAGCCACACAAATTGTTTACTAATTTTGAAAGCAGTCAACAAAGGGAAACAAAAAAAAATAGGTTAGCTGGCGAATGAATGTCCTTTTCCCTGTTTCGAGAGTCGGCAATCGAGAGTTGAGAGTTGAGAATGAGCATTGAGCGGGCCAACGAAAACTGGCCATTAGCACGTGCTGTCCATGTCAATGGCTAAACCATTTTATGTGAGCAGACAGAAATGGAGCGAATTTTGGGGGGACAGCGAGGTCGTAACGTGCATGTAATTGTGTGTCGCAGGGGACACCAGGGCCTAAGCCGGAAAGTTAAGCTGAAGCTGGCCCGTGGCCACTTTTGCTGCTGCCACTTAAAAATCCACTTAATCCCGCCGTCTTAAAAAAAAGCCAAGCAAAGCAAAAGCAAAGAACTTGTCAAAATGCGAAGGAAGATGGAGAGGGGAAAGAGGGCGAGGTCGAAATCCTCATTCAACTCCATCGCCGAGTCTATGATGTATTCAAACTGCAAGTCGATTGTTATTTTTACGCCCGAGGCGGATGTCCCCCCGCGCCTTACCCATGAGTGACTTCGACTCAAGAAACTTGCAAGACAACTTTGTCGATGGCGATGGCGAGGGCAAGTCAAAGTCCTGTTCGGAAGTCTCAAGGAAGAGCGAACGAGCAGCGAACAAGGCGAGGCGAACAAGTAAGCAAGAAAAGAGTAGAGATTTTTGTGCCAGCGTTTGCAAAAGTTTTGCTGCCTAAAAGTCTCGGTACTAAGTCGAGTACTGCCACGAATACGAAGGGCAGCAGCAGGTAGAGGTAGAGGGCTGCTATTATTGAAAGTGCCCGCTGAGTAATTTAAAAGTTTAGCAAACAATCGACCTTCTCCTCCGTCTTTCTTAGTCCTCCCTATTTGTAAAACTTGTGTAGTTGCATTAAGGTCAAATTGATTCTTTATAATAAGTATGGATTGTAGTCGACTTTAAATCACTTTTTATTAAATGTAATGGCCGAGTGACCTGGTTTTATTGTTGCTACTGCTACTGCCTTTGCCACTGCCAGCGATGCATGCAACTGATTGGCGCCTTAAGTACAAAATTCTTCAATGCTTTCGACTGCTATAAAGTTCCAGCGCAACTTTCGTACTTCATAAAAGAGCAATGGGCCATGTTTCTAAAGTCAGTATGGTCCCCCAATCCGAATCCCAATTTCGACCGTCGGCCAGCGGCCAGCTCATCCAGGCAGAACCCAAACAAGATTTGTGAGCGCCTCCCTAAAAGAAATCCGCTTTTATTGCCCAACGAGAGCAACACATTAAATATTCCTGCGTCATTGCACAGTTCGACTAAAAAAAGGGGAAGCGGAAGCGGTAGGCAGCGATTGGAGGGGATTTGTTTTATAATTTGGTCACGCGTTTGCCGCGTTTCGTTTTTGTATTTTGTCTACCTTTTTTAATTAATTTCACTTTGGCTGCGAGCGAGCAGCATTTATGCGCTTCAAAGGATAATGACTGAGGCAGTCTCAGACTAGAATAAGCATGCAAATCAAAATGGCGACACGTGCGCTTCCGCTTCCGCTTTGCCTGCAAATTTGTCGCATGCGTTAATTTATGTTTACTTTCCATTTCCACTTAATTAGCCTAAATAACTGTTATTGTTATAGTCCTCGTTGTTGTTGTTGTTGTCACTATTCGATAAGTCAGAAATTGAACTTTGACTTTTGAATTGCTTGTCCTTGGCACGTTTCTCTCTTCCTTTCGACTACGCATATTCGATTAACGATTACTATTCGAAACTATGGTAAAATGATGCAAATTTTATGGTTCTATTATGAAATTGACAGCTTCAGGGGTTGAGGCAAGTCAAGGATGGAAAAGCTGTCGAGGTGCTGGGCTGCCATTAAGCGCTGTGTCTGCTCCCTAAGGAATTGAGTATTGGCATTTTACGGTTATTGTAAGTATTTATGCACATCTGAACTGTCGAAGAGATCCAATAATTCCCACTTTAGTTTGTTTACATTAAATCTTTAAAGTCCTATTACTTACTTAAGTGTAACTTCAACAAAAAAGGTGAAAAGTATAAATTCAAATGGGTTTTAAACTTCTATCTTCCAAGCAATAAAAAATTATGGAAAAATACCAAATCCAAATGAAAGATAATTCACCAATATTGTGCTCTTTTCTTTTCAACTCTCTCTCTTTACTTTTGAATAAGTGTTCTAAATAAGTGAATTTTAAATGAATATTTAATAACTCAAAGGAGTTTTTAATTGGACAAATTCCGTTATCTTTAGCTACATAATTAAATTATGTGTAAATATTGAAAAATAATTTATTCTATTTCTTAATATTCTTTAAAATGGATAATGCTTGAAAATTCGAAAACATATTAAATTCTTAGCCAGTTTGCAAAATACTTCCCAGCAAAAAAGCCAACGCTGCCTCATAAAGTACTCGACTTTAATATAACATTCATTAACTGCTCAGAAAGCTAGTTTTTCTGGTCCACAGCCTATTGCGGTAATACTATCAACACAGACACACACACAAGAGCAAGAAATAGTTGTAGTGGCTGCCAAGCAAAAAAGTTTAGTGCTCCTCGACAGGAAGTTATTGACAAAGCCCAAGTCGGTTGCACTTTGGCCAAAAGTTGCCACAATTTTTGATAACTTAAGTCGTTGAGTAGTTGCATTCAGAACTTGAGAAGCTTTTCCTTTTGGCCATTTCACAACATACTCATACTTACTTACATACTCTTATTCGTTAGACACGCATTCAATTAGAGACAGCCAAAAGAAAGTTTGCCAAAGTTGAAGAGAGAAATAGAGGAAATTGTGTGTGGGTTTTGATAAAAGATTGCATCAATATTAAAAGTGAATGAATCTCTCTTCAGAGAACAAATACCACACAAAAAAAAAAACAACAAATACAGAAAACTAAATGAAACGCTTGTCAGCTTTGCCATCAAATTTACCCCTTTCGACCAACTGCAAAAGTTCTGCCAAAAGGGGGGTGGGGAGAAACTAGTAGCCAGCCAGCTGTGCAATTTGCTGGCAAAACTCGACAATTTGTGTGTCTCAAAAGCATAAGGCGTCGCAAGTTGTTGTTCACGTTGTTCAACAGTCGCTTGTCCTCATCCTCGTCGTCGTCGTCGTAGTTGTTGTTCTAGTTCTTGTTTGGTTCTGTTGCAGCTCCAGCTGTGAAGTGAGCGTTGCCAGTTGTTGAAACTTTGCAATGCGAATTGCCCAAGTTGCCAGCAACTGCAACAGCAACAGCAGGCAGCAATCCAAGTGCTACTCTGATTGATAGTTTATGCCTCTGACGTGACTGTTGTTGCTGTCCCGCCATCAGAGACTTCTCCATCCTCTGGGCTATCAGCCTCTTGACCAAGGGCTAAGCGTCGCTTCAGGCGATTTCTTCTCATCAGCTGCTCGCTGAGCGGATAATTCATTCGTCGCCCCACAAATTGCACATCCTTCTCTTCGTCCTGTTCTTGATCGTTTGTTAGATCAATAGCAGGCAATGGCGGTGTCTGCGGTGTCGTCGGTGGTGTCGACGGTGTTGGCTCCCTTGACTTCTCCACAAACTCATACTGACCGTTGGCCTTTGGCAGCCAGAAGACGGTCATCACATCGCTGCTGACAAACATAGCCATGTTGGGATGGAATTGCAGACAACGCACCGGATGCAGACTGTTGCTCATTAGCACAGCCATCAGCTTGCCCGAGTTGGCATTCCACGCATAGATGCGACCCGCATCGGCGCCAGACAACACCAACTGCGAGTCGGATGTGTAGCAGGCGGGCAGTGGCAACTCCTGCTCGTTGGAGTAGCCCGAATAGCTCTGATTGAAATCGCCGCTAAAGGCATCCACGCTGAAGCACCACGAGTGATCGGTGCTTATCAGAATGGAGTCGCCATTGGGTGCAAACTGCATCTGCGTCCACTTGGCCGTGCTTTTCAGTTTGTAGTTGAACTTGTGACAGGGCTTCTCGCTCAACATGCGCACATCGTGGATCTCAATGCGATTTGTTTTATCCGAGGTAGCAAACACCAAGCCAGTGGGATCGTATGCCAACAATGGATTCTCCAGATGATGCAATCGCTGAGTGTACTGCTTAGTGCGCAGATCCCAGATCAGCAGCTTGTGATCCCGCCCAGCACTGATGAACTGCTGATCGTGGCCAGGTCGAAAGCTAAGGCAATGCACTCGATCCGTGTGTCCTTTAAAGTGGCGCACATGCTGACGTGTTGTGAGATCC
Organism: Drosophila albomicans; assembly: GCF_009650485.2. Classification (NCBI taxonomy): domain Eukaryota; kingdom Metazoa; phylum Arthropoda; class Insecta; order Diptera; family Drosophilidae; genus Drosophila; species Drosophila albomicans. The sequence goes on along the minus strand of NC_047628.2, from coordinate 22,867,688 downwards.
AGGTAGCGGATAGCGAGGTCGCTCTGAAAGAAAAGAGAAATCAATTTGTAATGCTGCTTAATTTAATTGATTTGTGTTGGTTTTCTACTGTCATTGTATTCATTAGTCAATTAATAATAATAACAATAAACTTAAATAACTTAACTTATATAAACAAGTAATACAGAACGTATACATCAATTACTTTCGAATTCAAACGTAATGTGCGCATTATTAGTTTTATGATGAATTTATTTATAATTGAAATCTGTTATTCAAAGGACTGCAATTAAGAATTGTTATAGCATATTGAGTTAAATGAAGTTGAATAATAATAGGTTTTTTGTTTAAATGCCCTTCCCCCAAGAAAATCGATTGTATTATCTTTCGAACATTGCTTTACATTCATTTTTGTTTAAGTAAGAAAAAGTTATATTGGCCTGTAATTTAACTTTTGTGGTACACAATTTTTACTACAAAATTCAAATCATGTGACATATTCATATTTTTCTAAAAGTATTATAATATTTACTGCTTTCTAAATTGACTTTGAATAATAAACTACATCTTCAGCTCCTACATAACTCTTTCCTCAATTACAAATTTCTAAGATTTATAAAAATAAAGGTTGTCTAAACTTACCTTGGTACAGCTGTGCAGCAATCGGTCGGTTCGTGAGGTGAAGCACACCACTTCGGGATTAAACTGATGCATCAGCACCTGGCATCGTTGCGTCATCGCGGTGCAATCGTAGACAACCAGATTGTGATGGTCGCAGACCAGCAAACGTTGGCCATCGGCTGAGAAGCACAGCGATTGCTTGTGCTCATTTGATTCCCGAAAGATTTTGGCCGCCGTGAACTGTTGCAATGCCTCGCCGGTAAGTTTAATTTCCTTGCTGATTTCCACAGCCATTTCTCAATTGCTTCTTAACTCGTCACAATATTAAATCATAAGAAATAATGAAAGCGAAGTCAACGCCAACTTGCTGCTAGAAAACTTTCTACTCGCCTTCCGCCTACTTCGACTTAATTAAATCAAATATATCCAGAGACAACCACGCCCACTTCGACGCCCACTGTCACAGCAGCTGGTCTATGGTGCATTTCACTTAATTTCCATTTTGTGGTCTCGTTGTTACTCTCCATTGCGTCTCATTAGTGCGCCCAATGGGGCAAAAAGCAGTCAGCAGGCAGAAGAAGGCAGGCGAAAGGACTTTAAAAAAATCGACTGTCGACTGTCGAGTTCGCAACACAGTTGGCAACAGCTTCAGTTACAGTTTGTCCTCCATTCTAGCTCTGTGTGTTTGTGTTGTTGACCAACTGCCAGCAGCTTGTTATTTAGGCCGACTCGCGTCATTAGCGCCACAACCGAATGCAACCAAATGTTGCCATCGCCATTGCATTGTTGCTGATCCCCAGCATCAGACACAGAGCCAAGTGCATATAAATTTTGCTGGTCTGGTCTGAAAAGTTGTGTCTTGTGGCAACAACTGTCTGGCATTTGATTGAGCATTAAGCTGGCGCAACATCTGTGGGCAAATAATGAAGACTCCTTCCTTCCTCGCTCTAATTACTGCAGCTCGCCTGCTTGAGCCACAGATGAGCTGACAGTCTGCTAGATGTTTAGTTTGTTGCCCAACTTCAACTGCAACTGCAATTAAAAGAGAAATTCAATTAAAAGTCAGATAAGTATCGGCATTAAGGTAAATTTGTTTATTTCGAACAAAGTTTATTTAAACAACGTAATGGGTTATGTGCAGAGAATCAATTCACAAACTTTTACATAATCTATTTACGATAAAGTCATAGATATTTCAATAAATTTAATATACACTAAAAGCATAGAGTTTTATTTGTAAATTCAATTTAATCAATTATTATTATTTAATTTTATAATTTTTCGATAACTTTCCATTAAATGAATACGAAGTTGTGAAAAATTTTTGCTCAAAAGTGTTCACGAGTTAATTCGATTTTTCTGCCGAGGTAAGTTTTTGATTAATCGTTTATCGATATCAAACGTGCTCGTACATGAACAAGTTGTATGGAGCTTTTATTGATAAAAGTCCAAACTTTTTTTGGGAAATAGCCAATTGGTCCTAATATGGCTAGAAGTGACCTAGGCCAGAAACTTAAATAGCAACCCTCGTAATAAAATAAAAATGAATGCACTGAGAAATGAAATAAATAATCATAGCAATAGTAAGTTTATTTATTTATTGGCTAAAATATTTAAGCACGATAAACATATAATATTATTCTTTGCCTTGTATTTAATAAATATCCTGAAGGCTTTAGTCGCTCTGGCTCATCTCTTTGCAATAAGGTATTATATTTGATATTATAATAAAATAATAATAAAAACAGTATCTATTAAATTGATTCACAATACGCTGTTTATTTATTTGCACAACTAATAATTTCAATATTTGCAATTTAATACTCCAAGATGCATTTTTATTTACACATTTAAATTAAATAAAGCTAGTTTTAAAATAAACCGTAGCTTGATAAGTAAAATATATATTTATAAATAAGTAAATTCGATTTCCAAAACTCATTCAGCTAAATTGACTAAATGCAATTTGAGCAAAAGTAGATCAGGTGTTAAGACGCCAGCTAAACGCTCAACCCCAACGAATAGCCTTGCTTTGAAGCCTGGACCTACACCTGCCGCATGCCTCTTGCCACTTGCCACTTGCCCCACAGTTTGGTTCCACTGGGCAAAATGAATGTAATTGTAATGTAAGCGGAAATAAGCGCGGCTGTCGCTGTCGTTGACGTTGCTTTTGCTGGGCGAGAGCTGTGCGCATTTTAATTAAAATTTATAAGCCTTGGCCGGGGACTTGGCATCAGGCTCGGCATCCGATACCGCGATGCCAGGATACCAGGATCCCACACCCACACACACATACACACAGCTTACAGTTGTGTGTGCTCTTCCTGCTCCTCTGCTGTTGTGGCGTTTTAAGCTTTTAAGTTGTGGTGGATTTGCGAAGCTATGTGTTGGATTTTATGTGAAAATCAACTGCGGTGCGCATAAATTAAAAATCAAGCCGCAAAAAAACAAAAACAAACTCTCACACACACATACGAATGGGAGGGGGGTGGGGGACAGAAAGAAGCTCCTTTGTGCGCATCATTTGTAATTAATTTGCAACATTAGCTTTTGGGCCAGACAGATATGCGAGTTGCCCGAGGGGCAAGAGGGAGCAGAGGGGGCGGCATTTTGCATTATCCCGCCCCCAGCACATAAATGAAAAGTTTCCGCAATTTGCGCCATTTGCGGTTCTGGCCTGTCAAATTTAATTATTTTATTTCAGCGCAAAACAATTTCCGAATTATTATTATTTATTTTAATGGATTCGCACAATCGTAATTGTTTTCGATTAATAAAATTTTAATAAAATCAATTAGAATTTTTTATTCACACAACACAACAACAACAGCAACAGTAACAAAAGTAGATTATAACTGACGCTAAACATATTTGTATAAACAGCAAATAAATTAGCGAGATAAACCCAAAAGTGGGGAGTATTCAACATGAAGTTACGCCGTATTCCACAAAGCGTTGAGCTATTGAAATCTCTTCTAAAATGTTTACAGAGTGTGTTTTCAGTCTGTAATTTAGCATGGCAATTATGAGGTTGAATAGATGAAACCACAATTTTACTATGACAATAAATGCAATCAATTCAATTCAAATTATTTGCATTAATTCCTTTGAAATTGGACAATTCTTTAAATTGTTGTGACCAAAACACGCGTGAAATTTAATTCAAATCGAAATTAAAATTAAATTATTAAAGCTTTTATGTGTAACACAAAGAAGAACCCATCAAATATAATAGTTATTTAATTTAATCTGAGTTTTGCATTCGCAGTTAAAACTAATAGAAAATTAGGAATATTTGCAGTTTACTATTTCTTATTTTTGAAAATTTCAGCATTTTGAATCTTTTCGAACCAATTTAAAATTGTCATATTAAAACTGACTTTGATAATTTAAAATTACTCAATTCTGTGTTCGTATTCATATCCACTTAATACGCATTTTAATGCAATCATATTTATTCTGGCCCCGCAACGAGCTGGTAAAATTAAATTGCATCGATTGCATTTATGGTTCTGCAGCTGTCTGCATTTTGTATCTGTATCTGCCGTTGTAGCTATAGCTGTAAATGTATCTGCGTCTCTGTTGACCACTTGGTTGAGCATCGTTTTTGGCCGATTTGTTTGCCAACTGTTTATTGATATTTTATGTGCCATTTTACGCTGCAAATTGTCCTAATTGCAATTTTAGGCACGTCCACTGCACTCGACATTTGCATAACACGAATTGCCTATTTGATTGTTGCCAGACGACGACGACCCATAAAAACCAAATTTCACTCATTGCATTCAACCCACAAAAAAAAGGAGTAAGATATACAATATAAAAAAACTGACTTTTCCAATTTATTGATGCAGAATGAATTTGCTTCAATTTTGTGCATTCCTAAATGACTTTCATTCAGAATATGTGTGTCTTGAAATATCGGAATGTGATGATAAAAATTTAATACTTTTTGACTCCAACTTTCATTGTTCTCAGGGTGTAATCAAAAAATTGTTGTCGATGTTATATCTTTATTTTTTGCGTAGACTTCAATTGAAACATGTTTCTTGTTAAAACTAAATATTACATATTTTTGGCAACAAGTTTCATTATTCTCAGGGGGTAATCAAAAAATTGTTGTTAGTGTTATTGGTTTTCTGCAGACTTCAATTGAAACATGTTTCATGTTCAAACTAAAATCGATTGATTAAACATTGTGCTTGAGACTGCTTCTAAAATTGTGCTTGTGGCAAAGGCAAACAACATGTCAGATGATGTTTGTTGTCCTTGTTGTTTTTATCACTGAGCCAAAGTGCAATTTGTTGTCAAGTTTTGTATGAATTTCTTAAAAGCGCATAAATTTTACAAGCACTCCACAATGGTGGGAGGAGGGGCAGATGGTTTTGGCTTTTTCGGGTACGAGTTCAAGTGTCAAGTTTATTACGGACAAGACATGCAAAGAATCAGTCAAGTTGTCTGCACGACACAATCAGTAGAAGGAGGAGCAAGCGGAGGAGGAGGAGGGGGAACAACTTAAAACGGTAGCACAGCTAAAAATTTGTGCAAATTTTTCAATCAGCGTGAGAGACGTTCATGTCAAGTATGTTGAAAAGGGGGGACAAGGGTTTGGGGGAGTGTTGGCAAATCGTAGGTTTTGCATTTGACAACTGCAACAACAACAACAACAGCAACAACGAAGATGGCGAGGACGACGACAACCAACGGACAACAGTAGCAACAAACAACAAGAACAAGAAGAGCAGGCAGTCGATTGCAGTTCACACGAAAGCAAAGTGAGTCAAACCAAAGCCAAAGTTCAAACACAATTTCTCAAATATGCACAAGCATGTGCATTCATGTGTATGTGTATGGGTGTGTGTGTGTGTGTGTGTGTGCGTGCCTTGTGCGTTGCTCAGGCAGCTGCCTGGCACCTTTGAAATTGAATGGGTCTCTCTCATGCCGTAAAAGAAGATAAATGACACAAGTGAGCCATATCAGCCACAGTCAGCAGCCGAGTCGCAACTGGCAGCTGCTTTGCATTTGCATTTGCCACATGCAACCCAATCCAACCACCCAGAGAAGTGCTATCAGTGGAACAGAAATAATGGCAACCGAGAGAGAGAGAGAAACCCACGTTAGACACATATACAGACAGACAGATAGACAGAGTGCCATCTTGAGGCCTGCAATCGTCAGTTGACAGGCTTTGGTCCTCGCTTCCTATCTCTGTCTTTTTCGTCCTTCGCCTCAGCTATGCATTTGATTAAAAACGAATGACCCTTCTGATGAATCGCACATGAAAACGAACACTGAGCGAGCATAACAATGAAATGTATCCAACTGCACTTTACCATCACCTTTAAGCATGCATATCATCTCATATGCACATGTCTTCGAAAGTGTTTTTTCACCAAACCTGACACCAAACGACTCAAACGGCGCTCGTTAAATAAATGAAAAAATACTTGAAATGCAGCCAAACGAAAGGGCCGAAAAAGCTGCACATGGAAAATAAGAAAGAGAGCAGATAGATGTTGAATAACCAAATGATACCCTAAAGAAAAATTGTGAAATATTAAAATATTATTATTAATTATAAATTCATGGGAAGAAAATTGGTTATCAGTTATAGGAAGTTGCTTAAAGAATACATCAGCAAAAACCATGAAAAATAAATAAATTAATAAATAATATCTATATTTAAATATATATATATATTAAAGTTACTTAATATCAGTGTTGCCGTTTTATCCTTTTTCCGGACAGATCTGTCCGGTTTTTAACTGCGTCAGCCGGAAAAAATTTAAAACATCCCCTAGCCTTTTATCTGTCCTTTTTTTATTTTGACCTGGCCTTTTTTATCCGCTTTTTATTTTTGTGTAAAGTGCTGAAAAGTAATCAAAATGTACATTACTTTTATATCGATAGCAGCACTTTTAAATGAATGCAACCCTGTTGTAATCGTGAATCGTATATATCGATATACAGTGCTATCAGTTGTTACTTTTATTGTGAAATTTGTGCGGGAAAGATGCCAAAAGAAGCTTATAAACAAAAGTTCCGTGATTCATTGCTAAATCAGCCGGATCTGGTGCAGTGGATGTGTCGTGACCAAAAAGCTAATTTAGTAAAAACCAAATTGCGCAACCGACTGCAAATAGAAACTTTAAATGCGATTTTATCGATCAGGTAAATATTTTAATACTCTTTTGTTTCACACATTTATTAAAATTGTTTTTTCTTTTTAGGTTTGGGCTACGCCGGAAAGGCGTATGTTGCCATGAATATGAAATTCCTGAGAAATATTTAAAAATTATTGGAAGCAACCAATCTACAATAAATCAAAGTTTAGAAGTTGGCAATGATGACATTGACGATCTTCTAAACGAGTTGGCAAGCAATAAAGAGTGATATTACATAAAATGTATGGAAAAAATATTTTGTCTTGTTTTTTGTCCTTTTTTTTTAAATTTTGTCCTTTTCTATCCTTTTTTTATAATCAATCTAGCCTTTTTCTGTAACGAGCTGACGGCAACACTGCTTAATATTAAAGTTACTTGACTTACAAAAAATAAAATAAGATTTATCAAACATTTTCTAAGTAAATTTCGAACTGACAGAGGAAAATTAAAATGTATTCAACTGCTAAACAAGAATAAATAAATATTCTATACATATTAAATAAATAATGCACATATAATGTGCAGTGAAATATTTTACATATATTTGGAGAAGACTTCGCGACATATTCAACTACTAATCCCCTCAGCTTATCGCCAATTACGATTCACCAAGATTCAAAATGCTCTGACTGGGTTCAGAGTTGAGAACTCTCTTTCTCTCTGCTGGCTGCTGGTTGCTGGTTTGCTGGTTGCTGGTTGCTGGTTTGTTCGCATTTCCACCGCGAAACGTCGTCAGACAGAAGCAGCAACACGATGCGCGCCCAACTGACGGTGGAGCATGAAAATTTATTACTTTTGTCGAGTCTCGTTCTGAGTGCGATGCCGTTTTCAAGTCCGAATCCATTGCGCATTAAATTTGGTGGCGTCGGTGGCGTTGTTGGCGTTGTTGCTCTGGCATTGGATGGCGTCATGGATGCCATCCAGCATAAAACTGACAAAAGTTGAGTGTGCCAAGGCAAAAGTTTCGCTGGCGCCATGGCAACAATGTCCAATACTCGGCAAATAAAAATTATACGTACCGAAAAACAACAACGAAAAGTGAGAGCCACACAAGAGGAATGCAACGCATGGACTGAAGTGCATATGATGGTGATGCAGCAGTCTGTGTGTGCAATATTTATATTGCATGTATGTCTGTATGTGTGTGTACCGAGTAAGTGTGTAACTCGAAATATATAGTTTTTAATATTCATAAATTGCACACTTATTTTATTTCGTTTCATTTTCAAGCACTCTACAAAACAGATTAAAGAACGGTGACGATCAACCCGAGCACATATAACAATTAAAACCAAAAGAGACTTAATGAAAAATTTTGCAAAATAATAAGTGACTTAATATTTGCTATGAGAAACTTTATGTTGACTTTTTGAAATACTTATTGTACAATTTATTGCATTTTGAATTAAACAAAGTTTTATTACGAAGTAATAAATTCAAAATAATAACTGAAACTTAATATTTGCTTTGAGAAACTTTATTTTGACTTTTTTAAAAACTAATTGGACAATTTATTGCATTTTGAATTAAACCAATATTTAAAGTTTCATTACCAAGTATATTCGATATATCTAAAGCTCTTTCCTTCTTTGTTATAAGTAACTTTATATACAATTTTCAAAACAATAAATCTTCAAGATTTGACCGAAACATATTTTATGAGTTTTGAGTTTTATATTTAAATATTACAAATTAAATTATTCTATATTTACAAATCTAAGAAACCAAGAAATCTGTATGTACATATGTTATGTATATCAAAATCTGTTAAGGCTCAAACTATAAATAATCAGTAAATCTTTTAAAACATTTGTTTTTACTCCAAGCTACGAAGACACCTTATCTTTTAGTTCTTGCAAGTTATATCTAAAATGTAAATTCTCTTTTTCGGTCATAGTCAGAACACATTCAAAGGATTTTTGGGTCTTGTGATTGACCTCGTTCTCCAACGCGAATCAAGTCAACTGAGTGCAACGATGCCGCAACGCAAAGCGGCGCCAGTGACAAGAACTGCTTTAAGTGTAGCGCTTATCATGTATGGCCATGACCATTTTTGCAAGTGCAACATGATTCATATTTAAACAAAAAAAAAAACGAAAAAATATATCTTTATGAATTTTCAGCAGAGCTGAAATGAAAAAGCAAAGCTGACAAAAGTTAAGAAGTAAAGCGGCTTGTGTCCCCGAGTCCAAAAGCGACTGCGAATGTGAATGTTTGTGTGCGAATGTGAATGTGAATGTGAATGTGTGTGGTCGTTGGTAACAGTCGCCTACTCCCGCCCTGACCTCCTCCCGTCCTCCCTCCGTGTGCTTTGCAATGTCCCTTTGGCCTGATGCCTCTGTCCGTCGTGACAGTTGGAAAAACGCTTGATAGCTTTGCCTCCAATGATAGTGCACACCCATGTGTCAGTGTCTGGCTGTGAATGAGTGTATGTGTGTGTGTTGGTGTGTATGTGTGTGGGAGTGCATGTGACAGCTACTCCCGCGAAGCGTTGACAGTTGTCAATGTTATTAGCGACATTTGCGGCGGCGAGGAGAAATTGATGACAGTGGAGCAAAGTCAGCAGCTTTCCCCACGGCACTTCAAAATTTTTCGTCAACTTTGCAAGGAATGCACACTAATTGAGTTCCACAAGGCAGACAACAGTCGATACTGAAGTCGATACATTGTCATCTAGCAAGTCGAGCTCCATAGCTATAGCTTCATTTATTTGTACACCAACCAAGTCTTAGCCTCTTGCTGCAAACTGATCGTATTTGCTGATTTTGTAACAAATATTGACAACAGCCGAACCAAGCTCTGTACCTGTTCCTCTCTGCCTCACTTCCCACTCATGGCTCAGCTGAACTGTTGGCTAGTTGTCCAGTCGAGTCCGCTTGGTCAGTCCATGGGGACATTTGTGCCATATCATGTTCCATGTTGACGCACCAGCACAAAAGCTGAAATTATATTTAAAAGTTCGTTTTTTTTGTGCTTTTCTCCCTCCTCTTCCGTCCCACACACACAAGTCTCTGTCGTCGAGTTTTCTCTGCTGCTATGTTCCAGTATCTGTTGTCTCCTGCTCTCTCAGTTGTGGTATGTGGCACGTTATTTACTTTTGTGGTCATTGTGCGACATTTGGGGCTCCTAAAATCCCCAAAGTTATAATTCTTAAAGTTTTTATCTGCCACACAGACACAGAGACAGAGACATAGACGTAGTCATAGAAATAGACAGTAAAGAATTCTGTCTGGCTAGCTGGCTGCTCAAGTGGGCGTATACGTAATATTTAAGTTGTATATTCAAGTATATACTATACAATGGCTCTCGCACTTTTGCATATTAATGATTTATGAATGGCTCGACATGACACAGCAACAACAACAACAACAACAGCAAATTGTGTAGAAGAAATGAGGGAAATAAGCTACAACGTTTTGCTGTCTATTTTCATTTAGAATTCGCTTAATATTCATTTGCTTCTCGAGCGAAGCGCTAATGAAAATCTTAATGTGCCACAAGTCAATAGCACAGCAAGGGGGCAGGGTCAGGAGACGGGGAGGCAGAAGGCGTTACGAAAGGGAATTACGAAACAAAATTCCAATGACTTTTGGGTATTTTCAATTTTAATTAAGAGCTGACGCCTATCGAAAAGGAACGACAACGACATCAAAAGCTGAACTGACTCTGACTGAGCTGCCTACATACTTATTGCCTACTTTTAGGCGATTTACGACCAACAACAAAATGGCAATTTGTTAAGCTAATGATGCCATTTTTCGAAGCAAATTACCTGACCATGAGCAACGCTCACATAACAAGCAAATAAACAAACAAACTGCCAACACACAACACACAACACCCTCAGGCACATGTGTGTGAGAGAGTGTTTGTTCAGCTCAGCTAAGCAAAGCAAAGCTTGAACTTTGAACCAGTTCAATTGATCAGAAATGAGAACACTTATCAACAGACTGAGAGCTTGATAAATGCTCGGCAATTTACATATAATAAATTCTTTATGACTCAATTTATGATGATATTATATAAAATAAAGGAAAACAATTTAATATTGCCTGCAAATATTCGTACGTAAGTTATTTATTTCTAAGGAAAACTTTAAACGAGGTAAAGTTCTTATTAAAGTTTTTATCACTATTCATATTTTTCATTTTATTTGCAATTAATTTCAATGTTATATGCTATTTAACATGAATTAAAAATAAACTATTTAAAATGCAATTCTTAAACTTAAACTTCACTTGGTTTAAAGTTTTTATCACTATTAATATTTTTCATTTTATTCGCATTTAATTTCAGTGTTATATGCAATTCAAACTGAATTAAAAATAGACTATTTTAAAAGCAATTCTTAAACTTAAACTTCACTTGGTGTAATGTTTTAATCACTATTAATATTTTTTGTTTTATTTGCATTTAATTTCAATGTTAAATTCAATTCAAAATGAATTAAAAATAAACTAATTTTAAAAGCAATTCTTAAACTTAAACTTCACTTCGCTTAAAGTTTGCATTTAAATTCAATGTTATATGCAATTCAAAATGAATTAAAAATAAACTATTTTAAAAGCAATTCTTAAACTTTTCGAGTATTGTATTGCTCGTAAACCAAAGAAAAGCAACTTTAGCGATAAATAGCATTCATTAAGTCCAACCTCTGTTTTCGCACAGCAGCAATAAACTGAACTGATTGAGCTAGTTCTGGCAAAATGAACCACTTTACGGGAATGGTCAGCACTCACATTACGTATACGTGCAGTGGGTCAACAAGTTTTTGTTGCAAGTCAGCAAAAATTTGGTTTGCTTACACACAAATACCCACCTGTCATAAAGGCAAAGTACTTTAATACTTATACACAAGGCTTAAGCTTACTGAACATTGCCTTTGACTTTGGCGAAGATGCTTACGCTTAAAGTAGCTAGAGGCGGGGAGACTTTGCCTTAAGCTTAAGGATGAAATTTCATTTTAATTAGCGCAGCGTTGCAGAATGCAAGCAATGCGAAATCAGCGCTTGGACATCGGGCTGGTTGCCAACTGTTGCCGGCAATAAAACCCCAAAGTCTATTAAGCATTGTGAAGCCAAAATGGCAGCGTAACGTTTTGGGGGGATTTAATGCCAATAAACGGCGTGAGGTAGACGGACAGCAGAGGGAGAGAAAGAGAGAGAGAGAAGTGCAGTAGTCGAGATAGATAGTGAGATAGATAGAGAGACTGTGTATAAGGGAGGTACTTGTATCTAAGCTAACCAAGCAGAAACACAGACAGCACCCCAACACACGCACACACGCACACCATACAGAGTACAGAGTAATCGCCAAATGCCCAATGCTGCATGCAACAAACTGCCGCTGCTGTTGCTGTGTGTACTCTGAATCCGTTCTCGCCCTTTCGGTAAAGTGCAACATGCCAATGCACATGATGTGTTTAATGGTTAAATTGTTGCTAATTCCATTAGCCGTTTCCTGGCTACATTTTGCGTTTGCTATTTGTGGCCAAAGTGTTGCAATGCCAACAACAACAACGCAATCACCAACTTTAGCTGCAACTACTGTTTCTGCTGCTGCTGCTGTTACTGTTGCCATCGAAATTCCAGGCCGGCACAGACACGAGAAACCCGCTGGCAAATGGAACGTGCGCAAATTAATGTTGGGTTGACGCAACGCCAGCATCCACAAAATATCGTCGCCTCTCACTCCCCCCACCCGCTCAACCTGCTGTGCAACACACACTATCGAGTGCACCTCCAGCTAGGCTACAAATTGGCACATTGTTTGCCCTCTCAACTGGTCTGTCAAACGTTTGTTTTTGCCTCGAGGCGACCAACTGCTGACTATCTTCCAACCAACTGCCAACTGTAAACTGTAAACTGGCAACTGCAACTGTAACTGTGCTAATTCGTTGTCCCGAATGTGTTTAACTGAAAAACATTAGTCTCATATAACGGCTAATAGACGAGGGCGTCAATTGGCGTAATCATTTAGCCTAGAAACAAAGTGTGAGTAGACAGAACAAATGAAAGCTGCTAGAAACTCTATCTGGTGTTCAAATATTTCTACTTCGAGCCATGTCCGAGTAATATAAATACTATAAATAGTAAAATGAAGCCACAATTGAATGCGATTGATTGTCATAATCAACTTTATATTACGTATACGTAATTTAACTACATAATTTCATAGAAAATTTTCTTTAAAAAATTGGTATATTGGTATTGAAATTAGTATATTTAAGACATGTGTATTACGTATACGTAGCGTATGTTGTTAATGACATAGACAAATACTTGATTAAACATTTTAAATAACCCAATTATTTGTGCTTAATAATCGCCTTTAGAATTAGAATTCCTAAGAAGTAATGAAGTAATGAATTGCACATAATATAAATATTCAAAAACTATATCAAATACATAAAAAATTAATAAAATAAAATATTACAAAAATATATTATATTTAATTATCTGAGATTAATATTCCGCTTAAGAGTTGAAGTCCACAAAAATAATTCTATCTATTGTAGTATACAAAATACATTCACATTACGTATACGCAACGTATGTTTCAGAGAGAAATTACTTAAAAAGAGATTTAAAATAAATCAATTATTTGAGCATTATATTCTTCATAAGAGTTAAAATGCCAAAAATAATTCAATCTCTTGTGGTATATTACATTTATATGACGTATACGTAACGTATATTTTAACCTAACGTGTATTTTAAAGGAAAATGACTTGATGGATGATTTAAAGTAAATCAATTATTTGTGTATAATATTATTCTTCAAAGCTGAAATAAAAATATGCATTGGTATATTAAATAATTATGCTACATACCTTATGGTGTAACATCTGCTGGTTTGCTGTCTGTCATTCCTAGATATATTAAAAAGAGATTTCTTATAATGTAAGCTTTCAATCCAATGTCACGCATTCGTACTTACACTGTGCTTAAAGGGTTAAGCACAAATTGTGATGTCTGTCATATATACTAGACTAGATTATTTTGCTCAAATTACAGGCCATAAATTCTTTAATTTTGTGCGCTATCATTCTTTGAAGAGCTCCTCCCCCGCAATTTGCACTAATGCATTTTTGGTAAATGAAATGGCACTTTGGCGCTGGCTGAGACGGGAGCTCAAGTGTTTTAGAGTGAATATTAAGCGGCGTCGCTTTAATCGACATGCTGATGGCTTTTTATGAGTCGCCATCTAAATTTATCACCAGAGATTTCCCACATTTCCACACCGCTTGGCAAACAAATGCCTCCAAGTGACACGCTGTTACACGCTGCCTGCAACCCGACTGTGACTGTGAGTGTGAGTGCGGGTAAACGCATTAAATTTGTTTAGTAAATGTACTAAATATACAGCGACAGCGACTGTGAAAGGCGTCCCAGATGACAATATAACCGTATAGCTTTAGAGTGTGGGATTTGAAGTGGTGCGCGGGGGGAGGGGGGACGTTTGCTTTCTCTCTCATTCAGTTAACGCGACAGCAGCGATGGCGGCGTCGTAGTTGCCACTTTTCTATTTATTTGCCCATTAACGCTCATTTGTGGTTATCAGGTAAATTGGATAAAAGCCAACGTAGCATGAAGCCTGCCACATGCCACAAGCCAGGCCAGACCAGGTACAACCTCTGCCACGGGCTGCGGCATGTCCTTGCCACTGCCACTGTTGCTGCTGCTTATCTTCAAGTGTTGTTGCAACACGGCATGAAGGCTTCGGTTTCGGTTTTTACCTTCATCTCCAGACTTCGACTTTTCCCTCTTTTTCGGCTGTATTCATTTCGCTTCGTGTTAACTGCGACAGTCATTAACTTTTTATGGCCCTGGGCTGTGTTCGCGGTGGGCGTGGCTGCTTTGTAGTGTCTCCTCCCGCCTCCCGCTTCCTTTTCCTTCTCCTCCTGCCATCTCCGCTTGCATTCGCATTCGCATTCAAATCGAATTCAAATATTTGCGGTTATGTGAGCTTCAAATTTATTTAAGCCACAATTTGTTTAGGTTAATAAATAAAACGGCGACGATGCCGTCATAAAATTTAATTTCCACTCCCACAAACACATACATATTCATATGAGTATTTACTTTTATTTTTGCGTTGCAAAAACTTTTTTCTGCATTTTCTGCTGGTTTTAAAAATAAAACACAATCGAGAAAACAGACCAAATACTAAACCGATGTTAAGCACTGCAATACAAGCAAATCCCCTGTAGCTATACAACCCCAATAATTGATATTTCTTGTTTAGTTTTTGATTTTAGAAAATTATTTAATTTATTTATGGTAAATATTGAATTTTAATTGTAAGCTGTTTTTAGCTTCTAGCAATAAAATGTTACCACATGTCATAAATGAAAATTGTGTTTACCTACTGCACATGCTTTTGCTTAAATGTTTACAGGGTATACAAAAACGAAATTTAAATGCGCCATATTGCAAGCTCAAATGAAATTTTGTGGCTTGTTACAAAACAAAGGCAACAAAAAAATGCAAAAGAATCCAATGTAAATAGCAAAAACTGTAACTAACATATGATTGAGTGTGATTGATTGCCGCATACCCTATACTTAAGTAAGCACTATAAAATATATACCAAAATGTGGAAAAAGTAAATATTGTGCATATTTAAACTATTAAGTAATTCAATTAAAATACCAAAGGAAATGTTTAACTGTGCTATTAAAAACAATTACATAAATATTTGGTTATTAAGTTGTTTATTCATGTTGTTACTTATTAAGTTTGCATAGATTCTACAATTATTATGTATATATTTAAAGAAATTATATTTATTTTGATTTCGATTTATATTGATGCTTTATTTGCTGTAATTTATTTAAATGATATTTTTAAATTTATTAATTTCGATTGAGACTTTTATTTTCATTTTCATTTATGTTTATTTTTAATTTATTTATTTTATAATTTTAATCATCATTTTCATGTTTTGAATGATTTGAAAGTTAAGTTAGTAAAGAAGCAATATTGTAGTTATACAAATTTGGTAAGAACTTAATTCCTCAGAAGTTCTATTAATTCATTTGCAATTGTTCGAAAGATAAAACCAAACAATTTAAACAACCCTTTTTGACTACTATACTACAGGGTATTTTAAAATGCAGCCTCTGCAGCACAACACAATACGAGTCCAACATAAATACACACACACACACTCACATTGCATGCACATGCTGCTGAGCAGAGTTGCATTGGCGATGCGACGTCCACTGCATGTGGTCGCTCAATATGAAAATACTCACACACACACACACACAACACACTACCACATGCACAGTGAGCATTAAGTTCGGCGGGTTTTGTGCCCAGTTGAGGGTCACAGCGTTATTTTGGAAAAGTGGCAGCCCAGTGGCAAGTGTTTGAAACAGACCCAACAGCAGCAGAAGGGGAGCAAGGGGTCAAAGAGGCAACGGCACATGGGGCACATTGTGTCGCCTTGGTGTCAGTTGGTCTGCGGTTGGTTTGCGCTAAATTAAATTTTGCTGCGGTTGTCCCCAAAAAGTCGGACACATTCGAGAACACAGTGTTGCAAGTGTCGAACCCAAAAACTGCTGCAAGCAAACACTTACAATTGAGATAGCGAGTATTGTTAGTGTTTTATTAATTACAATTTTGTATACTTCAAATTGACATCACCGTCCAAAAACATTCCCATGCCCGTGTCCGAGTTGTACTCCAATTTGGTGGTCTGCTCCACTTTGTATTGCGAGAGAATTCGCAGCACGGCCATTTTCACACTAAGCAAACCAACTCGCATGCCTGGGAAAAGATTGTAAAGCGGTTTACGATTAATCAGAATATGTTATTATATTACATTTTGAGAGAGATGGTTTTAGATCAAAGATGTAAGGTAAAGAGAAAAAATACTAGAATTCAAAGCAAGCAAAATGCATTTAAAAATAATAATAATAAATAAGCTATGTGTACGAATGGATAATATTATTTATTATTAGAATTCAATCTATGCATTGAAATCCTTTTCTATTTCACTTTTATCTCTCAGGCACCAACTCAATTACCTTAGAATTCAACACCACAACTCGAGACAGAACACGATAATTTCTTCAACTCAATTTTAACTTTAACAATATCAATTATTAAAGCACATTTTAGAAGAGATTGTTTTACATCAAAGATTTAATGCATAAAGAACAAAAATACAAAATTTTCTACATCAGCTCAACTTCCAATTAATTACTAAGAATTGTAATTTGCTTCTTTTTCTATTCTCGTTTGCCTCTTTAAAGTTAAAGTGAGCAAGTATATTGTTATTTTATTATTAATGAATCGCTTTAGAAAGGTATTCTTTATTCTTCCAATTCGGTGTATTATTAATATAGATTGAAAAGAATAATCCCTCAACCTAGGACAATGTAATTTAACTAATTCCTTTCGTCACATAATTATGACAAACAAGACAATACCATTTTCTAGATATCCAATACCTTCTTTAGAACTGAAAATACTCTTCAAAATAAATCTCTCAACTCACCCAAGCAAAGGCGTAATTTATCTAGTTCCTTCCCTCACATATTTATGACAAATAAGCCAACACTTTAGGCATATTTTCGAGATATCTAATACCTTCTTCAGAACTGAAAATACTCTTCAAAATAAATCTCTCAACTCACCTAAGCAAATTCGTGGTCCGTCGCCAAAAGGCAGCAAACAGCCGCGCTTGTTAAACTCACTGGCAGCGCCATTATCGAAGCGTTCCGGCTTGAATGCCATTGGATCGGGATAATAGCGCTCATCATGATGAATCTGATAGGTGGGAATGGCCACCGTGATGCCCGGTTTTACATTCACAGTTTTGCCTTCACCCAAATCAATTGTTGTGGGTCTGGTGCAGATCTTGATGAAGAAACCTATTGCGCTGGTCATGCGCATAGATTCTACGAAGCGAAGCAATAAAAAGTGTTAATTAGGAAGTAATCTTTTCAAGTGTATTATCTTGCACTCACCATTGACACACTGATCGAGATAAGGCAGGGCATTGAGTTGCTCATAGGTGATATTCTTATCAGCGGCCAAAGCATTCAATATTTCAGCGCGTAACTTTGACTGAGGCTCTTGATACTCGCCCAGCTGAGTGCAAAAGAAAAATATAATATTTTGAAATACTAAAAAAGACAGCAGGAATATTTACCGTGTACAACAAATGATAGAGCACAGCAGCTGAAGTCTCGTAGCCATCCATGAGCAGGGTCAGAGCATGACCCACCATATCATCGATGCTGGCGCCCTTCTGCTCTTGCAGCTGCAACAAATGAGCGAGATAATCATTGCGTGCCGCACCGTTGCCCGCTTGACGCAGTTGTGCCGCATCTCGTGTGAGCTGGAGATAGAAATCATCCTGCTCCTGTGTGAAGAAACGCATGCGTAGCAATCGTCTGATTATGGGCGCAATTGGAGTCCTGTTGAACTTGCGCATATTCTGGAAAGCATTGAATGCCCACGCTGAGGATGTCTGCTGCAGCTGGCTAATCTCATTGACGCCGCCGCTCAAGGAGCCCGAATCAATGCCCCAGATAAAATCGCCCATGGCGTGAGCCGTATAACGATAGCACAGCTGTCGAAATTAACAATAAAATAATCATTAAATTCCTTATTTATTGCTGTTGACTACTCACATCTCTCGTCTCAATCACGTTATCCTTTTCCTTAATATAGCGCTGCATGTAGTCCAGCAAACTTTCTCCACTCTGCTCCCAGATGGCAAAAGCCTGCTTCAGTTTGTTGGCCGTGAGTTCAGCGCCGCCTTCTGTGCGTCGCTTCTTCCACACGTCTCCGGCACTGAAGAAAGGATTCCTGGCTACATACTTGTCGTAATCCTGCGAGTGCGTCACATAGCTGCTCGTCACTGTGTCTCTAAAATCACTGAACTTATCCACCAGCACTTCGTGAGCCAGCGAGGCATCGAGCACCAGAATCTGCGGTTGTCTCGTCAAAAAGACACCCACAGCGCGCTGCTTGCCTTTGTATTTACTTAAGAGAATATGAACTAATAAGCTAACATACAAATATATCATAGCTCTCACTCACTTATAAATCCTGCTCAAGTCCTTAATAAAGTTCGAAGTGCCGCCAAAGAGTCCTGGATAGCTGCCAAGCAGAGTCAGTGGCTTCGCTGTGACCAGGCCACGTTTATCCCAGTACTTGTGATGCCAGGTGAGATACAAATAGACAACCGCAAAGGCGATGTGCACGAATGCCAAGAGAAACGCCACAAATGTCCACATAACGCTGCTCGATCAGTGTTCTAAACGCAAACGCAGTCAGCTGAGAACTGTTTGCTCAATGCTCCGAAGAGGCGCGTTTTGAGCACTAACGATTGATAAGCCTGAAGCGGTAAAAAAACCCAATCTCCAAGTATCAACAAATAATATAGTACAACGATCGGAGAGATTGTACTTAAACCAACTAAAAGAGGCACTAATTAATACCCTACAATAATTTTGTAATAACATTCGCTTTGTACAGGGTAATTTCAGCTGAGACACTTATTTGGAAAATGGTAAGTATTTCAACAGTTTTGAAATTAATTTCTAGAAGAATCTGAAGTACTTTATTTATATTTTCATTCTATTTAACCTCACATGAACCTGTTGAGCCACGCTCTCTGATTAATAATTTTATTGATAAGCCGCATCCATTAACTTGATTTATGGCTTCAGTGTCGAGACGACCTTAACACTTTGTGAATCGTTTCTGAATGTGGCATGCAACTAGATTTAACTGGTCAAAAACCTAACCTAGGTCAAGAAATTGTATTTCGCAAATACTATAGTACAAAAAGAATTCTAACAACACTTTAAACAGTTTTCAATTATAGAGTATTTTTTATTTATTTGTTATTCATTTTAATGATACAAATTTCACCATTTATACATTTTATTACCAAGTTGCTACCAATCTATTTTAAGAGTCGACGATACTCCAGATTAATGTTGCCCTGCAGTACCACTCCAAATCCAGAATCCCCCGCTACTTTTATCTGCTCTTTGCCGCGAACAACTTGATACTCGCTGATAATGTGAAATAGTGCCGACTTCAATGTCAGAAGAGCCAGACGCATGCCTAGACCAAGCAATAAAATATAATAAAACAATCAAATGAGAATCATAAAGATTGCAAATTTCAATCGATATGAAATCGATTAAGCAAACAGTTTACTCGTTGTTTACCCATGCAGATGCGAGGTCCATCGCTAAAGGGCAATAGAATGCCCTGGCGAATGAGTTCGTGATGTGCGCCATTATCGAAGCGTTCTGGGCGAAAGACTTCGGGATCGGGAAAGTATTTTGCATCATGATGGAACTGGTAATTGGGTATCATAATGGTCATGCCCTCCTCAACTTGAAGACTTTTAAACTCAGACAATTGAATGGTCGTTGGATGCGTGCACACTTTGGTGTACTGTGGTATCAAACTACTCAACCGAAGGGACTCTACAGAAGTCAATTAATAATTAACTAGCTAATTTGAGTCCAAGTTTATTACTTACCATAGACAACCTGCTCGAGGTAAGGCAGCTCGCACAGTTGATCAAAGCTGCAAGTTTTATTTGCATCCAGACTGCGCAGAATTTCGTTGCGCAACTTTTGCTGGGCATCTGAATGCTCCGCTAGCTGAAAAGTTATTTATAAGTATAAATTTGAATAATTTAATTTCACTACTCACATAATAAAGCGCATGCAGTAAAGCTGTTGCCGTCGTATCGTAGCCATCCAACAGCACTGTGAGCGCATGTCCAACCAGATCATCATGAGACATTTCCTTCTCTCCTCGCAACTTCAACAAATGTGATAGGTAATCAGCACGTTGCAACTCTTCGCCAGACTTCAAACGCAACTCAATTGATTCTTTAGTTAGATTCGAAAAGAATTCATCCGTATCCTTGGGATAGAAACGGAAACGCAACAATCTTCGGCAGAAAGGCGCCACAATCGAGGCCATAAACATGGAGATCATGTAGAAGGTATAATTGGTCCACTTGGTGGCCATTTGTTGCACCTTGTTGGGCTGTTCGCCATTGGCCGTCAAGGTACCAGCCTCAATGCCCCAAATGAAATCGCACATCACATCGGCTGCGTAGCGAAAGCAAAGCTGAAGGAAGGAAAAGGGCAAAATTATATGAGCTGCACTTGTTGATTGCCCCAAAAAGTATGCTATGAAAATTTTCAATGTGATTTTAGGAAAGGAAAATCTTTCTAAGATTTACTTTATAAATTTATGACAAGTTAATGTCTTTACTTTTAGTGAAGTAAAGATAAGAATGTTTAATTTATAAAATAATACAACTAAACACCCTAACTTCCCTCTTTTGATCAAGCTTAACAATTATTGTAGACGTCTCAAATCACTATAAGAAGCTGTAAATATTAGCAGAAATTTCCATGGCAGTCTAAATCAATAATTAGTAGATCAATGTGTTAACTCACAATTAGAAATTAAAGCTGCCATTAGAAAGTTCATTGAACTGACCAACTTCTCCTTTATATAATTTTAGAAATTTCCCTTAAAGATCCCTTCATTATTGAGATCTAAATTCAGCCTTCTTCACTTCTATTCCCATCTCTACTTACATCCCTGGTCTCCACGATATTGTGCTGCTTGCTCGCCTGCTGTGCCATAAAGCTAGTGAGCTTCTTGCCACTCTGCTCCCATATGGCGTAGCCCAGCTTCAAGCGATTGACACTTAAACCTGCCTGAGCTTCGCTGCGCAGTCGTCGCCAATAGTTGCCCGAGGCCCAGAAAGGATTGCGACCCACGTACTTGTCCAACTTAGCATGCTGCATGTACGAGCTGGTCAACGAGTCGCGATAGCAGCGAAAATTATCCACCAACACCTCATGAGCTAGCGCAGGATCGAGCACAAGAATTTGAGGTTGTCTGGTGACAAAAACGCCAACTGCGCGATGCTTATGCTTGTATTTGCTTCAAAGAAAATATGAGAATGATATGATATGAAGATACTCTCACATTACTTTCACTACGCACTTGTAAATGGGTTGAATATCCTCGACCAGATTGCTCTTGCGTGTCAACAGTCCAGGATAAGTGCCCAGCAAAGTCAAAGGTTTGGCGGTAATTAAACCACGACGTTGCCAATAGCGATGATGCCAGGTCAGATATAAGTAGACGGGCAACAGCAGCAGATGCAGCAGCAACAACAGTACAGTGATCATCAGATACATATTGCCGCGTTCTATATTCCGACAGCCCCAGCCGCCGATTTTATACTGATTATTGGCTTCAGCTGGCCATTGGAAATTGTGATCAGCCTGCGGCTCGACCAGCTGCACAGCGTCGTTGATAACGCTCATTTGATTAGCAATTGCTTACTCTCAGTTTCCAAAAATTTCACTTCGATTGTGTTTGTTTACTCGTGTGTGTTTGTGTATTTGATTACTAAATCTTCCAATGCTATTTTTAAAACAACAGCAAATTTGTTTATTTTCAAATTTTATTGTTTATAAATGTTGTAGAAAAATTAAACAATATTCATAAGATTAGAAGTAAAATATGTTTTTTGTTTTATATTATGTTTGCAGCTTAGCTTATATTTTAGATACTATTCTCATGAGCATTTAAAAAGGAAGTTCACATTTTTTAAATATAGCTGAGAAGTATATTAACGCCATTAAATATTATAAACTATTCAAAATAAAAGCAAAGTTATTTTGAATATCGTTTAAAATAAATGTGTACAACGATCATATACTTGAAACCCGTGCTGGCGCCATCTATTGCTCATTGCATTCAAGCAGCTTCCATTTACATACATTTATTCGAAATATAATTGACGTAGTTTTGACTTCACCACAGGGTATCTTAGCATCTCACACGCTTAATCGGTTTTCCCATTTTCATTTAATTTATTCACTTCACTGTCTACGTATCTTATCAGTTCCCCAAAAAATATTCCACGCCCACACGCTTTTTAGTTGACCACACTATCAGTCAGTCGATCTTATCAAAAACATATTTCGACTTTAAAAACAATCAGCTGATAGTAAAGTGAGCAGCAATTATAAATGAGCTGCATACCCTGTAATCGATCAAATTAAGAATAAGTTAAGCAACAAATTGTTGATATATACTCAAGAGTACAGAAGTCATCTTAATTACAGGGTATTTTCCCAGCATTCATAACAATCTCATTTCAATATGCAACAACAATTCTAAGTCGAAGCTGCAGCTGATTCGCATTTACAATTGCGATAATTAACGCTGATTAGCAAAGCTTCAGCTCGAGTAACGTTTTCCTGCTCCAATTATCAGTCAGTTGATAATAATGATAATGATATAGATAAGCTAAATAGAGATAGTTTCATTATTTATTTTTTAAGGGGGTAAAATAAAAGCTGAGACAACGGAAGAATGTGTCTAGGGCCATATTGTTGAATGGCTGAATTGTTTATGCATTTTATCACGTCTGTGTAAACAATTGCGGCTTAACGTTGAGCTGCTGTAGTTTAGTTTTCATGTCTTATCGACAATGCGGCTGACACGTTATCAAGCGGTTAATTTATGACCATGACCGATAAAAAAAGCAATGTGAGTTTAATGTGTGCTGCGTTTTCTGATAAACAAAGGCATTGTTATTTATACTTTTCATAATTAAAAAAAAAAAACTTTGTTTTCGTTACTTACACTTATTGACATTGAGCTGCAGCTGAGACCAGGAAAACAAATTAAAAAAAATCATAATTATTAGAAATACATTTTCTTTTTAATTATAGTTCGGATTATATGCATCAATTTGTTAGTTAGTTAGTTAGACACACACACAAAAACCTGACACAGAAATCGCCAACCGAATCTTGAACTTAATCTCCTTTTCTTTCTTTGCTGGATTCAACAATAACAATAATTTCAAAACACTGCAATATATAGCATAACAATCAATGATCCTCCTGCTCCTTGGTCTCCTCCTCCTCTTCCTCCTCCATCTGCTCTTCCTCCACTAGCTGTGCTCGTACTTGCAGATGACGGCAAACATATTATCGCCACCCAGATATTTGGCCAGCCAACGATTCTTAATCACGGCCAGCTTTAAGGTCTCGCACTTGAAGTGCGCATTCAGATTGGTGTGCAGTGCCCTGCCCATGCCCTCAATAACCAGAAGATCAGTCTCATTTGCCGCTATGGCATCGCACAGCTCCCGCGGCAGACGCCTCATGTCCAGACACGGTCCGCTTTGTCCATTCGCATAGACAAGCAGGCGACCCGAACGCCACGCGCTGTCCAAAATGCTGCACTGGCAGGCGCAATCGTCGAGCAGCTGTCGCAACTCCCGACTGGTCACATCGTTGAGCGAAGGTTCACTGTTGGCACACAGCAGCACCTTGGTGCCGCGCTTGAGCAGCTCACGGACAAATGGCAGTATTCCAAGCACCACATCAACGCCGCTGTTGTCCACAAAGACCACAGCGCATTTGTGTGGCAACTGTTGCTGTCCCTGTACGCGTTGCAACCACGCATCCAGATTGTCCAGCAACCAGGGACGTTGCTCGATCCGATCCAACGCCGCATGTAGCCCAAAATTACTATCCTGCTCAAGAATGTTGGCTATGGCCTGGGCACCCCAGTCAAACATGTTGCCCGCTAGCACTCCACGCACCAGCTCTGTCCATCGCTCGTCCTCCCGCTCGATGGCATCGATCTCCTGCAGTCGCTGCTTGAGACGCGCCTTGGCCGATGTATTCTCTAGTTGTTTTTGCGCAAGCCAGGGATCGGTAAAGCCAAAACGACGCAGCATAGTCTCGTTAAGTTGCAGCAGTTCGCTAGTGCCCAGCACTACTTTGCCGCTGTTGCTGGCAATGTTGCGCTGATACTCATCCAATTGACTAAGATATGCGGCCTGGAATTGCGTTGCTCGCTGCTCGGAGGTGGCATCATCGGGTTGACTATTGGCCGCTTGTTTGGCAAACTTCACTATGAGCTCACGAAAACAGGGGAACCAATATGCAGCCGCCTTGGCATCTGTGTTGAGATCCAGCGTATCCGGTTGATAGTTCGCCTCATCCTGTAGGAGCGTACAGCTGTGCATTGTTGTTGTGCTGTTGGTTCGACGACACAATTTCAACAGTGTACGCTCGATAGGGCGATGCAAACGAGACAAAATGTTTACTGCCGTGGTTGTGACGTTGCGAAATGCGCACTAATCTTTTTATAACGCTTCTTCAATGTAAATTAGTTTTTGTGTGTTTTTATCACAAAACCGCACATTGGACAGCACTGGCAATGTAACAACAAACGCATTTTGCGGCCACAGCTGACTGGAGCGCTCACACGTGAATGGCAACTATTTCTTGCGGTTTTACTAAAACTTAAAAATAATTACAAACTACACACAATACACAATATTTTATATTTTATTTTACACTTTTTAATTTTTTTGCACCCAGTTTATTGTTTAAATTACGCTTTAATTTCTATTATCTTCTTTAATTTATTTAAATAATGTGCCGCCAACTCATAACAGCATAGCACTCAGCTTTTGTCTGGTATGGACATTATCGCAGCCAACTTCACGCTTTTGCGTTGACAAGCCGTCTCTTTCCTGTTGAATTTTTGACAAATCAACAACACAAAAATGGTACGAATTCGTAAAAATCGTTAAATATATATGTAATCAGTGCACTTTGTGAATTAAATGTACGCTCTTATGCACAAATAAACTGCAAACTATTAAATAAATATTGAATTTTGTGTGCCAAGTGTATTTAAGTTGGTTAAACGAGCATCGCAAATATTGTGTACTAATCTGCATATTAATCTGTTTTGTGTGTCTGTGTTTTTATAGGCCAAGCGCACCAAGAAGGTTGGAATCGTTGGTAAATATGGTACCCGTTATGGTGCCTCCCTTCGTAAGATGGTCAAGAAGATGGAAATCACCCAGCACAGCAAATATACCTGCTCGTTCTGCGGCAAGGTGAGTTGAGCTCTCCATAGGAGGGAGAAATTTCTCCCATGCAACACAAATGCTAATCATATCATCATTTATTTTAGGACTCGATGAAGCGCTCCGTCGTTGGCATCTGGTCGTGCAAGCGTTGCAAGCGCACCGTTGCCGGTGGTGCCTGGGTGTACTCAACCACAGCTGCCGCCTCCGTGCGCTCCGCCGTCCGTCGTCTGCGTGAGACCAAGGAACAGTAAATTATTATTAACTTCTGATGTGGGGCTGCTTCTAATGCTCCCCGCTATGTTAGTAGTATGTTCCAACCCGTAGATTATAGACAACGCGATTACTTCTGTGGTTTGCGCCGCGCCGGTCGACAAAAAAAGAGCCTGTTCTGCTTTATTCCATAAGCAAACGTGAGAAATAAAAAGAAAATTCTGTTTTACTTTTAACAGTAAAAATTGCAAGTGATGTTTCTTTTAATAAGCTTTGTGATGACCGAACAATGCAATGTGCCTGCAAACTTGTGGAATATTTAATAAGCAGAAGGTTAGAGGTGTTTTTATAGATTCCTTCGATCAGATTACGTTGCTCACGATGGCCTACAAATTATCTTATGATAAAGAAAAAACGTGCCTAGGAGATAGTTTTACATGACTTGTGTAGAATAAATCCATATGAAGAATACCACCATATTATTGATAATCCCATTTATCAACTTTCCAGTGAATATCATTAGGTAATTTGATCCATTAGGATCGCTTTAAGAAAACCTTGTATATTTTCCATAAACATGACATGGTAGCAGCATTCCCATATGGAGATTCCCTTCCCACGAAGCATAAATAGCTTTCTGAAGTCAAATCTTCATGTAACTTAATTCAACTGTCTTCAGGGGTTCTGTTGCATAACATCGAAATTTAAAATATCCATAAAAAGGCATAACACTAGAGATATTTCGCTTCCACATATATATTGAAGTCAGTCCATATCAAGTATCATTAATTTTCTGTATGCGGTTTCTTAGGTAATTTAATGTATAGAAGAATTCCATTTAAAAGATCTATGAATAATAGCGTCAACTAAATCTATGTGTCAGAAATCATAGATGATCAATTCTTAGTTATGTAGATTTGTAGTCCAAACTAGTTAGCTGCAATTTATCTCCACTAAATTATCTCCAAGTTAGATTACTCACTTTTTCAATTTCTTTCTTTTTTATTTATAAAATTTAAAAAGTTTCTAATTAAACAAAAAAAATACATCATCTTAAAACTTGCGGCTTAGTTCAAACGCTTTGTGGTTGTATTTTTTAATATATTTGTTTTTCTTTTTTTTTTTGTTTTGGGAGATTTCACAATCGAAAACAATTACAAATTATATTTCGCTAAACTAAATAGGAGATTTTGGTTGAGGGGATCGTGTTCCCCTTGATTCTCTATGAATGATTGAATGTTGTTGTTTACTTTATTATTTCAGTTGTCTTTGCTAATTTAATGCTAAAATTAAAATTGCACCGTCACCAGTTATAGTATATATGTATATCATCTCTATTACTATATATGTATATGTATATGGTTTTAAAAAATTAATTTAGCTAAAAAGTTTTACTTGGCTTTTACACGTGTTGTTGTTGTAGTTGATTAGTTTTGTTTTTTTTTTGTTATGTTTTAGGGACAACATTGAAGTCAGTTATTTAGTTGTATCAGGTTGCATTTTGATTAAATATTTGATAAATATTTACACAACAGCAAATCGAGTAAAGTGGTTTCTTTTTGAGCACATACATTTAAATTTAGTTGCTTGTAATATTAAGAGAGCTGCTGCTGTTGTTGTTGGTGTTTTAGTTGTTGTTGTTGTTGTTGAGGGTTATGTGAACTACGCAAAACTTCCGACTAAGTCTAAACTCTAAATTCGAACTTAGAGAATTACTTAAGTGCTAAATGCAAATTTTTATAGTACAAGTTTTGCACACACACGCATTATTAACTCTTCTCATTCACACACATACACATATATATCCGTTATGTATAAATAGTTATTTTAAATGTATAATTTTTATAGCTAATCCTCTCTCAATTTATATACAACACTTTTCGTTTACGTTTTAGTTTACTTTACTCATAAATATAGTTTTTGTTTTGTTTTCATTTTAATGCCTAGACTATGTATATGTTTTTAGTTTTCAATTTTCTTTTTTTTTTTTTTTTTTTTTACACTGTATTATGATATGCGTGCAATTGTTTTATTACGAATTTTGTAGAATGATTATGGTTTTCAAAGCAATTTTCATTTGTTTTCCATGTGATATGCAGCGCCCGTTTTTGTGGTCTCAACTCAACTCGAAATTTGGTACAAAGCGAAAAAGTTTTTTTTTAAGAGGGGTAAAATTGCCAAAAGCAGCAAATTAAGCTTAAATATTAAATATATAGAAAAAACACAACTCAATTTTGTATTAACTAAGGGAATGTGCTGGGTACAAGATACTCTTTCATATACATACATATCTCTATGAGGCATTTATCCTCATTGCAATTCAGAACACGCCTTTTCGCCGACATCTCGACACTCTCCTATGACACATGTTAGTTACAATTATAGTTGCTGTTTTATTTTTTTAGGGGGGTTTTGTTTTGTGTTCTTGTTGTTGCGAACAATGTCATTTAAATGCCAATTTATTGGTACTTGGTCGAGGCTAGGTAAATACATATATTACAATAATATATTCAATTGCAAAAGGATTTGCATAAAACTAAACACACACGCTCGCATATAACACATATATACATAGATATATGTGTATATTCACTCACTCAATTGGGAAGACATAGCGCACAACACACACTCACACATGCGCTCGCACACACAGAGATAAAGTTGGGATAACTATCTGCTTAGGCTAAACAACTTATATTGCATAAAGTGTAAACGAAAAATGCTTGAAAATCCTTGCTAATATAAATCAGCAGCTCCTTTTGCTTTCTCCTTTCTTTTAACATATACTGCTGGCAACTTAGTTAACAGTTTCAACACAAATTGGAAGTTCTCAGTTGTTAGTTTAGGTTGTAGATTGGTTTTTTGTTTGTTGGTTTGTAACTCCTTGGGGGCTGTTAGTGCGCCTGCCATTTGAACTTGGACTCCATGAGCCATTGTTGTCCCTTCGTGTAGTTGCAGGGCCTCAGCAGCGGTGTGCTTGCATCATCCCGCGTTGCACGCTGCAAACACTGCCCCGTATTCGTGTGGCGTATCCATTTCTCCTGCAACACAAAATGAATTCGATTAATCACTGAATGATTTACAAAATTTACAGTCACATGCACTTACCTCCGCATCGTAGACCCATTCCTGATTGCCGCCCATATTATGGCAGCGCACCATGTTGACGGGACCATTCGAGCTGGACGCATCGAGGCACAGATCATCGGACATGATCTGCTGACGCTTGGTGTAGGCAAACACCTGATTGCCGCCAAGACCGTGGCAGTAGCTAATGCCAACCTTCTCATTGTACTTGCGACCCATGGTATCCAGGCAGGTTTCCGTTTCTGCATTGCGAATCTGCGGAAGACATAGTTTTCAAAGTTACGAGTTTATTCCTTAACTTCATAGGCTTACTTTTAAAGTTTGTTTACATTTTAATAATACAAATTAAAAAATATAATTTTTTTCTGAATTGTATTTCTTATTGAAAAATATCTAATTTCATTGATTAAAATATAAAACAATTTTGAAATAAAGTGTAAATTTTGATTGTTATTTAAAAATAAAAAGATTTGAAATATTGAGGATATAATTCAACTTACCTCGCCCAGATAATAATAGTCCAGTGGCATTAAGCTCTCGGGATAGACGTTCTCCAGATACCAGCGGAAGCTTTTGCACTTGAGACGATCGCGCAGATTCTTACGATCGCTAACATCACCAGCCGAAGCTTTGCGAGCACCTAAACAAATCGAAGAACCACAAGAAAAAGGGGAGAGAAAAGATATATAATTGAGTAAGATTTATGGAATGATTGCTTAATGCAAACATCTATGTTAGTGTGTGTGTAAGTGTATTGGAGCTACATTGGTGTCCGTTAAAAGCAATATACAGCAATATATATATAGAGTGAGGTTAGGTCAGCAATAAGGATGTGCAAAGCTGTCAAATATATTTTAAAAAGTAGCATAATATACATTGATATAAACATAGATATAATACAAACACATTCAAAGCATGCAGAGGTGGAGGAGCATTCATATCGCTGAGGTGCTACAAGTCGAAAACAATTGGGAACAGCATTACAGGGTATTGAACTCATAGAGAAACCATAGAAACAAAACTAAGAAATACGTGTGTGGCGGGACATAAAACAGGCGTCTTGGTGAATTTCGGGACAAAAACAATAAGAATAAGAAGAAAAAGGAACTTGAATCGATAAGAAAGAAACGGGCAAAGACACAAGAGAAAGAAGAGCTGAAAAAAAGAACAATTGCAAAAACAAATATACAGGGTGAGAGAATTGTTGTTGTTGGTTGGGGTTGCGGTTGGGTGATTGATTGATTGATTGGGTGGTTGGTTGGTGGGTTCATTGATTGGCCATGCCGTAAATCATATTTATATAAGTATATATTCGACTGATCATTCGATATCTTAAATAAAGAATATAATATATGTGTAGAGTATTTATAAGACAGACAATTGCAAAATGCGGAGCGTGCGGCTTGCTCGATATATATACGAAACAGATAACTATATTATAGAGTGAGAGAGAGAGAGAGAGAGAGAGAGAGAGAGAGACAGAGGCAAAGACAAAGACATATAAAGACAGAGGCAAGTGAGTGAGATAAAATTATATAGAGAGAGAGAATTAAAGTGAAGAAGCATTCGAAAGTATTTTGTTTTCTTGTTTTTGTATTCATGTTTTTGTTTGTTGTTGTTTGATTTGTTAACCTGGATAAAAACTGTAGTAGAACTCTTTCCAGTCGTCCAGCCAAACCTCAACCAGACGCGCATTATTGTGATTCACAATCTCCGTGGTGCCGCCTGGGAAGGTATACGGCGTTGACTTGCGAAAGACATGACCGACTCGGGAGCAGGGCGCTATCTCGAGGACACCGCCACACATCCACACCTGGAAGGGGGTGGGGAAAGCGACGAGTGCGGTATTTCATTGATTCATTGATTGATTGATTGATTGATTGGTTAAATGCGAAGTCAGAAGTCAGTTCAAAGTAATCGAGCAATGTTTAGTAGTGGGCGAGAAAGTGGGAGAGAAAGATGGTACACATATACATATTTTGTATCAACAGATGTCCTATTTTTATCAAATCATAAATGCATAGATAGCCAAGCGCAAACGGGGCAAGTTCCCTTTACTTAAAGTTGATTAACTTAAAATGAATTACTTGACTAAGGACTTACAGGGAAAACGAACCCTAACAGCTGACATGGGCAGAACAATTTATGGCTTCATCGGACCTGTTCACACTTGAATCGCCAATTACGAGAACGAGTGAAAGCAACGATTAGTTGCAGAGGTAACGAGTCATTGACATCCTTATAAATAACGATTGGGTAACAAGCAGTATTAAGAATAGTTATAAAGAATTTGCAGAGAGTAGAGCAAATAACAAGTGCAGACTCGTTGATTTCTAGCCAGAATTACTTGTAACGAGTAACATTAAAGGATCACTCGTTTCGCTCGTTGTTATTGCCGCACAGTGCTTGACGAGAGACAGGTCATCGATCTTGCCACAACGAGAGGCGCTTCAAAATACGTATATATAGAGATGTAACGAGTAATAATACCACGAACAAAAATATTAGTAACAACTTAAGCGAATTAAACTAAATACTAAAATTAATTACCAATTAGTGTATTTGATTAACAACAAAGTACTTAAATCAAAATGGAAATCGTAAATAAAAAAAATAAAGCAACGAGAGTAAAGTACGAGTACGTTTTATGTACGTTAAGTATAGCTTAAGTTCAATGTTAAGGTTTCAATACAACTGTTATATTTACTCGCATATACGTTTTACAAGTGTGTTATATACTCGTTAATATAACGCTTTTAAGGGTTCAATGTGTTGTTATACTGTTTGTTGTTTGTTTTATATAGTATGTGGTTATTGTTGGTTAGTCTCATTAGACATGAGCATGAGCACAAAATTCAAGAACATTTAGAAAGAGTTTTGTTAAAAACAATCAAAGAGCACACTAAATAAGTTAAATATATTTTTGCTGAAAACATATGCCAGTGTTATACGATAGCAGTGGCATTAGTTTTCGAATTGTTATCACTGTTATACATTATATATAGTTATACAGTTACATATACGAGTATGTACGTATTATTTGTGTTAACTAGTTGGTATTACGAGTAGATTAAGATTCATTTTAATATAGAATCAACTATATATAGATATAATTATCGAAAACTTGATGCTAGTTTTAGTTATGCTCAAAACAAAGTCAATTCTTGTTTTTGTGGCAGTTGCTGTTTGTGATTGTTGTGTTAGTGTTTTAGTGAACCTTTTGTTGGGCTTTGAAACTGAAATGCACTTGCAGTGGATTCTGATTTATGAGATATTAAAATACGGGAAATAAAAGTTTAATCCCGATTTACGAGATATTAAAAACCAGAAAAACTGTTCTAATAACAAATTTGAATTTACATTTTCAAAAATTTCTTTGTTTATCGTGACTGTCAAATTAGGAATTTTAAATAAATTTCAAATGGAATAATGTATTCAGCAGAATCTTCATCCAACCTACTGCAAACGCATTTATATCTTCGGTCAACCGAAGTTAAGTGCAATTCATTGTCTTTTGTTATAATTTTTGTTATTTTTTAGTAGCGTGTGAAAGCCAATTACAATCAAAAAATTTCGGTATAATTAAAGAGTTAGATGCACGTTATAAGTATAAGTACAAAGTTGTATTAGAGGCAATTGTTTGTGTTTTTATGTAGTTGTTGTTTTGTGATTTGTTTTTCATATTATTATAATTAATACTGTAGTAGTTTTTAGGTCTGTATTTTTTTTGTTTTTGTGGTATTGTTTGGTTTTGTTGTATATTTGCGAACCTGTGCTCATTGCATAATAGAAATCACGCCACTCGTCCAGCCAAACCTCGGCCACCCGCGCCGCATTATGCAGCACAATTTTGGCCACGCCGCCCGGGAAGGTGTACGGCGATTTGTCGCGGAAAACGTGGCCCACATGCGAGCAGGGTATAATTTCTAAAATGCCTCCGCATTGCCATATCTGAGAATTGTCATGGATTTCATTTCATTTGGTTTGTTGTTGTTTGTGTTGGTTGTTTTTTTGTGATTAGAAAATATTACATTATTTTTTCTTCTTTTTTTTCTTTTAATAATAACAACAAAAAAGATGGAAAAATAACGTTGTAACTTAAATAAAGAGAAATGATAAATAATAAATATCAATATCAATATCAATATATATATAGAATAGGCAACACTTTTGTTTGCGGCTTGGCTTTTGGTTGCTGTAAGAACGAATAGAAAAACCAAAGAGGCGAATATGAAATGAGTTTGTCTTACTCTAAACGACATCTCCAGATTCTCGCCACCCCAAATGTCCATGCCCTCGTCGTAGGAGCCAATCTCATAGAAGTAATCCTTATCAATCGAGAACAGTCCACCAGCCATTGTTGGTGTTCTTAACGGCGCAGTTCTATCATTGTTTCTCCTCGCCATCTCACGCTGTGGCACACGATACCTGAAAATGTCGAATGTATTAATAAAGATTGGACTAAAAGATGTTAAATTAAAAGATAATTGATTTGCAATCATCACAATTGTATAGCACCAGCTTTTGTTTTATGGATTTGCAGCGAGTCACAGCTTAATTCAATCAATACTTCATTTAAATTTGAAAAGATGTGGACAGTCAGGTAGACAAAAGCATTGAACTCACCATCTGAAGTTGAGCTTCCAGTTGAAGCCACCCCACGTGGAGTCCGAAGCGGTAATGTATTCGAATGTCTCATCCGAGATGACATCAATGATGGGACACACAACTGTGCGACGATTCTGAACAATGCGCGCCAGCAGCGGCTCCAGCCAGCCCTCGGTGCACTCACAATGGGCGTCCAGGAAGGTGATGACCTCACCGGTCACATGCTCGGCGCCAAGCAGACGAGCACGTATCAAGCCAGAACGCTTCTCGGTGCGCAGCACGAATGTGCGAACTGGCAATTGAGCCACATAATCCTCCAGCTGTTTGCCCAGGAAATCTGCAGCAAGAACAAAGGTGTTAGTTGAATTCTATTAAAGTGGTCCTCGTGAACTCACCTCTTTCGCTGGCATCGTCGACGAGGATGATCTCCTTGAGCAGGGAGCGTGGCGAACGATTAATGACACTCCACACGGTGCGCAGCAGCGTCGTCCATGCCTCGTTATGGAAGACTATCACAATGGAGGTGGTGGGCAGCTTTGAGGGGTAATGTTTGTGACGGCAGCTAAAATTTGAAAAAGAAATAATTAGTTGGTCACTTTAAAAGGAATTAAATGCAATTATACTTACTTATCGTGCCGCACATCAGTAAGCGAGCGATTCAATGAGATCATATCACTGGCCAGTAGATTAAATTGATTCTCCTTGAACTTCTCCTTCATGAGATCCTTCATGTCGGCGGGTATTTTGACGGGTTTCCCCATCTCGCCCGGTTTGCCCTTCGCTTCGCGTACTGTGGGCGCTTGGAACCATTTCTTGAGCAAGATGCTGCGATATGTCATCGAGATGCCGCCCGAAGCAAAGCCCTGGCCCATGATGGGTGCAACGCCAGCGCTATCACCATCCAGAGATTTTTCTGTATTGATTTCATTGTCATCCACCAGCTGGTTATCATCAACCAAACGCTCAGCATTGGGTAACTGCAAGATGTTCAGAATTCTTAATGTGTGAAAGATATTTGATAGATAGAAAATAATTCAATCTTACCTCCACATCGTATTCGCCGGCTCGTTTACAGCGCCAGCCATCCTTGCCTATGCAGTCCGAGTAGTGAGCAATGAGCACAAAGTCAAAGATCACCCAGACCAAAGATGTGAGCAGCACAATGCGACAGGTGTTGGAGCGCATGCGTCCCCGCATTTTGCGTGTGAATGTTTGAAATGACATGTTTAACTTGTTTGTTTTTTTTTTAGTATTTGATTACTTAGGTTGCGTGTGACAAATTTGATTTGTAACTGTCAGTCAGCTGGTAGAGCAATCAGCTTTTGTCCGTCTACGAAATTGTGTGAGAATGTTGGTGCTGCTAATAACGTAAACTGCTCTTGGCTATGTTAAGTTAAGCGAGCATTCTGTTAAGGTGTGCGACGATATGTTAATATTATTTTCTGGTTTGTTGAGTTGTTGTTGCCCTATGGTAAAATGTATAACTTTTCTTATCAGACTTATCGTTAGACACGCGTCGGCTCACTTCTCTTTCTCTTGACTTCAAGCGTGAATCGTTATTAATTAGTTTGCTGCTGCTGTTGTTGTTTGTTTTTTTTTTTTGTTATTACTACTGTTATGGTTGGTTGGCACATATGTGGAGCAGTCGCTCTCTCTGTCTCTGTCTCATACGATGTTGTTGCTCAACTAGTTGCCCTTCTTGCTGCTGCTGCTGCTGATGTTGTTGTTGTTGATGGTGTTGTTGGTGGTGCCGCATCCTCTCACTGCTGTTGTTGGCTGATCCATTGAGACGACGTCCAATTCGAGTGTCGCCTCGGCCAGCTCATGCCTCAACCAGTTTTGCGCCGCTTGCCTCTCTACTTGATTTTCCCTTTCAGTTCCACGCACCACAACAAAAAGACCTTGAGATATTATTCAACTACAAAGAAAGCAAAAAAAAAAATCAACAAAATTAATCATAATGAAAGAAAAGAGCCACCACTACTATTATGTAAATATGAAAGTTATTTTTTGGGGTTTCTGAGGAAATCAAATCTTGGAGCCATGACTTGTAATTGTTTTCAACTCTTTCACACCTTTAATGATTTTAAATTTGATGGATTGCGGCTGACAGCGTAATATCTGATGTTTGTTTGTTTCTTTGCTGCTGGTGTCTGGTTGTGTATGCAAATAACAATAAATTCCATAAAAGTAAAAACATTCAATACCTTTTTTCTTTGCTGTCTGTCTGTTGTTTCACCGCACAATCCTCGTTATGCTGTCAAAACAATTCTGCACCCAAAAATGCAAAAGCAGTTGACGGAAAAGGAATCCACAGCACAGCACACTCGACAAAAGCATGAGAGGGACCCAAATACCATTGACAAAGGTCATAGTCACAGCACTCCTAAAAATGCCACAGACAACAAGACTATAGCCGAAAAACCGGCAACGAAACGAGATGTCAGCGCTGCTGCTGCTGCATCGAAAATATCATGAGAAAATGTTGGACAGTGAAAGGAGCTCGACTGGCCACATACCCTACCCTTTTGGTAGGGTACTTCAAAACTCAAGTGCTTATTAGGCAACTTGACATTTAAAGAGAACAGTGACATGAAAAGCTCTCTTGGCAAAAGTCAATCAAGCTGACAAGAGAGATGCACACTCATCTTGCTTAAGCTCGTTAAGGTGACAAGCGGCGCAAAAATACAAATGAGTTTTCTGAACCGAATGGACCCGTTTAAAGCTCACTCTACTCCGTGGGGTATAACAAAAAGCGCAACAACTCTTAACGGTATTTTTTGCCATGCTTTTTTCTTTTTCTCTTTTTTTTGTTTTGCACAGAAAAACATGCATTTGAATCATTCATAAGGCATGCGACGACTGCCAAAGCTTCTCCTAGACAGACCCCAGAGCATGATAGAAGAGGACGGAGAGGGAGAGCAATTGATGGAGGTAGAGAGCGGCAAAGCGCATTCAAAACCAGTTTCCCATAACATGATGCACTCGCACACTCTCACCACCATACACATACACATACACAAGCACACAGAAGTTGAGAGCTCGTTGAGATGACTGGCTGCTGGCTGTCTGTGAAGAGCGGCGAAAGGGAGACGACGGCCACTGTTAAAATATGCAATTGCATGTGCGGAACCGAAAAGAGGCTAAAAATGAAGTGGCAAATGACAGGCGAGAGAGCGAAAGAGCAAGACAGCACACACACAAACACTGTGCAGTGTAGTGTGCCCTTCAGCGTGGGCAGCAGGGCGGCGACTCGTCAATAATGCATACCATATACAATATCACAAGATACAAAACGAGTTTCCAGTTGATGCGATTGAGTTGTACGCACGCACACACACACTTACATACAATAATTATTGCAAAAGCTTTTTGTTTAATGCGTTAAAGGCAATGGCAATGGGACAACGCGAACGTTAACGTTACGGGCAAAAACTGCACATTTTTAATTGATACATTATGCAGGAAGTCCTTTTGCGCAATGATTTTAATTATTCAAAAAAGAATAATGCATAATTAAAACCAACACTTTTTCAGATTCATTGCCCAAAATATAATCAATTTCAACTGTCATTTTCAGACTTTAATTATGCAAATAAACGTTACTGTAATGTAATTACAGTCTTATTATGTCCAGAGATATCAAATATACATAATGCCGTTATAATAGCCAAATAGCTATAAAGCTAATCCATCATTGCGTAATCCTTTGAATAGCCCCCAATTATGACCGAAACTGAAATTGTGATTGTATTTATGTTGACGCTTTGAAGGTTAAAGCTACGTTGGTCACAATACCTAAATCATTTAAGGTATGTGTGCAATAAATGTTCAGTTCTACAAATCATATTGAAAAAAACTTTAGGGAAATAAAATTTGCTTTGCAGGTCATAATTTATTGAATAGCTTAAAATTACATGAATAAAATATATTATCAACACAATATGTGTGCGTTAATGCTGAAAACCTCGCTACTGCACATCTTATCGTTTTTAGTTACAATATTTATTGTATGAACTGTATTACAGTATTATATTGTAGAAAATAATAATGATAAGCAGCTTCAATGAAAGATTGTAATTTCCGTAATTATAATCTATGTAATCTCTTATCACATGATCTGCATGACCTCTTAATCGCTTGACCACACATCTACAAGCACTTAAACCTTTCTGTACGCCTCATGCTTCAGTCTACAGTTAAGTCGGTAATTTTCTGTACCGGCCTCCAAATTTGAATTTAAACAGCTGACGTATTGCGGTGAGACACTGTATCAAATTGGCATTTTAGCAATTCGACAGCAGTTTATAAAATCGTTAGCACAAAAATCGAATTCAACATAATCATGACAAAGCATGATCCGATTTAAAGTAAGCAACTTAGAGTTTAGTCTAGCCTTCACAGCTGCGACCTCTGAATCTATATTTCTACTTTTAACTTTAAGACTTCCACAACAGAACTCCTGCTTATGAAGCTGCTCTTGATTCTGGTGGCCTGGTACGCTTCACTGAATACATTACTCAACGAGTGAGACTGAAGGCACTTCGTAGAGAGGAGTGATGGAAGATCAGCTATACAAAATACCACGTCATCGGAAAGTGCATGGTGAGGAAGTTGGTGGAGGAAACAGTTGCTGATAGTGCTGAGGCATCAAAAGATGCCTTAAAAAAAAGCAAGATAAGAACCTACAGAAAATATTAATATTTTCTACGCACAAACTTTGACAAACTTTCTTTATTTTATTTATATTATTATATATTAACACATCAATAAATTATTTAAATAGTCGTTATATAAGAAATATTAATCATTTTTACATCAACTATATATATAAATTCTTGTTTAAATTAAAATTAAAATATATAATATACAAAAACATATCTTCAACAATACATAAGATTTAAAAATGTACCATTGCCTAAAATGTACCACTTCATAAAATGGTTCCACTGTACTGCAAGTGTACGAAATGTAAGCCTCCTCTACCGCTCTACCGCTAATTGCAAGAATTAACAGCTGTTATAGCTAATGGACTGCTAACGATCTTGTGATCTGTGTAGCAGAGTCATCAAGCAACGTTCTTCTTCTGCACGTAATCAGTGTAACGAGATAATTGAATTTGCACTATTAGCGACAACAATATTAATAAAATAGACACATTACCAGCACTTAATTATAATTCAATTCAAGGCAATTGAAGCAAAGCATAACAATCACTCAACTCATAGACTCCTCTATCAGCAATGATGCCGGTTAAAATTGGAAAGAACAGCGCAGAAAAAAAACACTCAATGTTAACAGCAGACGAATGTAAAGCACAGAACATTAGAGTAAAAGAGAAAAAGAGAGCGAGGGCAAAACGTACGCCTCCAGCAATAACAATTGATGAGTTATAAATGTATGTTTGTGTGTGTGTGTGTATGAGAATGTGGGTGACGCTGACGGCGCCGTCTGTGAACTAGTGTTCTGATTTGTTTTTATCGTGTTTTCTCCCTCTCACTTTGGTCTGTGTGTGTGTGTGTGTGTTCGCTGGATAAGCTTTATTCAAGGTTTCGGCTATGCAGCAGTGCGCGTAAATTTGATTTTGTATTTTAATTAAAAGTCGCACAGTCGAGGCGCCTGAGCAATGTTTCGAAAAGTTGTCAAAGTGTCATAAATTGAAACGACGCTCACTTAACAGCGTTCCCTCACTCACTCACACACACACTAGCTCGCTCTCTTTCTGTTTATGCAGCCAGCAAAGCGGAAGCAAAATTTTTATAAGAGCAGCAACGCGGCAGCGACTGTTGCTGGAGCTGTTTATTGCCACTGATAAGCGTGACATGGCAGGCAGCTTGTGCGTGTGTAAGCGAGAGTTGTCGGCACTTGAAGCACACAGAACACTTTAGCACGCTTGTTGAGTGCACCGCACTTTAGGCAACCGCCTCTCTACCTCCCACACCAGCAATTAATTTGATGAAAATCTATGTCAAATTTCACGTGAAAAAAAGCGCCGGTTCAGATAACATAAATGTTCCACGTTCGACAAAGCTTTGAAGCTCTGCGAGCGCAATTCATTAATGAATTGGCGCGAGTTGGCAAAGGTCGTGGCAGCAACAACATAAAGGCAAAAAGCAATGAGTATAATGGGGGTACACAGCAATAACAATTGCAAATGAAACTGTAACAGAAATTGCAATTAAGAAACGGCAAAACAAAAGAGCACAGCGAAACCCAATTTAAAAAAAATACAAAAACAAATCGCAAGCAATTAAATGCAATTAATAAAATTGTCAAATTGTGCAATTACAAACGGCAGTGGCCAGACACAACCACGTTAATAGACATCGGTTGAGATGTTTGTTTCCCATGCGCATTTAACATTGCGCTGTTAAATGTACATAGCAGAACTATGTAAAAGAGTGATCAGCTGTTATATTAACAGAAATGAAATAGCTGTGAAATGAAATGCAATTGTAATCTAAATGCAGCCCACATCTCATTTCTAGCTGTAAAAATCCCACACAGCCAGACAATGGCATCCACATACACATAAATTCATCATTCAAAGGCCCCAGTGCGCTTCGAAAATAAATCACTTGCTGTTAAGTCGAGCGCAAATACATTTTGTATAATTAAGCACGCGCATTTGGCGCACACTCGAAACTCGCACACAAACACACACACACATAGACACAACACTCCAAATCCGGCATAAAAACAGAGCATCAACAAGAACAACAATAACAAAAGTCCCACAAAATTTCGCATAAACATGCGCCGCATCAGAGTGTGAGCGTGTGTGATTGTGTGTGTGTGTAACCCGTCGCTGTTATCCGTGATTGAAATGACGCAGCAGAAGCTGATGCACGCAGGCCCTGCACTTGCCCTGCCTTGCCCTGCCTTGCCTTGTCTGCCTGCCTGCCGCTTTAATGATCCGTGATGGCCGCCAAACCGACAACAGTTTACAGAGAGTCGCGACCTGGTTCGCTACTCGCCGTTTGAGGGAGCCACTTGAGAGGCGCGTAATTTATATTGCACACAAATAAAATTTATTTCAGTTACATGTTGGCATGCACAGCCGCCGGCACTGATACAAATTAGTCTGCTATAAATACGCGACACACACATATGTACATACACTTACAATTACATACTCAAGATACAATCCGCAATCGGACAGCGAGTCAAAGTCATAAACACACAAAGCGACGCGAGCCGGCAAAAGGGTTAATGAACTACGCGACGTCGCAACGATGCTCAAAAGAAACAATTTCTACTAATCAAATGTTAATTTGCCAACCGGCTTCGCCTTATCGTATTTTGATTAACTGTACACCTTTAAACCAGATTGAGTAGACAGACAGTCGAAGCTTTCAATCGAAGCGATCAGCTGTGCGATATCTAAATTTATATGACAAACTATTCAAGGTGAAAGAGTGACTAATCTGTAAATTAAATCATTGGCGGTTTAAATTCCATTTTAAAAGAAGTTTACAAGTTCTTAACTTCTTTAAACAACAATTATGTCTGATTTTATATAAACCACTCAAAATACAACTTTAGCTACTTGCAACTAGAAAAATAACATTCCTCTTAAACGTTTTTAGGTGTCATCTTATAAATAAATTTATTTCCGCAAATTTGCATTATAATTCAGGAAGATTATATAATTTAAGAAACATTTTCTAAGCAAATATTGATGTATATATTAAACACTGGCTACATGACACATTAGTTTCAGATAAAAAAGAAACAATCCTCAATCAAAACCATGTTTAATTAAAGAGGTTTATTCTAAGAGTTGTTTAAAGGTTGAAGATTAAATTTAAATATGCAATAAGTTGAAAGTTTTACTACAGTCGAAAACAAACAAGTTCTTGTGCACTTTACTTTATTGCTGATGTCAGCCAAAAGTACACAAAGAAAACTATACTATTTGAAGTATTTGCATTATAAATATAACTTGTTAAATAGACACCAATAAACTGAAACTGACACGTCAAACTAAACATAGTAGAGAAAAACCTGCACAAATACAGTCAACAACATACAAATAAAAGCATGTGAACATTATGTATTTCCAAAGCTATCCAAAGTCGTCAATCCCCAAACAGCTGTTCAAACAATTCTCATTCTTATCAATATAAAAGGTAATTTTTCAGCTGGCTTAGTTGTAAGTTGCTCTGTTACCAAAGCCCCAACGCACCCCGAAGAAAAGCTAAGGGCATCAACGGAACATTATTAACAATTTATATAAAGCCTACTATGGAAAAGGCAACTGGGGATTTCTGATTAATATCCAGCCGAGAGAAATCCGGCAAAAGCGAGACACGAAATTAAAGAAAAATGGGCACAGAAAATGTGCAAAGAAATGTGAGAAATGCGACGAATTGTGCGCGATTGACAAGTGGGCAATCTCGTATTTTTCCCTCCTTCCCTTTATTTATGTGGCCAGTAAAGAAA
Source organism: Drosophila albomicans (assembly GCF_009650485.2). Lineage (NCBI taxonomy): Eukaryota > Metazoa > Arthropoda > Insecta > Diptera > Drosophilidae > Drosophila > Drosophila albomicans. The sequence goes on along the minus strand of NC_047628.2, from coordinate 22,825,641 downwards.
GCTGTCGTCATCATCATTATCATGCGAATCCCATCAGTTATTCCGAGAGCGTTACTTGTCTCCCAGCAGCTCATAAAGCGAGTGCTGCACTAGAATCTTTCGTTTGAGGCAAAAGTTAAAAACAAAGCATGATGAAAGTTTGTTCATTAAACCGAATATTAAATACGCTATAAAATTTAAGACTACGTTTTCTCGTAAAAAGAGAACTAATGTTATATTTAAGGAATTGCGAGAAGAATTACAATAGATTTTGCATAAAACTATATAATTCTAACAGATCACTTGAAAGTATAAGTATACCCTCTAAAAGTAGAGCATAAAGTATAGAAATTCAGAAATCAACGTCTCTTAATACCATCCATATGCCTTGACAAATTGCAAATTGCAAATACCATCTGCAAAGCGTATATAAATTATAATATATTATTTTTACAGATCTCTTAAAAGCATAGTTATACCCTCTAAAAGTAGAGCATAAAGCATAGAAATTCAGAAATCAACGTCTCTTAATACCATCCATATGCCTTGACAAATTGCAAATACCATCTGCAAAGAGTATATAAAAATTGCATGACACGCATTTTAATTAAAATCAAATAGAGACTCCAACAAACGTGTGGGATGGGGCATAGTCCGCGCTAATTCCAACAATTTGTATGGTAAGTTGCACGAGTTTCCCCATTCTCATGCCAAAAAAACATAAAAAAAAGTACAAAGAGAAAGAGAGAAAAAATAGAATAGCAAAAAACAAAAAAAAAAGCCTTGGGGAGCTGCCCCATAATGCCCAACGGAGCAACCCGAGTTGTGTGTTGATTCGGATTGTGATTCGGGTTCGAGTTTGAGTTCGAGTTCGAGGGTTTCTATGCGGTTAAATGTACCAGATGAGCGCGCCTCCTTGGGTGGGTTTCGGGGCGTGGCAGGCAGTGCGGTTAGAAAGCAGAAATATGCTAAGCGGCAACCGTTTGCATAGCAATTGCCCATTGCTCATTGCCAGTGTGCAGACAGTTAGTTGGACAGTGTACACAAAAAGTTGCCCAGTTTTCGGCAGTTGTAAACTTTCTGCTCAAATGGTAAACAATTCGCAAATGGAGCATACTAACAGATACTCTATAAATGAAATGTTCTGGGAAAATTTTAATTAAATTTAAGCCTTAAACTAAATGGTATAATATCAAATATCCATATCAATTAATTATCAACGAATCAAACTAAAAGCAAGAACATCATTAAATTTCAAAGTGTTATCCAAAGCAATCGATAGTAATAAAGTTTTACTATAAATTATACAGTCGAGCACAAGCACTTAATTAGCTTAAAGCCCTCATATAATTATTTTATCGCATTGTAATTTCAGGTTACGACCCATTCTTTTAGCTTTTTAACAAGACGCGTTCCTTTCTCTCGGATCACTTCTTGGCATTGATGTGAACTGGACAAATTGAAGACACCCTTTAGTGTCGGTCGGTAAGTACAAAAATGACACAAAATACGCAAAAAGGAAAAGTTTTTTTTTGAGGTTTGACATTTGGTCCATGGCCCTTTAATGTAATGTAGCCCATCAACGAACGGTGGCTCGACTCGACTCGACTCAACTCGACCCGCATCATTAACTTTTTTCCATGCGCTCATTACAAGAGCAACGTAGAGTCAACAATGCTAGAGGTTTATGCCATGTCAGCAAATTGTGTTTACAAAAAAACTGGAATTCAAATTATCAAAAGAAATCGCAAGCAGAAGAAATTTAAACGGAAGTTTACAGAATTTTGAGAAAAACATTGGATTGAAGGTCTAACAATATTTTAGATGGAACCACTCTTAATTACTATTATGGAAGAAGAAAATATCGTGCCATACCAATTTCTTCGATTGTCTATAAATAACTTTATTTATCAAGAATTTTTATCATCAAACTCTACATCATTAAAAGTTCTGTATCTATCTAACAATCTCTTTCTGTACATTGTACTCATCATGAATTTCAATTTAGCAGCACACTTTGGCACTTTCACAAAAGAAATTTGATTAAATTTTTGATTTTTGTTTTTTTGTGAATTTTATCATTAAGAACATCACAGTTGAAAGTTTGCAGAACAGCGAACAGTTGAAGCTGCGAATGTTCGTAATATTATTAGCCATAAAGCGCTTATCACGTTAAAGCCATTTAGTGAGCTGCCAAGTTGTCATCGGGCGTTTATCACAGTAACGTGCACGCATGAACATTAACAGCTGTTGACATCATTCGCTTGTCTTGCGGTTTTCACAAGCAAAACCCCAAAATACTTGTCATCTCTCTTTATGCTCGCTCTTCCTATCGCCCTCCCATCCGTCTCAACTCCCTTTGCTCACTATCTCTCTTTCTTTTCTGCTTCTCTTTTATTTTCTTTGACTGTAGGGGCCATTAAAATGTTATTTCCTTATTATTGCCCTTAGCCTTAATCGCCTTCGTCGACATCAGCAGCAACGGCAGCAACAATAGCAACAACGGCAACAAACAGCAGCCAATGGGGAGCACTTATATAGCAGGCTCAACATGTGAATGACTGACTGACTGACGCACTGATTGACTCAATGACGGACATACAGATGGACGGACGGACGGAGTGTGACAATACAATGAGTGTGTGTGTGCTGTGGAGCCCAAGTTGTCTGCGTGCCAGCGACAATGGCCACACATTTCTATGGCATGAATTTCTGAGACACGCCACGTAATCTTCAGACTTGCGTTGAGTATGTGGCGCCACATACACGCACTCGAACACACACACACACACACAGTCATAAACATGAACACCTCCTCACCACAAATAGCCACCCTCTCACAATATATGTATACCCCATCGCAAGCGCTTAAAAGGGTATGATAATTTGGTGAGAATCGAAAATGTAAAACTACAACTAATTATCATATATATTTCTTGAAAATTTCAAGTATTTATCATATATATTTCTTGAAAATTGGTTATTACATTTTCAAGTTATTATCATATATATTTTTTGAAAACTGGTTATTAAATTTTCAAGTAATATTACCTGAAATTTCTTGAAAATTTGATATTAAATTTTCAAAGTAATATTTCTTGAAATTTCTTGAAATTGGGTGTTACATTTTCAAGTAATATTTCAAATAATTATAAGATATATATCTTGAAAATTGGTTATTAAATTTTTAAATTTTTTATTTTTTTTTAAATTTTAAAAAGCAAATAAATCTTTATTAACGGGTATTTTGCAGTCGTGTCTCACTTCCCAGCTGCTTTTTGTGCTTGTGTTATACTATAGCAAAACTGCAAACAAGAAATATTTGTAGCTGCGTCACGTCTATTATGATTATGTTTATATTAAAGCAACAACAGCAGCCTCAGCCTCAGCTCTTCGTATTCGTATGTATGCAAATTTTGCTTGAGTTGCCAGTTTCCAGTTAAAATCGATAAGAGATTTAAGTAGAGTACGCCCCCCGTTGGCCCGTCTTTCGACTGTTGTTAAGTTAGTGCCATATGCTAGCCGGGGGCGTCATTGCAAAAACATTGAACTAATTAAGAAGTTGCGTAACTTTGGCCCGCCCCCTCAACGGGGGCATAAGGGGCTTGGGGCCACTGAAGAGACCTTCGACTGGCCATTGGCAAACTTGGCAATTAGTTTAAGTGCAGTCAAGCATTACACAGACGTACCTCAAACACTATTCTCGTCTGTGGCCTCTTATCACCAAAGACGACAATCAATTTAAGATATGCACGAACAACAAAAACCTAGACATAGACATCAACATCAACTACGACATCGTTTGTGTCTCTCTCTCTCTGGATCTGACCTGGACCACGTTTGGCACCTGAACGTGGTTGGTTTGCTGTTTATTTGCTTTTATTATTTTTCAATAGTTGAGTGCAAATATATGTTAAGCAAATACTTCAACTACAATTGATGTCAAACCATCTGTGAACACTCTAGTTATGCTTCCCATGCACTCAACACGTGGGTTGTACATTAAGTAATGAATACAAATTGAGAACAAAATCAATCTAAAAGCAATTTAGAAAAGAAATCATTTGATTTGTTTGTGATGTAAATGGTACACTTGGGATTTGCAATCATATTATTGCTTTATTGTTACTTAATGATATTTTATAGAAAATCCTATTGCAATCATTCTACTTCATTATTTTCTTAAAGTCCTAAAAATTAACGATATTTAAGAAGTAATCCCTTCATTCTCTATGATATTTGTTATACTTTCAGCGATATTTCATTATTTTCTTAGTCTTTTAAAAATTAACGATATTTTAAAAGTAACTCTTTCATTCTCTTTAATATTTATAATACTTTCAGTTTGGGATTTGCAATCATATTATTGCTTTATTGTTAAGATCAAAATATCGTTTGCATCGCTCTGTTACTTTATGATATTTTATAGAAATATCTATTGTAATTCTAGAGTAATCATTCTTTTTCATTCCTATTTTAAGACTTTTAAAAGTTAACGAGATTTAAAAAGTAATTTCTACATTTTCTATGATATTTGAACAACTTTCATAGACGCAGTCTAGAAGTGGAAATACTGAAATACAAAGTAATCATGTTTACCTTGGAAGAATGTGTCTACATTTTATTGTTATTTAAAGCATTCATTCCTCCTCATTTATTCCATAGTCTTATAAAAATTAGCGAGATTTTTAAAATAATTCCTTCATTCTCTAAGATATTTCCACTACTTTCAGCGATACTATTTTTTGCTTGAAGCTCTTGTCGTAGACAGAGTCAAGAAGTGGAAATACTGATTAAAAATAAATAACACAAATCGTGCAGAGTGTGATTGATGTGTTGAAAGTAATCATGTTTACCTTGGAAGAATGTTTCTACACTTTAGTGTAGTGTATCTTTGAGCACGGAAATGCCTGCAACCTAATTAAAGACAGGTTCTTATCTATCGCTTGTAGTCTTGCGACAAAGTTGTGACTGCAACTAATTACTTAATGAGCAACCCTCGTGGTGTTGTCGTTGATAGTTTTCAACATATTTTTTCCGCTTGTTAGTTGCGTGGCAGGCGAGTTTCATGCGCTAATAGTTGCCAGCCAGCCCAGCGCAAACAAACAGTTGATCAACATTTATGGGGTCGCTATTGTTGTTTTATAGTTAATGCTATTATTGTTGTTCTTCTTGTTGTTGCTGCTGCTGCAACTTTGAAGCTGACGCAGCCTTGGCAAAAATGCTGCGCTTGCTGTGCCGCGTTGCTGCGTTGGCGTTGACTTCGCCGCCGACGCTGTTGCAGCTCCAGGGCTTTGTCAAGTACGACGCCGAATGGCCCTGGATCTAGTTTTGGGGGCGTTGTTGCAAGAGGGAACGACGGCGACGACGCAGCAGCGCATGGCTCATAAATTTCTTGCTGCTTTGCAATATGAAATATTTGCAGCATAATTGAATTAAGTTCCGTCTGTCTGTGTCTCTGTGTGTGTGTCTCTCGTTCTCTTTGTGTGTGTGTGTTTTTGTTTATTTTGTGTGCAGTGCACTGTTAATTTTTAATTTATGCTCATAAATAAGCAAGCAATTTTCATTAGACAGCATTTGAAAGATGGCAAAAAGTACAACCAAAAGTCAAAAGAAAACGACGAATATGCTTTATGAATGCAAAGAAAGCGCACACACACACACACACACACAGAGACACACAAAAAGGTCGAAAATTTCTATGCCCTTGTACATTAACAAATACACACTCACAACACTTATTCAGAATATCTTTGCATTCGTAATTACATTTTCAGCTACTACATAGAGATTATAAAAGTAGATTTAAAGTGCTGTCAGCTATTGAAATGTTAAGTTAACATAAATCCATGGATAACTATGTTAATGTTAAGTGCTATGTTAATCTGCATGTTATATTAGCTGAAAATTAACAATAAACACGCTGTTAACATGACTTTAAGTGTCAAATGACACTCGGGTCTTCATAACTCAACCGGGTTTTTATTTCCATCCAAGATACAACTTTCTGCAACCACAAAAACTTAAAGTCGAGCAACGACAGCTGTCCAAAAGACAGTATTATGTGGTTATAAAAACAATTTCTTTTTGAATGTGTGTTAAGTTTACTTTTCACTATCCGACTAGTTATTAATTTGCAGCACTTTAAACTATTGTATTATTGAAACCGATTAAATGCTTATTTAAATGGACAAATCTAATCAATATGTTTAGCTTGTGCCCAGCTAACATGAAAAAAATATGCAAATTTGCATAATCAACTATTCAGATCGTTTAAAAATATGCTGTTAGGTGTCAGATTATTCATGCATAAAAATAATTAAATTCACAAAGCGATTTGATAAGCGTGATTTAATGAATGAACTAGTTTTTTTATTAGTTATTATTATGTGGGTCATTTCAATGTAGTTAAATGAACAATTTCTAAGCTTCACAAATAGAACAAGAGCAAACAGTGTATTTAATCATAGGCATTTGATACTTTTTTCTTTTTATTTGTGGAATTTACTATTGCTTCGACTTAGAGAGCTACTTGTTTTTGTCCGGTTGTAAAACGTTATACTCTAAAAATAGACAACTGCAAGAGCTTTAAACGTCAAGTTTATAAGAAGAACATGAACACGAGCTTCCACGAGCTGATCATAAAAAAGAAAGAAAGTGGGCGGCTCATACACACACACACACACACACATAGAGTAGGCAACGGGGCAGAACGGGGAGAAGAAGGTTGCGCATGACACGGTAAGTGAAGTTCTCAAGTCACAAAGTGGCTGCTAAAATGCTGCGTAATCATTTTCGGAAGCTTTCAAGTAACTCGAGAACTGCCGACAAGATGCAAAGGGGTGAAGTGTCGAAGGGGGCGGAGTGGGAAACAGAGAACGAGAGCAAATTGAGTAAAAGCTGTGCAAATACTCATAGGCGGCTACGTCAGCTGTAGATGAAGCTATGCGTGTGAGTGTGAGTAAAGTAGTGCAAGAGTGTGTGAATGTGTGTGTGTGGTAGACATTCCAAACAGTAAACGAAGGGGGGAAGCAAAAAAAAAAACAACTAGAAGTAGCAAGCAATAGCTTAAACGAAATAAGGCCAATGATGCTTGTAATTGTAGCCAGCAGAGTAGACGTCAACTTGACAACGATGATGTTGTTGATGTTGTAGTTGTTGCGGGCGTGCAGTTAAAGGCCTTGCAAAAGACTCAAGGCAATAATATCGCACTCTTTGGTGTGTAAGCGAGATAGAGAGCATCACACGCAAAAGCACAAATCAACACAAAGCTGAAGAAGAAAAAAAATCTCACACACACAAAGCAGCATGCAATGGGCAAGCTTTGCAAGTGATTAACGTTACATATGTGTGTGTGTGTGTGTGTGTGTGTGTGAGAGAAGAGATCCGCCGCCGGCTGATGATGAAGGCCCCCCTTGAAGTCAATAAACAAACAACAAGAACTGCTGCACAAAGAAAGACAGAGATGGGCAGATGCAGCAAATGCTGCCTTCAAAGCGAAGAGAAAAAAAAGAACAGAAAAGCTTTAATTACAAGTGAAAGACTGGAAGATATCCTATGTAATACAAAGCTTAGTTTATCGTTAATAATTATATTATTGAAATAATATGTATATGATATATTCGCAACACATTTTTATCGCATCTATTACACTCAACTGCTCATCATAACGTTTGTGGTAATCATAAAGCAAATACCATTTGGCATATTGTGAAGACTAGATATGAATATGAATCATTGAGTCTATTGTTCTTTGGAAGCAAAGTAAATCCGCTTATATAACCAGCACATTTTATTTATATTGTTCTTGGAATTATTTTTCGTAATGCAGTTGGCAATTTTAGCAAATTTTTGCTCTGCAGTGGCTGCAGGAATATATTAATGTAATTAAAAATGTAATTTATGACCAGCTGTATTCGTTATCAAAAAAAGCCAAAAGTTGGTTAAAAATCAGTTCTCATTGCAAAAATTGCCATATAATACCTCAATATGTTATTCATTTGCTAGAATTTCAAATTTATTTGCACCGTAGCATTAACTTTTGATAGAGTGACAAATATTTAATCCCTCAAAAGCTGTCCTATGATGACTTAATTCTCTTTCCTGTTGTGGACTTTTATGATGACATCTTTTCAGCAGCAGCAGAAACTCTTGACAGGCTACTAAAATCTCTTCTTGCACATTTATATAGCATAGGATAGGGAACAAACAACCACAGCAATGGCAACAGCAGCGGCAGCAGCAACAGCAACGACAACCGCATGTCGCACTGTGGGGAAATCTAGACAGCAGCATCCAGAGTTGTTTAGTTGTTCAGTTGTTCATTTGCTCTTTGGGCTTGTTAGTCGTTTTTGCTGTTAATCTTGTTGCAAGTTGTTCTTGTTGTAGTTGTAGTTGTTGCAGGTGTCTTATGTGTTCGAGTGTGGTTGTATTTCTAGTTTTAGTGCCTGACTCCGGGGGAATAGCGCGCTTTTGATGGCTTTCTCTCAAACAACTTTGGACATTGCAACAACAATCTGGACATATTAAAAGCGGCTAGTTATCTGTTTGTGGTCAGTGGCATGGCCCACTTTTATAGCTTCATTTGGCCACCAACAACAGCAGCAGCAAGCAGCATCATCCAGCAGTGGCAGCCACAGAAACGATGTACATCAGCCGGCGCTTAGGCAATTAAGCACTTCACCCCAGCCAAGTACACTCAGCAAAAAAGTCATATAGGCAGGCAATATTAAAAATACGACAATTTCTTATTGCATGTTTGCTATGCAAAAATCAGTCTATGTTAATACATACATACATACATATATATGAAGCCAGCAGTAGAGTTCTCAATTTTACCACATGTGATAAAATCAAATGAAAATTTTGTTAAATCAAACGGAAATATTGATAAGGCTGCTTCTGCTTCTGCCATTTCTTTTGCTTTCACTCTCGTGTAATGGGATTTTAGGATAACTTGACTGGAAAAAAACAATAGCACAACGGGTGGTTAGCTTTGGAAGCTCCCAAAACGCAGACAGTTGCTCAAAGCTTAGATGAAATAATCGAAGCGATATAATGAAAAAAGGTTGAGAATTTATTAAAAACAACATGAGTTTTTCTATGCCATATTTTGAACGATATCTGAAATGCATTTACAAATAAGAATTGTCAACTTTTCCTCTGAAAAAGATTTCTGGAAAGAATTTATTCTTTTAGGATTTCACACAGTGCCTAGATAATTCGTTTATCTGCTGTGCTTACAATCCGGAGTCTAGCCGGAAATAAGAAATCATTTCTTTTGTATGAACAAAATTTAGTTAAAATTTATTGCTTTGAGGTTTGAACCTTCATTATAATTGTGTGAGGTGAAGTGTGCTGTTTTTTATAGCAAGCGGCTTTTGCTTATCATTGCTTCGTTTGCTTCGCTATGCACTTCCATTAAGAACATTAGCTGACATTTCAAAAGAAAGTTGCCTTTTTTGCTGAGTGTAGAGAGCAGCGATAAAGCCTAATGCAATCACATCGTTGCCTTTTTGCCCCCCCTCTTGACCAAGTGAAGGGGGATGAGCACTTAACATTAATTACAGCGAAAAGGCAACCTTAATGCACTTTTGGTTCCACTGTGCGCGGAGCATTCGTTTGCTCGTGCAGTTGATAAAAAGTAAAATGAAGCACAACAACAACTACTACTGACGAAAAAAAAAAAATAGCACACACTTGCAAAGTCCCCCTGGCGGACGATAGCAGAAGTAGCGGCAGCAAATGAGTGCATAGAGCAGAGCAGATAAAAGAAAACCTGCGACAAGTAAAACACACACACAAACACATAGACGAAAAGCCAACAAAAAGCGGAATTGCAACTGCTGCTGGCTGCAGAGGCTGAATTATAGATGAGCAAGAAGAAGAAAGTGTGGTGTTGATGGAATGGGGGGAATGCGGGTCGAGCAACGGAACCGGTTTAATTGAGCGACGGCCTCCAATAAGAATCAAGTTCAATTCCAATTCACAACATTAAAAACACACACTAAATAACAGCAATAAGATTTGAAGTGTGCAATTTTCTTGTTCACTTACCTTAGACTTTGTGCAGTCGGCGTCTCAGCTGGCGTCGTTTTATGTTAGCAGCAGAGCAGTGTTAAATATGCCTGCGAAATGCAAAAAGGAAACAATCGTTGAATTTGGGAGAATGGGGCAACAGAGGTAAAGGCATAGGCCGGGATTAATTCGAGCGCCGCGTTCCACACACACACACACAACACTCGCAAAATGTGGGCGACCCGGTTTATTTACACGTTGTATTTTATACGAAGACGAGAACCGCGCCTGCTGCTGCTGCTGCTTCCTCTTCCTCTGCTGCCGCACTTTCTACAACTACAACAAACACAATGTAGCTTATCGTAGGTATCAAGTGCCTGCGCACACACACTTGCACGCACGCACACACACACTCACACTTTTACGCACGCACAATACAAGAATTTCTAATAGCATCGAGTGTGCGTTTTTTTTTTTTTTTAATTACAATAATTAAAGCATAATGCACAAAGCGCAATTTACTAACATTTTCATTGCATTAACCAACACTCAATTTTTCACAAATTATGTACATTTTTTTTATAAACAAAACACTCCGGCACTAAAAAATTACAGCTGCTTATTTTAATGGTTGTCTGTTATTATTGCTTTACTGCGTGTGTATGCCTATTGATTATAGTATAGTGTATTTATTGTATGCAGCCGTTTTTGTTTTATCACGAAAAGAGTTGAGCAAACGCTTAATTTGTTGTAAAAATACATACGAAAACAGACCACGCCACGCGTCCGCACAGTTTGTTGAGTCGAAAAAGAATGAGTGAAAAAAAGTGCAGAGCTATCGATATATCGATAATCAGTTTTGCGTTGACTATTCGGATGTAAACATTGCTCTTAGCAACATGTTGCTTGGCATGTTGCACTACACTAGCAACTACGCTTGCACACCGTATCGTTCAGCGTGGGTGCGAGCGAAACAGAACGAATACGAGATAATGTTGCTCATTTCATGCAAATGTGTCGATACATATGTGGCTACACATGGAGAATGTTGGGCTACACTTAGTGATGGTATGTATATGTTTTCGATGTTTTTATTTTATATCGATGACTTGTTTTGGTGTTTTTCTGAATGCTATTTGTGCTACAATATATTAAGCTTACTTTTGTTATCGATATTATAAAAATTTGCGCAAGCAACGCAAAAGTGCAAAAGAAACCGTTACATTAATTAAAATATAGCAGTATCGCGGGCAACGGCGCCAACTTGAAATCCAATTTGAACTAAAACTTTTATATGGCTAAGCGAAATAAAAATATCAACTATTTAGTATTTTAGCATTTATTTATCATTAAAATTTCACTGAAACACGATCAAAACTAGATGTGATTTTTGCTTATGCCTGAGTTTAGTCTGACAATCAGGACTATCAAAATGGATGTACACTATTTTAAAATAAAATTGTCTTTTGTTTTTTTTATGTTTGTATCGCATTTTACATTTTTAAAGGACGTACTCATTTGCTTAACACAAAATTCGCTAAATTAATACACAGCTTATATATGAAATTTATACAAGGTTTTCTCTTCTTTCTTTCATTCTTTTTTCTTTCTTTCTCTTCGTTGCTCTTGTCGCCATAAAACAAAAATTAGGGTACGTCTCAATTTATCAAAATTATTTTTGACAAAAAATAAAATTGAAAATAAATTCGTTAAGTTGAACAAGACACAAAACAATGAATTTAGCGACACTAAAAAATAAAACATTATTTTGCTGGTTCTATAAATAAAGATGGATGATAACTTTATCCGCTTAATATTTTTTTTGTTTTGTTTACTTTGGCGATCGTGCTTGATTGATCTTTTGTTTTTCGTCGTCGGTGAACTCCAGAATGCTCTCGATGGCCTGCAAATGGCCCTGGGAATTCTCCTTATCCGTTAGAAAGTAGAAAATAGCGCTTTTAAGGAACTGCAACGTCACTTCTGGATCGACATGAGTGCGATTCTTTTGGGCCTCCAATAAACGACGATATATCGTCTATATATGTATTTTTTTTGGATGTTTGTTAGTATTAAAGAGGAGAGAAAGAGTGCAAAAAGAAAGAGCACGAGATTAGTAAACATATAGATTGAGAATTTAACAAAAGTGAGGTTAGATCTGGTATAAAAAATATAATAATTTGTAATGGTATTTACATAAAATCGATTCATTGGTGCTTATGACATATGAACATTTAAATTATGTATATGTAACACTGAAGATTTAATGGGGAAAATGTTTAATATATACGAGTATATTTAGAGTTTGTGGGCAAAAGTTGTTTGCTACGGATATAATTATGTATTTAAATGGAACCGCATGCTATATGTTTTTTACTTAGGTATATTTAGCTTTTTACGAGTTTTTACTATTGTAAGTTGCTCATGAGCAACGAAATTCAACGTTTAGTATTTAGTATCTTAGATTAAAACATACCTCTAGTTACCACTAAAAATACCGACAATTGTCGATTGATAGAGTGAAGTGAATATCGACAAGAAGCTTGCGCAACAAAGTGAAATGGCACACGTTGCGACGTGATTCGTGTTCCATTTCACACGTTCCAACCCACAGCCCCACCCCCTTTAACCACATGATGATGGCGCGAATGTACATGAAATGCTTTATATATAGTTTTTCGGGATTGTGGGAATAGATGAAAGTCCAAAATGTTCGATATAGCCAATGATTCAAATAAAAAAGTAAAACTAATAGAAAAAAAAAGTTAAAATGTAGTTATCTTTTGTTTTGTCGTTGCAAATAAATGAAAAACTTTGTTAAATACAATTTGAATAATTTGATTTTGGTTTTTTGTTGGGAGGGTTTTACGGATATTACAAACCTTACGCGCGCCAAGTACCCACAAAGAAATCGCCTCCTTTGCAGTAAGGAGAGCGTGATTACTGCCGCACTCCCTCACTCTACACTCTGATGCCTACAAAAATAGTTGGTTTGTTGTTTGGTTATACGACAAAAGAATATATGTATATATATATTTGTATAGTTGTAGATATATATATATATATAAAATATATAGATTGATTGGAAGAATTTCAAAGAGATTTGCCAACGAAATCGTAAGTAAAACAATAAGGAAAAACACTAGATAAATCAGCTGATCAATTCGAAAATTAAAAAGAAATATAAAATAGTATTTATATAGAAGAAGAACATGCAAGAAAGAATTCTACAACATGCATGTATAGATAATAATGTAATTAATTAACTCTCTCCGCTACGGTGGTGACTGTACTTTGATTGCTAACGCGCAATGGAAACGGAACGAAACGATACGGAATGGAATGAAACAAGCAATTAAACAACAGAAAACAATTCGTGTATTTTACTCGAAATCAAAACGTTGCTTCTTTTTAATGTAATCGAATGCAGTTTGCAACAAATTGTAAATGTAAATGTTGTAAAAATTATTAAATTAATTAGATAAATGTTATTAATTATGTTACGATTACTTAGAGCTAAAAATGAGAATTGCAAATTGTTTGAATTATGTATTATTAGAAAAATATGTTGATTATTTTTATGTTTTTTTTGTTTTTGTTTTGTTTGACGACGTCCATCTCAATTAACAGCAGCTTTAAAAGTCAGGCAAAGGCGCCAAATTGAAATGAGACGTTCAAAACAGACACACACACACATTAGGAATGTGATTGAATGCTTGATTGATTGATTGACGTGTGCTTTGTTGTAGTCGTTTTGTGGTTGTGTGGAATGAGCCGATCGACAAAATCACGATGCAACAAAATGCAACACACAAAACAAAACCGAAAATAGGATTAGAAATATATTGAAGAATCTTACGCGTATATTCTCCAGCTCATCCTGTGTGCTCTGCAGCTGCTGCAGCAGCTCATTGATGGACACCTTGCTGTCCGGCTGACGCTGTGCCAGCTCCAAGGCCTGCAAAACAACACACGAAACGAAGGTAATTAAAAATGATCTAAGTGAAAGTATAAATCCAAAAGAGAACGTAACCTGATCGGCACGCGAAATGCGCTCCGCTTCCTGACCCTGTTGATACATGTGCAAGTACATCTTATTCTGTTTCTCCTCGTGCTCGATCAGCTTGCGCTGCAGATCCTCCAGCTGCTTCTCCAGCTCCCGTATGCGCTGCTTGGCATGCTCATAGTCCGGCACAATGTCCGAGTATCGTGTGTTGCACTCGGCCAGCTTCTGCAGCAGCGCCTCAACTTTGTCATTGTGGGAACGTTTCATGTCGCTGCTCGCACTGTCCTGACTCCGTATCAGCTCCTCGATACGTTGCTCGTACATGCGAATGAGCTCCTGTCGCTGCAGCTCGTAGTTCTCCAGGCTGCTGGCCGCCGCCTCGGGTGTCATTTCACTCTGCGTCTGCGAATCCTTTGAGTGTACCGACGACGTCGTCAGATCCTCAAAGTGTCCCGAGTCCGCATATGAACTCTGCATCTCCGCCGACATTTGCATTGCCTGCAACTGTTGATGCTGCTGCTGTTGTTGTTGCTGTTGAAGTCGCACCAGGTGCCGTGGACTGCACTTGGCCTCATCCACCATGTCCACAATGGGCGACACATCCTGTGACGTCTTCAGCTCTGCCTCACGCACTGTCACCGCATCCGAGGAGGCGGAACGCTCTTCGGGCGAACTCAGCGATGCCTTGAACAGTCGCAATTCGACCACCTCCCTGGTGAGTCGCATTATTTCCGTATCCTTGGCTTCCAGATCCTGGCGTGCAATGCACAGCAGCTCCTTGAGTCGGCGTATCTGACGCTGCGCCCGCTGCGTTGGCGTCAAGTACTCGGGTCCCACCTGACCCGCATAGTTGGAGCAGTGCACCACGTACTTCATCTTGCGACCACTGAATGTGGTGCCGTTTCTGCAACATTTGAGACGATTAGTTAAAGTTTTCATTTTTGATATTACATATGTATATCTGAAGGAATTTGGAATGATTTTTAATTGGCAGTTAAAGGGGTTTCTTAGCAATTTAATTTAACTTTGAACTAACTGAAAGACTACAAATTAATGCAGATTTTAATTTAAATTTTAGCTTAACTTTCTCAAGACTTTTTAAGCTATTAGAATAAGTCTTAATACTTTAAGACTTTCTTTTTAAATCAAAATTTTGATTGTAATAGAAATTGTATAATTTGCAATATGTAAATAGAAATTATAAAGTATAATATTCAAATTTATCTCATTTTTCTTTCTTGAGTTTTTTTTTTGTAAATGAATAGCGGGTAACTATTTAAAGTTGTCTGCACTATTTTAGGTTTATGAAATTCAGATCTATCATAAATGTAAAATAGTACAATGAAGTATAACAGGCTTTTTTAATTGAAGATTAAATTGTCTTGAATTTTGCCCTCCTATTTGCTAATTGTTTTAACCAAATCCTTTTCATGCACTGCTCTCTCACCTGGCCACGTAGGGATGCTCGCAGGACATGGTGGAGCGGCCCGAGGTTGTGGTTGCGAATGAATACATCGAGTCTAGATCATCATCCAGATAGGTGCTGGGCGAATCCGGTGTCACTGGCGGCGTCTTTGGCGATATCTTAGTCTCCGGCACCGTCGAGAGCTTCGTGGCTGTGGCCTCCGGTTTCCTCAGGCTCTTGGAGGAGGATGAGGAGCGAGCACAGTGCGAGTCTCGCACACAGCTGTGAACTCCTGAAGCACCGCCGCTCAATGCCGGCGTCGATGGAGTCTTGGGTGTCTTTGGCGTGGACGTGGACGTCGAGTTGGTTTTGCCAGTTGTCTCAGCACTGCCGCCGTTTAGCTGCAAAGACTGCAAATGGAAATATGTTTAGTCGAAGCGATTAACTGTTTAATTTCTTTCTTTTTTTTCTTATTTTTTGCTTTCGCTGTTGTTGCTAATCTCTGCGGTTGTTGCGTCCAAATCTCTCAATTGCTTTGCTGCTCACTCGTGCATACTTCGCAATGTTTGCAAAAAAACCAAAAAAACATAAAAATACAACAAAAAACAACACACAACAAATATCAAAAGAGATCGTTTCGTGACAGGGTGTCTAGCAGTAGAGAGAGGGAGAGGGGTTAGAGGGGAAGGGCAGGGAGCCTCAAGTTGTAGGGAGCTGACTGGCTGGCTAGTGAACAACATCAACATCAGACAATACCGAATACCGTAACGCCCCGAAAACCAATTTGTTGTTATACATTTACAAAACATTTCGAACACCGCAGCGCGCGTTTGCTGACTTTCATTGTGGACCTTTCCCCCCCTCCCGCAGCTTGCCAGCCCCTCGCAGATTTGCAGCCACAGCAGCATTTTTGTGGTCAATTAACTGCCTATTACCCTCCCCTCTAGAAGGGGGGAAGCAAAACCTCCCGAGGGCAGCCTCTATTACGTGGTTAGACCACCAAATCATAACTGAGTTACTTTCTGCACCAATTACAGAATCTTTTGCAGTTTAGCACCTTTTCACAAAGGACTGGGAAATGGGTCAGGTTTGAGTTACGATCGACTCTACGATCATTTTATTGAAATATTAATAGAATAGAATAAATATATCATGGGAGTGCAGTAAAAATAATGATTATCTTCTTGGATTGGTGCAATTGTATTAAATTTAAAGTGAGTCATTGCATATTCTATTTAATATAATAAACGAGATTAAGACCTAACTTCCATCATTTATATATTTAAAATTTTGTTATTAAGCCCTTTTTTCAGCAATATTTTGTTGACATTAATGTTTAAATCGCATAATATGATTTGCAACACATTTTATATGTTGAGTTGGTTGAAAATTTTAGCTTAATTTAAATGCAAATTTTCCTTCCTTCCGTTCCCGTTCTTAATATTTAACATTTTGTTTCTAAGTGTTTTTGGTTGATCTACGCTTAACATCTTTGAATACTTTGACCAATTTCAACATTGTAAAATAGAAACCCAATTTTTCAAACTAAAGTTAGAAAAATCAGAATTAAATATAATTATCCTTAACCTAATGGCTTTCTTTTAACGATCTTAATATTTTCACTTTAAATTTAGCTTATTTAATTTGTTCCCAAAAAGGTCATATTCAAAAATAGCTCTTCAAGCACTTAAAACTATTATGAGACCACACAGAAAAAGAGTTTCAGTTGTCATTTCAAAGAAAGAAACAAAAAAAAAAGAGAAACAAACGCTTGTCTGGCAATTTGTGAGTGACCCAAATGGAAATTGATTTAGAATACACTATAAGAATAGTACTATTAGTAGTAGAAGAACTATGTGTGGACACAAGAGAGTGTTGTTCCACTCTCGAGATGGGACAGTCATTGACCAGCTCGTCATTGATTATAGTGGGTGATAGTATTGTCAGCACTTTTAGCGAATATTTTGCTGCAAATCAGGTTAGAAGCAGAGTGGGGAGGAAAAAAAGCCTAGAGTTGAGGGCTTTAGAAGGTGCGCTCAGCACGTTCCTCATGCATATTTCATAATCATACGTGTAATGAGTTTCTTGCCCTATTTTTAATTGTTCAACAGCTGCGGCAGAAGAATACTGAGAATACTTCATGGCATTTCATGGCTTTAAACATTTTACGCACGAGAAGACAACTGAGCAAAAGTATAAAAAAAGAGAGTTACGACTATCTCCAAGTAAGTCTATCTTCTGCTGTACAACATGATTGTTACTCGAGACCAACAAGTCCGCAGTTAACTGTGTGTGTAGCAATTGCGTTAACTTAATAAACAATTGAAAGTCCCCGCTCTACAGTCACGTCGCAGCCATTAGCCCAGTCTTACTTGGGCCACAAATATCACTTAAGAAAAATCGATAGCTTTGATTTGAGTGCTACCTGTACTATGAGTACTTATTGCCCCCCAGGTGTGAGCTGCCTTCCACTTTGCTGTTGCAGTTGCAACGCTGTGGCCATTAAAACCTAGTTGGACCACTGCCAAGACTTTTCCCCAGATGTCCTATTGCAGGCCGCTTTTTTTTTGGCAAGCATTTCAATATATTTTGCCTACTTTTCAGGGTCACTGAAGGAAAAAACAATTTGTTATTATGGCACACTATGTGCGGTCTAACAGTCAAGCCTCGCTATAACGAACGGATACAATAAATTTTAAAAATAAATAAATCTTTAAACAAAATTATAAATAACATACTTTTTGCATGATATTTGAAACTAATTAAAGTTCATAATCGTTTTTCTCCAATTAATAAAAAATAAAGAGATTCCAACATCACAAAGTATCAAAATTTAAAGTTAAGATATTTCATAAATAGCTTTCTGGTATATAATAAACTGCAATTATACCTATCAAATAATTAATCGATATTCATCGCTTTTAAATAGGAAAGTATTTTAGTTATTAGTGGTATGAAGTTACGAAGTATTTTCCTTAATTGTTGATTTAATTGATTTGCATTGATTCGCTTCAAATTAACAAATCATTTCCTGTACTATTTGTAAAATAGTTTCAATTATTTCCAAATAATTATATGTATTTATCTTTAATTAAACATTGGCTAACTTTCTTTTATTGTTAACTTTACACACTTTGCCGTTCGATTTCCAGCTTTTCTTTAAATATATTTTATAAGCACTAATTGCCGCTTTATTATTATTAATTTTTCAACATTTTTTGCACTTCCCTCTGTTGGTCTGTTAATAATTCACAACAATTGTATTCGGTTCAGTTGAATGCACAACATGTCAATAATTATATTTTATTTATGCATAAGCGTTGTAAAAGGGCCAACGAACTACAATTGCGGCTAAATAAAGGCCAGCATGGGATAATTACCATTTAAAAAGCACGTTAAAACAAGCCACAAGCACAAGCCTCAAAGTCTCAAAGCTATTGCCATTGCCTACAATTTTAGAATGCGTTACACACAGATACTATGCATGTGCATGTATTCGTTATATACCTTGAGTAATGCTCATTCACACGAAAGCCCAAGTTTTGCTTAATTAAAGTTCCAAACAATAACAAAGAGCTTTTGCACGCGTTCACGTTGAGCATAAAAAATCAACTGAAACGCAAATCGCAATGGAGCGAAAGAGCGAAATGAAGAAGATGCCCAAAAAGAAGCAGCCAAGAAAACAACACCAGCAACCCTACAAAATGACAGCAAGTGTGTGAGAGCGCTGCCATAAGCATAAGAAGAGAAAGAGAAAGAGCGCACGCTTGTATGTTGTGAGGTTGTGTATGTGTGTGTTTGTGTTTGTGTGGGGGTGCTACTTGCTAGTGTATTTGCTTTTCTAGTTCCCTTTCTTGTCAATATTTGCAAAAGCTGCGATTTGCCCACTTGCATTTCCTTGTTGTGGCCCTCGTCAGCTGTTCGGCATGCTGTGTACACTTTGGGCATGGAACAAAACGCATGTTCCATACAAATGGAATTGAAACAGCTGCAAAGTGAATGACTACGGTTAGAGTACTTCGTTGTTCTTGTCGTTTTTGTTGTTGCCCACGAGAGATTATGCAAACTTTGCTCTGTTTACAAGCTGAGAAGAGAAAGAGCAAGTCGAGCATTCACTTTCCCATACTTAACAAAACACTTGGCGTTTACTTCCACAAAAGTGTAAGACTCGTCGTCCGTCGTATCTGAAATCTTTTGCATATAAAATTGTGTTTCAACGGAGGAAACAATGGAAAAGTTTGACGTATACGGCACACATGATAAAAGTAGTTGAATATTCAATGAGATCAATTAAGTTGTTTTATTTTTAAATTTCTATTGAATTGCAAGTAATAATAGAAAATTACATGTCCCTACGACAAACGAGGCAAGTCAACTTTTAGCGGAAATAAAGGAGAGCGCTGTAAGCTGCATACATATGCTACACATTAATTATGCAGAGGATAGCAAGTAAACTCGACTGCGGTATACTCTACAAAAACATATTTGAATTTTAGTAACACTGCTTATGCAAGCAGTGTATGGTTACACTTCGTGCAAGCAGTGCAACTTGAAGTGCCGCCCTTTAATTTATTGCTGATTACAGTTTGTTGTATAACTCTGTAATTTATTACTTAATTGCTGTGAAATTTGTAGGATAGCTAGAGTTTATTAAACTCCATAAGCTAAATAAAGTATTAACAAACTCGAAAACTGAATACTGAAATTGAAGTGTATATAAACAATTCCCTTTTCCCTACTTGAGTGGGCTTTAGCTCCCTTTACAGCTTTTGTCTTACTTATAGTTCTACTACGGTTAGCAATTATAATGGGAGCAATGACAGTTCGTTTTAATAGTATATATTGTAGTACTTAGGCCCAGCTTAGTTTGGATATGTTATTAAGGATATATGAAACTGTAATTATAACCGAACAATGACTGTAAGAAATATAAAATGTAATTGGGACATTTTCTTGGCTTGAATTTCGATTGATTATTAGCGTAATATTACATAACCAGGAATTTTAACACCAAAGTTTCCTAATATAAATATGTTGAGTATGAGGGACAACTCCTTCAACGTATTTTTGAAACATTAAGCAATGACAGAAACTTGGAACCTCTCCCTGACTTCAACCACACCGGAATTTTCCACTGCTTGCTAGGATAATCTTGCATACATGGTAATAAATAAAGAAATCTAGATTAGGCAAAGTAAGAACTTAAGCTTAACTTAAACGGAATTTTCCACTGTCATTTAGGGTATGTAAAATTGCGGGAATTGTAATAAAAAAAACGAGCAATGAGAGGATGGCTGGGGTTGACAAGAGTCCCACAAAGGGGTGAGGTTGGCGTTTGGCGTTTCATAATGAAAGTGGACATGATATTGACATGACGTGTGTTACGTCTGCTTTCAGGGGGGAGGTTTTCTTTTTTAAGTTACGTAGGTCAGTCAGTCGAAGCAGCAGCAATTGCTAAACTGCGCTGCGGGCGGAATAATAAAAATCGATACAAGTATAAAATGTATGCCAGGCAAAGCCAAAGAAACAAAGCTATAACTTACCATATTACGCGACTTGGAGGCGGACATGTCCAGGCCGTGATTAAACTCAGATTCCTGCTGTTGTTGTCTCTCTCTTATTTCCAGGCACTGTGTGTCGCTGCATAATGCAAGCTCCCCTGCTGTCGATATCGCTGTCGATGTCGATGTCGACGTATCCTGCAAGGATTTCAACGTTGTGTTGTGTTGGCCTAAATTGCACCAGCTGCGATTACGCGTTAAGCGACGTTCCGAATGGGTGCCGACTGAGGCAGACCTTAGCGACGATGGTGAGCTGCTCTCGACGAGCTTGGCGCGCGGACTGAAAGCACCGGCAGGAAGGCACGACAACGATTGTGGTGTCGATGATTTTGTGCCGCGCAAGCGCATGGAGGCGGAACGGCGCAGTGGAACAATATGCTCCGAGCGGCCGCCATCGCCATTCCCATCACTGGTTGAGGTTGGGGTGGGATGTGGTATGCGTGTGGGTGTTGCATGTGGGCTCTTTGACTCCAGTTTGCCCTCTAGCTCCATCTCCAACTCCAGCTGCTCCGTCTTCCGTTCCTTTGATGACGTATCCATTGGCAACAAGGACGTCATCGCTGGCGCTGCTGTTGCTGCTGTCGAGCTGTGGAAAGTGAAAATATCAAATGCAAATTAATGCAATTCAATCATTTGTTGCCTGTAAATTTGCGATTGTCTGTTGCACTTTCAACAGCAACAGCAACTGCAACAAACAAATGAAAAAATTGAGCAATTTTTCAAATGAATGCACGACTTAAAAGCTTCATTATCTTAAACGCTCGCCGCTCCACCAAATAATTAAAAACTTTCTTCAGCTAAACAATTAATGAGCTACATCTTAGCGTTCCCCTCTTGACAACTCCTCTTCGCTTTGCCACTGCATTTTTCCACAATGAAAAGTGAAACTAAAGTCGATTGCATGTCGCACGTTGTTGTTATGAAATTTTGTTTGAAAAGATATTCACAATATTTCTGCGGCTTTTGGTTATGAATAGCTGCGTGTCTCGTTAACTCGGCTGCAGTGTTCTAGTTGCGTAAACCCCATTGGCAAGACTTGGTTAAAGCCTAAAACGCAGCTGTGCACACATCTCCAATTGTAACCAACACCCCCACAACAACAACAACTACTCTCTGTGTTGCAACTACTCTTAAGCATATGTATCTAGTTCTCTTGAGTATTTTCTTTAATTGGTGAAACTAGTCTGATTGCTACCAATTAGCCTAGAGAGTCTGCGAATACTTGCAATTCATTTGAATAATTGTTATTTGTTATATTTACCTTATATGTTTCTAAGTGTATCTATTATTTGATTGGAAATTCATAGAAAACTTTGGAATTCAAAAGAATTCACTTGTAAAAGTGAACAATCTTGAGAAACAGTGAAATTATAATATGGCTAGGGTTATAAACATCTTCAGGGCCAAACATGATTTTAACAATGAAATAAATATCCTTAAATTAATTAAAAATTATTACTATTCAAAAAGATCTAAATTCCTAACATACTCGATATTATAGTAGACATACTTTTTAAGAAAGTAATATTGATACTATTATAAATTATATATTATTATATATAATTATATATTCTCGAGGACTGACATTTAAGAAGACAACACTGTGGTAATAAAAAATTGTGACAACATTTCTAAAAACAAATCCCAACTTTACTTCCAAACATACTCAATTTTATAATTAAAGGCTTTTCAGACGAAAAGGTCACATGGAAACCGAATTCCAAAATATGAAAGCAGTACGAATTTAAAGTAACTCATATTTCTGATGAGAAATTTGACAGCTATTTGATATTCGACTTCAATGAGAGGAAAACTCGAACGAAATGAAATCACATTTTAATCACTTTTGATTTTCAACACGATAATTGTGTATATGTATATAATTAACCATTCGCATACTTCAACAGATGCACGCTGTTTATCTCACATTTCGAGTTCAGGTGGAAAAAAAAATGTGATGATAAAGCGCTTTTGAAGATCGACAAACTGGTGCATGTTGTGATAAGTTCTTAACGTTTTCACTGGCCACATAATCGATGAGTAGTCGGCAAATTAGTGAAATGAAGACACAAATTACTTTCGACCCAACAAATTGAAGAAAATTACTAAAGAAAACGACGTTCAACTCTCCATTAAGTGGGCTCTGCCAAGGGCCTGATTATCTTCATTTTTTTTTTTTGTTTTGTTTTGGCTTCAAGACTTGCAGCATTTCTTAAGCTATCATTGTAAAGTATTTCCGCTTTTGCTTATGGACGGACGACAAGCCAAGAAAAATACAGTTGAGTTTAGTTTAGGCTATAAAAGGTCAATTTCACAGCTGAACAAACGTGTTTTTATTTTTGTTTTGTACACACAAATGGATTTGGGCATATGTACAAATTGTACAGCTTTAGTTGCCGCATGTAATTTGTCTCAATACCCTGTAGTTGCATGAAACGGGTCTATCAACTTGGTTAAACATTTGGTGGCGGGCATGATATATCAAAGTAAATGTATGTAAAAGATTAACCCTCAGCAAAAGTTGCTAAATAATTAAAAACGATCACAAGACAGCATATAAAAATGTATAGTGTAGGATTGAGTTAAATACACATTGTAAAAAGCAATTTAATTAAATATAAACAAAATTATAATAACAAACTGGGTTCATAAAACACTTTTTCTAGAAAAGAATTGAAAAACATACAAGTTGTTTTTAAAAATGTATGTATTTCCGAAATAATATTCACATAAATTCCAATTAACAGGGTAGCAGCTAGTCGCCTATGCGAAAGTATTGCTTCATCTACTTGTTTCGGCTTTTGTGTTTTGCCACGTTTTTAACGAGATTTTATGACGATAACTGCAAAATGCTTTTAAACGCATTTCTTTGAACTCGACGACAAGGTCAACGTTAGTCCATCGTGTTATCGAGAGCAACGTGATGGCATTCGACGATAATGAGTAATTGTTATCGAGATCTTTGAACATAACTGTTTCTAATACGCCCTCTTGCGGAAAGTGTTTACACAGCCCCCGTGTTGTTGTCGTTATTATTATCAAGCAACAACAATTTTGACTGCGTGCTGATAAGAGTATAATAACATTGACAGCGAATTGCTTGAAACGAATATACTAAAGTAGAAGTACTTTGTTCAACCTGTGCATGAATATGTGTTTAATATATTTTTAGTTACCCCTTTTCAGGCTGAATTTGCGAATATTACACGAGTTGACGCGACGCAAAAATAACGTTGATAATTAAACTAATTAAAAAACTGTCGGCGTGCTTAAAGTACGCTATACAAGCGCGTGGGGCGAACGACAAACTGCAACTGAAAAGCTGCGACGGTTTGACGCGCTGTTTGCTTTTTGCTGCTGCTGTTGATGGCAAACGGAAAATGTTTGTTGAAGATGGAAAAACTTTTATTATGGCCGCGCTTCACCTTCTTAAGTGCAAGCGAGACCAAAAATGGAGTAACAGACTGATCGGCGGCGGCAAAAACAAGAGGGGAGGAGGGAGAATAGAGAGAGGGAGCCGCCACCTTTGACTTGACGACCTGGCATTTTAAATGATTGTTCATAGGGCTGGGAATTAGTGGCATTTGAATGAAAATAGGCGGGCGTTAGGTGAAAGGCAGCAGCAGTGCAATTAAATTGCCAAACAATTGTTTTTGTTGTACTCACCGTGTTTAGCCGGTCGGCCTCATTGCAGCAGCAACAAGCACCGTTTGCTTCACATGGTATTTATAATTTTAAAGGTAGGCCAAAAAGTCGTCTCACACCCAATAACTGGGAGTCGGTCTAGCGTAACGCATTGCAACTTTTAGCTTAAGATGTGTTGCATTTTTAGCGCGTTCTTTTAAAACACATTTAAAACAACATTCACCGCGAATTGCGCGACGTATTGACCAAAAGACCTAATATCGATAGCATCGCGCAATGCACAACTGTTATCGTAAACATTGTGCAGTCTATGGTTGGCCACACTTTAACACCACACAGCTGTTTTTATTTAGCAGTGTTGAAATCTGGCTTGTTATCGATAACACAAGTATTACTTGCACTTTGCCGACGCTGACTGTCAAAAAAAAAGCAAGAGCAAGAAACTGCTTTGTGTTAGTTGTTGCTGCCAGCAAAATTCAAGATAAAATTAAGTAAAAACTTGCTCCAAACACACGTCGTTTACATACTAATAAGGTAAGTGATCAGATGCTTTGAACAATTAGCGTTTTAACTAACGTTTAATTTGTGCACTCGGCAGTTGAAATATGGATCGTTTGCTACGTCTTGGCGGCTCAATGCCTCAGGCCGCACCACCAACAGATGCCCCCGTTGTGGACACAGCCGAACAGGTATATATTTCCTCGCTGGCCCTTCTCAAGATGCTGAAGCACGGACGTGCTGGCGTGCCTATGGAGGTCATGGGTCTCATGCTGGGAGAATTCGTCGATGATTACACGGTCCAGGTGATCGATGTATTTGCTATGCCACAAACAGGCACAGGAGTCTCTGTGGAAGCCGTGGATCCCGTGTTTCAGGCCAAGATGTTGGATATGCTTAAGCAGACGGGTCGCCCCGAAATGGTCGTCGGCTGGTACCATTCGCATCCTGGTTTCGGTTGCTGGTTGTCAGGCGTCGATATTAATACGCAACAATCCTTTGAAGCATTGTCCGAACGCGCCGTTGCCGTTGTCGTGGATCCCATACAGTCGGTCAAGGGCAAGGTGGTCATTGATGCCTTCCGTCTAATCAATCCTAACATGCTGGTGCTCGGCCAGGAGCCGCGTCAGACCACCTCGAATCTGGGACATTTGCAAAAACCATCGGTGCAGGCACTTATCCATGGCCTG
This sequence comes from Drosophila albomicans, assembly GCF_009650485.2. NCBI lineage: Eukaryota > Metazoa > Arthropoda > Insecta > Diptera > Drosophilidae > Drosophila > Drosophila albomicans. The sequence continues at coordinate 22,799,844 of NC_047628.2, read as the reverse complement.
AATCGTCACTACTACTCCATCAGCATTAATTATCGCAAGAATGAACTGGAGCAGAAGATGCTGCTAAATTTGCACAAGAAATCGTGGAAGGATGGCTTGACACTGGCCGACTACAACGAGCACTGCTCCATCAACGAGGACACAGTGGCCGAGATGCTCGATTTGGCCAAGAACTACAACAAGGTAAGCTTAAACACCTCAATTAAACGCATAGGGAATATTAAAGTAATTTGGCAAATATTCCATCAGATTAGAAATAATTTAGAATATAGGGAATTAAATAATTAAATAAATATATTTTAGGCAAAAGATTAACAATATTGCTCTATATTCAGCTTAGTAAGATTCTAAAAACCTATATAATATAGAGAAGAAAAAATAATTATTTCATTTGAGAACTTTAAATTGAAAGATAAACGCATAGTTATGGAATATCTATTTTACAGTGTTAGTTTTGAATATCACATTAAAATATTAATGAAATTTTTAAATGATTTGTTAGTTACTTCCCAAGAGTAAATCTTAAAATTACTGCATAGACATGTATTTCAAGTATTGCCTATAAACTATTTAAAAAAAAAAAAAAAGTGGCAACGTTGTGCTGTAACCAAATAAATGGAATGGCAACGCTAGCAGCTAGCAATACGGATCATATTTACATATAGAATGCATTTTAGAAATTGAACTAGTTCCGGGAACTACGAATGAGTCATAAAATATTGTGTGGCCTTGGGTTTAACCCTGACATCCCTTTGGAATAAGAAGAAATAATAATATAATAGACTACGGTTAAGCAGACCTATGCCATACAAAGGGAATATTCCTATGGAGATCCTAAGCTGTGATTTATATTTAAACAATCGTTTTAAAGTCAAAAATCACAATTAAATCATACTTAATATAATTACACACTCGAGACTACATATATATGTACATAATGGATCTTAAATTAAATACCCAAAGGCGTTAATCCTAGCGACGCAATTTTTTCACCCTTAATACTCGCCACATTATTATACTAATTCATTAACAATTTCTCATTTTCCTTTTCCATTATTGCAGTCACTCGAGGACGAGGAAAAAATGACGCCCGAGCAGCTGGCGATTAAGAATGTGGGTAAACAGGACCCGAAGCGACACTTGGAGGAGAAAGTAGATAAGGTTATGCAGAACAACATTGTACAATGCTTAGGAGCTATGCTCGATACAATTGTTTTTAAATAAATCAAATCGCATTTGCTATTAACTGGAATAATAACAAAAATCAACCCCTAAAACAAACCTACATCAATCACACCCAACAAAATAAAAAGAAATAAAAACTGCTTTGTTTTAGAGCAAAAAGTTTTACACAAAACAAAAATGTATTTTTATTACACGCACAAAATTCGCATAGTATTTGATTTTTTCTTTTTTTTTTTGTACTTATATTTTAAGTAGATAAAAGTATAATAAATCTTATGAAACTTAAGACTAAGCGGCCGCAGCAGCTGCGCTTAACGATGCGGATGTCGACTGCGCAGGTTTTGTTGTCATCTTCGTTGTCGCTGCCGCTGTTGTTGTTGGGCTGTCTGCTGCTTTGCTAATTAAAGATGGCGGATACATCGCTGTTTAGGCGCGTTCGCCACGGATACGTCTGGCCAACTGAATATCCTTGGGCATGATGGTGACACGCTTGGCATGGATGGCGCACAAATTTGTATCCTCGAAAAGACCGACCAAATAGGCCTCAGATGCTTCCTATAATTAGAATCATTTTACATTATATGACGAAATTGACAATATACAAAAGATAATAATTCCCACCAATTTTCCCACAACATTCCCGCCAAGATATTCTCATAGCAATGTTGTTGTTGGGCTTACCTGCAATGCGCCAATGGCGGCAGACTGGAAACGCAAATCGGTCTTGAAATCCTGAGCGATTTCACGCACCAAACGCTGGAACGGCAGCTTGCGGATGAGCAATTCAGTAGACTTTTGGTAGCGACGAATTTCTCTCAGAGCCACTGTACCAGGGCGATAGCGATGAGGTTTCTTCACACCTCCAGTGGAGGGGGCAGATTTGCGGGCCGCCTTAGTGGCCAATTGTTTACGCGGAGCCTTGCCTCCAGTTGATTTACGAGCTGTTTGCTTGGTACGAGCCATTTTACTTTTTGTTCACAATGAAAATTAAATTTTTTCACTATTTGCAATTAAAGTTTTTTTTTGTTGCGTTGAGATAAAAGTGACGTCCGAACTGTACGATAACTTTTCAATGAATGAATGAAGCGCGGGGTCGGGGGGAGGCAATACTGCTGGATTATTTTCACCATACGAAGAGTATCGATTACCGATAATGCATTTACATTTTCATGATATCGAGTACTTGCAATTACGCAAACTAATTTAAGCGCATATAATGGAGAACGATTTATTTTGAGAATACAATTTTGCATTTTAAATTATAGAATTGATTAATTTATGTCACTCATCTCGATACTATGTTACTGATATTTCACAAAATATCGATACGACCATATTGTAAATCGAAGAAGCACGTGAAAATATCGTCACAGCAAATACTACCAATCAACTCTAGAACGAGATTTTTGAAGTAGCGGTCCCTTAAAAGCTTGTAGATGTAAATGGAATCATTCAGATTTGTAATACAGAATCGTATTAATCATACTTAATTGCAGTATTTAAAATGAACAAATGTCAATATGGCACCTGTCCTTATAACAAGGAGCATCGCCTTTTGCTATATAAGATGCCTGGGCACATAATTAAATGCGCGCGCAATTACAAAGGTTCTCCACTTGCAATTTGCAAATATAATGTAATTCATCGTTTGCTGGAAAAGGAAATGGAGGAGCTTTTCTCAAAATGTGCAGATTATCATAAGGATCATGAGCGGAAATTGCATTGCAAACGCGTAAATCCCCACTATATTACTAATTTTCATTTGAGTAAAATAAAACCTTTGTTCCTTACCGAAAGTCAATTTTTGAAAGTTATGTTTATTTACGGAAACGCTATTAAAACATACACATACAACATATGTATGTATGTTACTACATACAAAGATGGAACGCTCGCTTTTCGTTTAAAATAAATGTTTAGACACTTTACTGCACTGCAACACTCTCTAGAAAAAGGCAGTGACTGCACTGCAACACTTACAAAGGGCAGTGACTATTAAGTAGCGACCTATTTATTGTTAAACTATATTATCCATTTCCAAGTCCGTCTCAACCTGCTGCTCATCCAAGAGCTTTCGCTTGTCTTCTCTATCCTTGGGATGAGGAAAATTATAAGTCAATTTGGCTGGAAACAGTTCACGGCAATTGGACGTTCCTGCTGTTTTTATTGAATTAATTTTATTTGCCAGTCAGCGTTGCGCTGTTCAACTAATAAATATAAATGCTTTCTGTTTTAGAGCAAAAAGTTTTACACAAAGCAAAAATCTATTTTTATTACACGCACAAAATTCGCATAGTATTTGATTTTTTCTTTTTTTTGTACTTATATTTTAAGTAGATAAAAGTATAATAAATCTTATGAAACTTAAGACTAAGCGGCCGCAGCAGCTGCGCTTAACGTCGCGGATGTCGACTGCGCAGGTTTTGTTGTCGTCTCCGTTGTTGTTGTTGGGCCGTTTGCTGCTGCTGCTTTGCTAATTAAAGATGGCGGACACGACGTTGTTTAGGCGCGTTCACCACGGATACGTCTGGCCAACTGAATATCCTTGGGCATGATGGTGACACGCTTGGCATGGATGGCGCACAAATTTGTATCCTCGAAAAGACCGACCAAATAGGCCTCAGATGCTTCCTATAATTAGAATCATTTTACATTACATGACGAAATTGACAATTTACAAAAGATAATAATTCCCACCAATTTTCCCCACAACATTCCCGCCAAGATATTCTCATAGCAATGTTGTTGTTGGGCTTACCTGCAATGCGCCAATGGCGGCAGACTGGAAACGCAAATCGGTCTTGAAATCCTGAGCGATTTCACGCACCAAACGCTGGAACGGCAGCTTGCGGATGAGCAATTCAGTAGATTTTTGGTAGCGACGAATTTCTCTCAGTGCCACGGTACCAGGGCGATAGCGATGAGGTTTCTTCACACCGCCAGTGGAGGGGGCAGATTTGCGGGCCGCCTTAGTGGCCAATTGTTTGCGTGGAGCCTTGCCTCCAGTTGATTTACGAGCTGTTTGCTTAGTACGAGCCATTTTGCTTTTTGTTCACAATGAAAATTAAATTTTTTTCACTATTTGCAATTAAAGTTTTTTTGTCGTTTGTTTTGCGTCGAAACAAAAGTGACGTCCGAACAGTACGATAACTTTTCAATGAATGAATGAAGCGAGGGGTCGGGCGGGAGGCAATACTGCTGGATTATTTTCAACATTCGAAGAGTATCGATTAGCGATGATGATGATTCATGATATCGAGTACCTGTAATTACGCAAACTAATTTAAGCGCATATAATAGAGAACGATTTATTTTAAAAATACAATTTTGAATTTTAAATTGTAGAATTAATTAATTTATATTTGGTTTGGGCATGCATCTAATCGCACGATCTACTGGGCGCATCACTCATCACGATATTATGTTACTGATATTTCACAAAATATCGATACGACTGTATTGTAAATCAAAGAAGCATGTGAAAATATCGTTAAGGCAGATACTACAAATCATCTCTAGAACGAAATTTTTAAAGTAGCGGTACTTTTAAAGCTTGTAGGTGTAAATGGAATCATTCAGATTTGTAATACAGAATCGTATTAATTATACTTAATTGCAGTATTTAAAATGGACGAATTTCAATATGGCACCTGTCCTTACAACAAGGAGCATCGCATTGTGCTGTATAAAATGCCTGGGCACATAATAAAATGCGCGCGCAATTACAAAGGACCTCCACTTGCAATTTGCAAATATAATGCAACACATCGTTTGCTGGAAGAGGAAATGGAGGAGCATTTGTCAGAATGTGCAGATTATCATAAGCATCATGAGGAAATTGCATTGCAAGCGCTTAAATCCCCACCACATTACTAATATTCATTTGTAAAATAAAAGCCTTTGTTCCTTACCGAAAGTCAATTTTTGAAAGTGTGTTATGTTTATTTATGTAGTACATGTTGAATTATTATCTAAAACGGAAACGCTATATACACATACACATATGCTCATACATACAAAGATTGCACGCTCGCTTTTCGTTTAAAACAAATGTTTAGGCACTTTGCTGCACTGCAACACTCTAGAAAAAGGCAGTGACTGCACTGCAACACTTACAAAGGGCAGTGACTATTCAGTAGCGACCTATTTACACTATGAGAAGATTGCGTTATTGTTAAACTATATTATCCATCTCTAAGTCCGTCTCATCCTGCTGCTCATCCAAGAGCTTTCGCTTGTCTTCTCTCTCCTTGGGATTCGTTGTAGCCTCACTCAGTTGCGTCAGCGGACGTACTTTGCCCAGATTCACAACCGGACTCTGCGTATACAAATATATGGCATACGAGACTACGGCAATTGCTAGCGCCGTATTCATATAGATGGGTATGGCGAACAGGAAATAGCAGAGCACAGCCGTGAAAAGGAGTTCCAAGGCGCTGGCGAATGTTTTGAGAATCGAGTTCATGTACTTTAGAAAGAAACTCGTCACAATACCAATGGCCGCATTGTTCACAATTATAATGATCACACTGAAGCGCATAATGCTTCCCAAATTGTGGCCACTAAATGCATTGAAAAGTTCTCCACGGAATAACAGTATAACTGCATTGCAGACAATCGAATCCAGATACATAAACACGTTCTGCACAAAGATATTGACATCAGCGCCTTTGTCCTTTAGCAGGTACTCATTGTAGACACCCGCTAAGCATGAAAAGATCGTCTGCGCCAAGATGAACACCGCACTGATACTAAAATCAAAGCCGGTCATATTTTTGGCCACAGCTTTAGTTGTGGCAGCCGCAGTGTCGCCGCCACCTGCTTGAAGTGCTGCAGCTTCGCTATCGTCATTCGCATCGCTGTAGAAGCTATTCAAGTCTACCTGCTTCAGCATGCAACCGAGCGTCAGCAGCAAAAGTGAGATCCATTGGCGACGCGACAGATACTTCTTGAAGATGATTTGAAAGAGGACGCCGGTGACAACGACACGCAGCTGCAGTAGCAGATAATATGTGGTCGGATCGAAGGTGGCGAGATTCACAAACGCGAGATTATTGTAGAGGCAATAAAGAAATGCAGGCACCATATAAAGCGCTAGCACCTTGCGATCTTTGTGCACATCGTGGAGCAGCGAGCGTAGATTGTTTCTGCAATTGGAATTCGTTAATTAATTAACAAGTTGTTTCCCAAGTGACCTTTGGTACTTACTCCCTGCAGTAGAGGCAAGCGGAGACAATTAGCTTAAGGATTTCGGTGAGCAGCACAACGGTCACCGTATTATAACTATACGAATTATTAGATTCCTGTGATGCTGTGACAAATATGCCTGTGAAATAATTGTAAGAAATTAGCTGTCGATCCTTGTAGATAATAGTCAAGTTACCTTGTCCAATAAACAATGACATGTACAGCAGGAAAATTATGAAAGTTAATTTGGTTGGAAATAGTTCACGCCAATTGGACATTGTTGCTGTTTTTGTTGTTCTTGTCTTATTTGCCAGTCAGCGTTGCGTTGTTCGACTAACAACTCGGTATCAGTACACTCTCGTTTCTTTCCAAATTCTGTCAAAGTCAGCAACTACATTTAGTTAAATTTACTGAGATAAACAAAAAAGAGAAACAAACACTTCTTGTATTATTTTGTTATCGCAGTCGGCACACAACAACAGCTGATATCGTACAGTGCTGTAAATTTGCATTGCAAGCGTCAAGTGTTGATAAACGTTAAGTGTTGGCGGTGTCCGCGTACATGTGCGGCCAACTTCACGTCTTTTCTCTTTCTTGTCGTCTTCGTTGTCAAAATGGCAAACCGCAGTGGTCGTCATGCTCGTACCGAGGATTCGGATAATACCATCAATTATGTACAATGCGACGGTTTGGTAAGTTATTAACAAACTGCAATGAGATAAGCACAAGTGCAATTAAAATAAATGCAACATTAAAATGCTATTAAATGCCACGCGCTGTGCCTACAACTTGCTTTGCATGTGTGTGTGTGTGTGTGGGTGAGTGCGTGCAAATTGTGAGAGAGCGCGAGAGAGAACGCTGACAAATGTCATGTATAAGAATCACACTTATGTTTGCTATGATAGTTAAACATGAATATTCTCTTTTTAGGCCGTCATGAAGATGGTGAAGCACTGCCATGAGGAATCTAGCAACATGGACTTGGCCCAGGGCGCCCTGCTCGGCCTGGTTGTTGACAAGTGCCTGGAGATTACCAACTGCTTCCCATTCCCCAAGAGCGGAGACGAGAACATGGACGAGGAGATGTACCAGCTTACGGTGATGCGTCGTCTGCGTCGCGTCAATGTCGATCACTTGCATGTGGGCTGGTATCAGAGCTCCGATGTGGGCAACAGCCTGTCGATGGCACTGCTGGAATCCCAATATCACTATCAGACCAGCATCGAGGAGTCTGTGGTCGTTGTCTACGACACCCAGAAATCATCTCGTGGCTTCTTGTGCCTGAAGGCCTATCGCCTCACACCGCAGGCCATACAGATGTACAAGGATGGCGACTTTACGCCTGAGGCATTCCGCACCTTGAAAGTGGGCTATGAGAGTCTTTTTGCCGAGATTCCCATTGTCATCAAGAACTCACCGCTCACGAACATTATGATGAGCGAACTGAACGAACTGTTGCCCGAGGATAAGGGTCACAACTTCCTGGATTTGGGTACTGCATCCGTGCTGGAGAATCATATGCGTAGCCTCATTGAGCGTGTGGATGAACTCTACCAGGAAGCCGTGCGCTACAATAAGTATCAGCAGGTGGTTTTCAAGCAGGACACGGTGAGTGCTGGATTTACTATTACACAAATACAATAGATTTAATAATTGTTTTTCATGATTTTAGGAAAAGCACCGTGCTCTGGCCAAGCTGGCCGCGGAGAATGCTGTGCGCACCTCGAAGGGCGAGCCAACGGTGCCCGAAGAGGAGGTCATCAAGCAGTTCCGTCCCATGCCGGTGCCGGCCAGGTTAACGGCCACCATTACTTCGGGTCAGATCAATACGCATGCCCAGCATATTGCACAATTCTGTTCGCAATCGCTGGCTAAACTTTTCATTACGGAATCACTGCAGAACGCCAAGGAAACTAAGGAGATCAAGTAATTTAGTTGTATGTTAAAGGAACCAATTGAGTAACAAATAAAGTAAACCCAACTTTGTAGCTGTGTGTAAACTGCACACAATGTACCACACAGCTGAACGAAACTATACTCTCCACCACTATTTTTGGAATACGTATGTTCTCTCAAATTTGAATCTCGCTCTCTTCAATGTCGCTGGGTGGTGGATTTTTCTTATCGGTCTGCTGCTTTTGTTTGTGCGTGTTTCAGTCTCTTTTTGTGCGCTTTTCCGGCCAGTGCGTTTTACAAAACATTTTCGTTGCATTTAGTTGGATTATTTGCACATTTTTGCAGCTGCTGTTTTGCTTACAATACAATTCAATGGCAATATGCTATCCTACGATCTCAACGAACGTTTGCTGAGCGCCGTTCATAGCGGCGACTTTGGCCAGGCCCTCAACTGCATCATCGAAGGTGCCCAGGCCACCTATGTATCCTCCACTTGTGGTCGCACTGCGGTCGGCACAGCTGCTCTGCTTGGTGATGCCGAGCTCCTTGAACTCCTGGTGCAATCCTGCGAAGAGCCGCAGCTGAATCTCTTCCAGCCATGTAAGTTGAACGACACGAAGTGTCGAAGTGAACACACGGGTTCAGGGCCAACAGCTGGTTGAACAAAATCAATGGCAGAGTTAAGTTGCCTCTCAATTGTCTCGTCGGGAATTCAATTAGGAAAATCAACACGTTTCAAATAAGTTATGATACAAAAAATTGAGTATACATATGTCTTTATATTAAATCATTTAAAATATAAAAATTTAGATCAGAAGTTTAGTAATTCTCATTTAGAGTTAAAAAAAGAGATGAGTTTTTTTTTAGAATTTTTCGAATCTAAACAAACAGAATGTGAATTTGTAGTATATTTATATTTAGAGCCGAGACCCGCGCATCCAACAAGAAGTGTATTCAACTTGTTATAAATTTACAAATTTAATTTACAATGTATGTATTAAAACTAAATTTTTATTTAAAAATTTAGCTTTATTATATTTAAGGATTTGAAAAAATATATAAAAACTTGTTTGTGATTATTTCAAAAATTCATTTTCAAGTCTATGGTAGAAGTCATCCTTTTATTATTATATTTTAATTTTATTTTCTTTTTAGCAAACGTTAAAATCTTTTTAAATGCAATGAAAAAAGAACAATTTTTTTTGTTAAAAATTGTATTATTATTTTAAAGTAATTTACGAAATTAATTTGTAGGCTTAACATTCCAAATAGTAAAATATATACGAAAGTTTCAGATAGTTTTAAAGATTAAAACATATCTACAATGTGCTGAGTTTCTTGTGGTGTAGTGGCCAATGACCCAAATTGATAGCGTAAAACGATGATCGAGAGAGGGGCGGGTGAGAGAACCGGTTTTTATTTGAAGAGCTGAGCAGCAGTTTGGGCGTAGCCCAGTTGTGTGCTGACTCGGAATAGGTCTGAGACCGTCTCAGTATGCAGCTGTTGGCCAGGTAGACAGCAATGCATTGCATTTAATGTCAGAGTGTAGAGACTATAAATCTGTCAATCTTCTTCGCTAGCTCACACAGATACGTTGGAGATGGAGAGCACACCAGATGGCATGGAAAAACTGGAATGGGTCGATGAATTTGAGAGCGAGGAGAACGACTCGGAGAACTCAAATGGCGGTGGCGAAGATTCGCAACTATATCATTACTATGCCAAGACCTTTGAAAATACCGGTGAATTCTTGACGCAATGCTGTCCCAATTGCCGCCAACAGGATCCACATCTCTACGACTCCGATTTGGCGACGCCACTTCATTATGCCGCCGCCTGGGGACACACCGAGTGTGTGGCTGTGCTGCTCAAGCATCAGGCACCGATCAATGTGGTCAACAGCGAAGGCTACTCGCCACTTCACGTTGGCGCCGGCTTCGCGGAGGTTACGCGACTGCTGATCAAGCATGGCGCCCTGGTCAATGCCAAGACACTAAGTGATGGCAAAACGGCGCTCCATTTGGCCATCGAGAATCGCTGCAGTGCCGCAGCACAGCTGCTGCTGCAAACGAACATCAATATCAACGAGACCGATGACGAAGGTGAAACGCCGCTAATGATGTCAATTATCTGTAATCTTCAGGAGCTCGCAGTGGAGCTAATCAAGCGAGGAGCACGCATCAATCTGCAGGATAAGCGCGGCAGCACAGCTCTCTACTTCGCAGCCATCGGACGCCATTTACAGTTGGCGCAGCTGCTGCTGGAACGTGGCGCCCGACGATTGCCTTCGCATCATCTGTTGCATCATTGTGTGGGGCCCACGCAGCGTGGATCTGGCAATGATCAAGCTGCTGCTGGAGCATGGCGATAGCCTGAGCCTGCGTGACGACGACAACTGCACACCCATCATGCTGGCCATACATCGCCAGCTGCCCAAGTTGCTGGCTTATATGTTGGAAGAGGCTGATAAGCAACGTAGTCTAGGACTTTACACGGAGGCGCAGGACGAAGGACTGCTGCTGTTTGCCGTTCAGCAGATCGATGACATCACACAGTTCAGCAGCATTTTGCGGGTACTGCTCGCCAAACTGCCCAGCGCTAGACGCGATCTCTACAGCTGCAAGGCGCCGGCCACGCTGGTCTGTGGCTTCGTCTACAGCGAAACACCGTTGGCGCGCGCCATCAGCTTGCATAAGCTGGACATGGCGCAATTGTTGCTACGCGAGGGCTGCCATCTCTCACAAATCTGCGCAGAGCAAGTGATCAACGAGCTGAGCTCGCTGGGCACGCCACAGGCATCTGTGTTGGCTCAACTACTGGCAAATGCCGGTCTGAAGTTTCCTCAGTCAGTCACAAATTATCGACAACTCAGCTCGGAGCCGCGTTCGCTCCAATCGCTGTCGCGTCAAGTGATACGCCAGCAACTGTTGCTGCCGTTGCAACAGCAACAATCGTCACTCCATCAGCTCTGTCCGCCCACAGAGCAGAGTTCCACGCTCGCCCGCATCGTAGAGGAGAAACTGTGCATGCCCGCAACGTTGAAGCGATATGTGAGCGAATACTCGGAGGTGCCGACAATACGAAGCAGGCAATTGCCGTTGAATCCGCTGTTGCGTTCAATAGAGTCCTGGGATTAAGCACAGTGCAGGGTTCTAAAAATTTATTTAGATTTATAATTATGAATGATGTATTTGTAATGTTGTAATAATGTATGGTAGCATAAGTATGTTTAGTTTGTATATTGCCCCTTAGTGATAGTTAATGTAATGTCAAATTGCAATTTTAAAAAGGTTCGAGTACAAGTTCTTCTCTAGTCACCCCATATAGCATAGGCATACTAATACAGTAAATATCTATCATATTGTTCAATAAGGTTTAGAATTCGCAATGCCAATGAACTTTTTGGGCAACGTAACATTTCTCTTTGAATCGTTTTTATCATTAATTTCAATTAAGATGTATTCAGTGCAGGGCGGGGAAATTATAAAATATGAATAGAGTTTTCTCTTACAGCATTCTTGTTAAAGTTGTTTTTTAAATTATTGGAAATTTCGAGCAACGTTGCTGTATTTTGTAAACGTTTTTTAGCATTTCAATAAAGATTTATCAGGGAATGGATTATTGAAATATTTAAAAGGAGTATTTTCTTACAACATTTATGACAAGATTTACCTTTTTTTTAAAATGGGAATTTCGAAAAACGTTGCAATATTTATATATATATATATTGTTGTTTATCTTTTTTGCATTACTTTCGGAAAATGAAAAATTATAAAATATTTTTCATACGACATTTTTGCGCTTACAGTTTATAAAGAATTGACAAAAATATACATACAATACTACAAATTGAAGTAATTGCCTACAATCTAACAACAATATTCATACTATATTTATATATAGCTTGATTTTAGGTCAATTCGAATCCGCCATATTATATTAGGTTTTGTTTAGAAACTGATTAAGGCTACGAAAAGTTGCGTTGATTTCAAGATTTCATGATTTTAGGGCTTTAGAAGCAGCTTGAAATCATCGTTGGCATTCTCCATAATATACTCGAATGCAATTTTATCCTTCTTGTCTTTGAGCAGCTTCAGTTCGGGCTGCTGCTGCAACAGATATCGACACACTTCCAGTTGTCCACGCAATGCCGCACGATGCAATGCACTCTGACCGCACTCGTCTTGAAGCAGCAGATTGACCTTAGGCTGTGTTGCTAACAGCTTAACAATATCAAGATGACCTGGAATGAATGAGCAGCAAATTTAGTGAATATTTCTAGACATAAAGGGGTATCTGGATTACCCATCATTGCAGCACGATGGAGAGATGTGGCGCCCGCCTTGGTCACCGCATTCACGTCCACTTTGCCCTCGTCGAGCAGAAGTTTGCAGATCTGCTCGTGGCCATTGCGTGCCGCATAATGCAATGCCGTGTAGTCGCAGTCATCCCGTGCCATGGCCTGACCCTTCTTGATGAATTCGCGCACGCGATCCACCTCATTGTAGATAGCTAACGATGAAAAAAGAAAGCATTCAGCTTGGCTATCAAGTTGAAGTTGAATCTAATGAGTAGTTACCTGCATTCCAGATGCCACGATCAAAGTCCATGTCGGAGAGTGTTTGTTGTGCCGGCTGCGTTTGCTTGTGGCACTTGCAATTGTCCGCGCTATGCTGATCCATTTTCAACGTAAATAAAATATACAATCCTTGTCTGTGATAAAGATGATCGATGCGATGGTCGTAGTGATAGGTTATGTATGATTGATAGCTGTGCTTTTTTTTTTGTCTTTTTGTTAATCCTTCAGTTTTATGCTTTCCGTTGCCAATTTAAACTTCACGCTGCATGGTCCAACAAATTTCTGCCTCGCCGCAACTGCAAATGACTTTATAGCTGAGCTGTGCCAGCGTATTCAGCATAACCATTGGCGGCACTGCAATCAGAACGCCATTCACACAATTCTTCACCGACAAACGTTGCGAGAGAGCCTGAACTTCTGCCTGATTCAAGCCAAACACAGTGCAAGTGTAATCATGCAGTGAACCTTTCACGGTGACGTAGGCAAAGGTGCCTTCCGTTTGCAAAATGGGCACTGGGATGGTCACAACGTTGGCCGGACAGCCGGCAATGGAGGTGGCCGATGGTGCAACCGCTGCTGGTGGACACTCGCAATTCAATGTGGAGTCCTTGGGTGCTACTGCTGCTGCTCCAGTTGTTGCCGTTGCCGCTGTCGCAGTTGTTGCTGTTGCTGCTGTTTGAGTTGCTGCTGCCGCTGATGGTTGTTGATTATCGCTCATGCTTTGATTTTGCTTTGGTTGTGTGGAAAACGATCGATTGAATGCCGAATGTGGACTGTCGCAGTAAGGTCTAGTTTTCAGCTTTTATATGTGGTTTAGTTTTGGTTTCGGGTTGCTATAGCTTTTCTCTTTCTTTCTTTTCTATACAATTATACTCACACCGACACAAGCATACACACATACAATATATATAGAGAGAGTAAATGAAGAGAGTTTTGCAAATCAAAAAAAAGAAAAAACAAAACAAAAAGTAAAGTGGAAAAAACCAGCTCTCTTTACTCCGGCGAATCAACCTTGTGATAGTTGCCTAAACTGGCGGCCTCGCGACCAATATTTGATAGATTTTCACGGACAACGGATACAGTTTCAGACTCGGGTTCGGGTTCGTCGAACTCCTTGCGCATCGTCCACATATATTCGTTATAATCCTGCTTCACTGCCGTCGATGAACTCGCAACCACACGAAAGCCCAAAATCTATTCAGATTCAAATTTCGATAATTTATCTATTATTGATAGTTAGTTAGCTAATTAATCGATGCCGCACTTACCTCTAGCGCTGACAAAATGCGACAGGGATGCACTAAATAGACAATCGTCGACTCATCGCTGTAGCCCCCACATGAAAATTTGTTCAACTGCTCGATATCGTCAGCTGCAAGAATGTTGAAGATTCATTTTTTTATCTAGAGCTTAATGTAGCTTAATTTTGTACACTGGATTGTTTATACAGTAAACGAGCTTGCACAACAAAGATAACAATAATAATAAAATGCTATGGGGCCACTGCATGACGTCAGCGCCCGGCAGCTGGCCACATTGTCTTTGACTGTGTGTGACGGTGTAATTCTATAGGTGTGCGTTTGTATGTGTGTGTACTAATTAAACAAAAGTCAAGACCTGGCAATTTTGTGTACTATTTCTTTGCATACATTTACGATATTATTGAACATATTTATCTCGTTGATTCTTCAAAGTGCATTGACTTGTCCATAAAAAGGAAAGAAAGCACATAGCGAAAATGAAGTAAATATAAATTCTATATACATACATACGTATGTACTGCAGTGCGTATGTGTGTGTCTCACCATGCAATCTAGAGGCGTAGTTCAACTGCACTCAATGCGAAACAAAACGAAACTGACGACGACTCAATAATGCGCGACAAAGCAACAACAGTAGGGACGAGAGGGAGAGAGAGCGATAGATAAAACTTCATTCGCTTCGCAAGCCTCAACTCAAATGCTCTTCCTTCACATCTATGCACATAATTATCACATTTCAAATCCGGTTCCATGCTATTTAACCAAAACTTGAGTGCAAATGGCAAATGGTAAATATGTTCTATTTTTATTGTCTGCCTATTAAAAATTAAGATTCTAACATTGTATTTGCTAATCGCTTTTGCTAGAAAATAAACTGACATTTTAACGGAAAACTTTGTGGAAAAAAATTTACAAACAGAATTTACTAATACTTTATTTAAAGAAAAGGACATTAATTTATTCGGTGAGTAAAACTCATAGTGTCACACATACTACATACATGAGTGACACATACACATACATATGTATGTGTAGAAGTAATGGGCAATTGTTGCATTTGCGAATAAAAATAAGAAGGAAACTACAAAAGTGATAAGCAAATGCTCAGCATGCACAACATTTTTAGATGCTACTGTGTCTAATAAAGCCCTTCTCACACACAATCGCACTTACGTATACGCTACGCATACATGGATAGTCAAGGCCGGGCCATTCAGAAAGTAGCTTGCTGCCTGTGCACACAAAGTGGAATAACCGAAGAAATAAAAGAAACAAACAAAAAAAAAAAAAAAAAACAGACGCTCAAACTTGTGGGTGTTGAGCTTGGGTGTGTATGTGTAGGGGTGCTTGTCTATGCGTATGTGTGTGTATGACGAAGCACTCTTTAAATTAATTGTGTCGCAATAAAAAAAAACACAAGAGGACGAAAGTAATTCAACAATCGAAAGAGCCATTAAAAAAACATAAGAAAATAACGGTTAAGATTGTATAGTGAAGAGCCAACTACTTTGGCTTTCTATTGTTTGCATTGTAGTTGCTTGGTAGTTTTCTGTAGTTGTTGTTGTTGATTTACCTTTCAATCCAGAGACGAGTACACGCCATGGATATTTGTGACTGTAGGAGGCTAGATTGCCGCGTATGATAATGTACGGCATTTGGTATTTCTTTGGTATTTTTTGTTGTTGTTGCTATTTAATTAACGCGGGCGAGGTCTGTAAGTAACCGGTTCAAACTAGTAATGTGAGTTGTTTGGTTAGTAAATGAATGAGACCGAAAATCAAACACGAACAAAAGCTAACTGCTGTGCTGACTGAAGG